>NC_056624.2:146159650-146759650 GCF_002870075.4 Lactuca sativa
AATTGGTTATTTTTCATTGATTCGTCCATTCGTCATATGAAATTCTTAAAGAATGATATATTTTATCATTCATAAAGAATCTTGTATTCTTAAAGAATTATGAAAACTATTTTCAAAATATATACATTCTTACCGATTATTCATAATTAACTTAAATAGTTCTGTTAAATTGAACAAAATAAAGGAATTTGTTTTGTAGTACTTTTAGTTTGAACAGAACATTATTTTATAATAAACTTACAACTTAATATGTATTTTATATATCAAATTATTAGTCTATTGAAGAGGATGAATGATCTTCTTAATCAGGTGGTTTTGAAGCATTGCATGGGACACAAGAAAGCAATGTATCAAAAGTTGGTTTTGGATATAGTGGAAGCTCATTATATTCCGATTGAAGGTTGTGTGAAACCACATTATGAGAATGTCGATGTTGAGAGAAATGCAGTTGTGGAAAGGAAGAGACTTTGTAGGATTTGCAATAAGTTGACAGATCATGATATGAGGAATTGTCCATATTGGAAGATATATCGTTATTGAATTTCAATTCGTTTGCTAGTCATTTTATTTTCTCATGGTTATGAGAAGTTATTTTCATTAAATGTTCGGATATGTTTGATTTCATTAAATAAGATAATTATAATTATATTTATTTTCATTTCGAATAAGATCGATTTCATTGAATTAGTTTTTTATTTTTTTATTATTATTATTATTTTTTTTGAAAAGGCAAATCTAACATTTATCCAGCTTGAATTAGTTAGTTACAATTATATGTACTTTCATCAAATGTCGGAATACATTTATACCAATAGTACATATTCTTCAAGAATCGAGCAAAACAACAAGTTGTATTAAATTTGGAAGTATGATATGTATTTGCTCAAATGTATCAGACTTTGATTTTAGTTACTTGTATTTTGGAGTCAAGAATTTATTTTATCAATTGAAAATATAAATAATAACGAAATTTATTTACGTTTTTAATGAATATTGTATTATCCAACAATATGAAGCGTTTAACATGCAGTTGCTCTGATTTTGATTGTTCAGTTACTTTTTTGCCAACTCTTCTTATTCCTCGCCTATAAAACCAAATGGACAATGAAAAGACAAGTAACTTCCTAATGGAGAATGAAATAGTGAATCAGATTGTGCATAATCAAAGCATCGGAATGGAGAATGAAATGCAGAATGAAGAATTTATCACTCACCAACAGTCAGCATATCAAATTGATTGGTCAGATAATATAGATGACGAAAACTATGTTTCGGATTACGTTCATCATGAAGAAAATGAAGGTAAAAACTGTCTGAATGACGCAAAACTACAAACATTGTTATTGTTGTAATTCACATTCTTGCAAAAATATAGTCAATATTTTATTTTTTTTGTAACCATTATAATGTTACGTATGAACTGATACAGAAATCGGAAGCAGTAGTTGTTTATTCTTTAGGAATGTGTTTTAGAAAATATATTCAATCACACATTATTCTTTAAGAATGCTACTAATAAAACATTAACTAATATATTACAGTTGCAGAACAATTTGTAGTAGTAAGTGATTATACATCTCCGGGTGGGACAAATTATTATACACCCAAGACCAATGAAGATGTAAAGCCTAAAGTCAACGACATATATGATACATATGATGCAGCTGTAGAAATGTACAAAAATTATGCATTTCAAGCAGGTTTTGATATTACGCTAGGATTAAACAAGAAGAAGACGGATGGTACTTTCACAAGCAGGTACTTATTATGTAATAGAGAAGGAAAGCCCAACACTGGTAATGTTGACACTATTGATATTCAGTAAAAAAAAATAAAACGAAGAAAAGATATGCATAGGACAGAATGTGAGGCTCATATTGTATTCAAGCTCCTTCCTTAATCATATGTTGATACCTAAGGCTAATATGCATTTGTCACATGCAAAAAGAAAACTAGATTTGTCTCAGCAAACTTATATTTATAACATGTCTAAGAATAATGTTTGGGCAAAAAAAGCTTATAGGTTAATGTGTGGTCTCCAAGGTGGGTGTTCAGTTTGTGGTGGATTGGCGATTGATTACAAGAACTGTGCTAGGAATTTAAATTGTTTTATTGGTGGTAGTGATGCCCAATTGATTCTGAACATAATGGAAGAGAGAGTTAAATATGCACCAAACTTCTCATTCGAGTTTAGAGTCGAGGAAAAAAGATTATTTTCAATGTTTTGGGCTTACGGAACTTCCAAGTATAATTATAAGGAGTTTGAGGATGTCGTTTCATTTGATGTCAACTACCAGACTAACAGGTTATTAGGTTACTAATAATTTTTTAAAATACATTTTCATGATTATAACATATTTTACATTTAGGTATAACATGGTATTTGTTCCATTTACTGGAATTGATAACCATAAGAGGTGTGTCACATTTGGTGCTAGATTGCTTACCCGAGAAGACACAGATTCTTACAAATGGTTACTAAAATGTTTTTTGAAAGCTTTTGGGAGTCCACCTAAGATTATAATGTCTGATCAAGATCCGACAATCAAAAAAGCAGTTGATGAATTGTTACCACTATCCAGTCATCGTTTATGTATGTGGCATATAACAACAAAATTACCAAAAAAGGTATACATACCACTATTATTTTCTACAATTGAATATTCTTTACAAAAAAATTTCTTATTTAATTCACAATTTCTGTTATTCTTTGTATGCTTACATTTTTATGTTGTTTGTATTTTTTTTTAGTTAACTGGGGAAATTGCCAAGAATTCAGACTTTAAGAAACGTTTCAACAGCTTGATATGGAATGCAAAAATTAATGAATTAGAGTTTGAAGCCGGATGGGACAGTATGATTACAGAATTTCATCTTGAGGATAACACATGGTTAAGAAAGATGTTTGGTTTGAGGAGACTTTGGATTCCTGCATTTTTCAAGAATGTTCCACTGTTCGGTTTGATGAGAACCACATCACTCTCAGAAAGTCAAAATTGGTCTTTTCAGAACACTACACTATACGGATCATATATTGTCAATTTTTTGATGACATTTGACTTGGTCATGGAAAGACAAAGGCACACTCAAAATTCATCGGATTTCACAACTACAACAACATTTCCGAAGAACATTACATATCTTCCTTATGAACCACATGCAACAAAGGTTTACACTAGAAGAATATTTTATCAAGTTCAGGAAGAGATTTTTGAATCTGAAAAATCATGTTTTATCATAAAAGTCGTAACGAATTCTTCTGATGGTGTCGACATGTTTGATGTCTTAGAGAGAAAGAAAAGTGTTAGCACACGGACAAAGGAAGTTGTCCCCGACCAACCCGAGGAGGAAGAATATCATTTTGATAGTCTTGTGAAGGACAAATATTTTAAGGTATGTTTGTGGTATTAATTGATATTGAAATTAATTAAAATTCAAATCATAGACATATTAATTGATATTGAAATTAATTAAATTTTCATCAATAAAGTGTAGGTTACTCACAACAAGAGTGAATAATCCATCATGTGTACATGCATGCATTTTGAACATGTTGGAGTTCTATGCAGGCACATATTTTCTGTTATGAGGTACTATAATTTTGAAAAAATACCCGAAAGATATATATTGAAACGTTGGTGTAGAGACATAATTCCTCCAGAATTATTGAGGCGTCGGTTTAAGAATTCTCAAATGAACGGAAAAGTTGACCAGGCAGCAATCGACATCTTTTTGAACTGTTTATCACTGTGTCTCATTTTTGAGTCATGATCCAGTGAAGTTGCATGAGTACTTAGAGGTGATAAATAAGTTGAAAATGAAGTACTGCCTTTCATCTTCGTCTGACAATTTGGTTAACAGGAATCATTTTGAACAGATTATAGGTGTTACTCTTCCAAAGGAACGTGAAATTGAGAATCCTTCTATAATCAACAACAAAGGTTCTGGTACTCGTGAAAAACGACTTAAAAGTAAAAAAGAGATGTTGACAAATAAATTTCATAAACCAAAGAGAATGTGTAACTCATGCAAATAGAAGGTTAATCATGATAAGAGGAATTGTCCCTTGAAGGCTAAAGTAGTGTAGTATGTTTTTGTCCTATTTATGCAACAAATGAATTAAACGACTTTATGTTTTTCATTAATTTCTTTTTCAATAAAGAGTACGTGTTATTTAGATTGTTATAAGTAGCTAAGTACTCATTGTTATAAGTAATTAATTCCTTTATTCTTTGTTTTGTTATTTTACCTTCACCTGTTCTAGTTTATTATTCAATACATAATCATTTTTAAAACTATGTTTTATAATTAATTCTTTCGGAATATATACTATCACAAGCTATTATTTGATTTATTACATGTAAGTGCAGCATACTTGGGAACCATTAGTTACACGTAATAACCAACCAATGCAAATCATTTTTAAAACTATGTTTTATAATTAACTCTTTCAGAATATATCTACCAGAATGTCCAGTTAAATGTAATTCAAAATTATCATTCAATACCATATTAAAACACCATATTCTAAGAGATTATCCACGTAAATGATATATATTTTTACAAACTATTTTTACTGATTGTCAATGCAAATCAATCATCCTAAGAACCACCAATTTCAAGTATTGTTTACTCATATTCCTAATAAATCAGCCATAAAAAATCACATTCCATAGATATTTGTTAGAATCACCAATAAAATCATATCTTAATTATATAAGAGTTCAAAAAATTGTCACCATCCAAAACCTTTAACTTTTATTTCAATCATATCTTCCATAAACCATCATTTTTTTCATACCTTAACTTCAAAATAATAAGATGTTCCATCAACCAAAGTCTGACATAAGTTAAAACAAACGACATAAAAAAACTTAAAGCAAACCAAACAATATCAAAACTATTGTTTTGCAAACCGGACATTCAAAACACTAACATTGTTATACAACTATACCCGTTTCAACCACTTTTTCCCTTTCCTTGATTTTTTTTATACTTCTTTCTTTTATTCTTTGCCAACTCCTTCGCTTCATCAAACAACATACTTTTCTGCAATATATCTAGCTTTGAAAGCTTATCAGCTTCTTCTAACAACATGTATTTCTGCAGGTTGTGATCCGAGGTCATCAGTCTATACATATATTTGTACCTCAGTCTTGATAATACCGCAACATCACTATGTTTTATTCCTTTAAATCCTGTTTCCCACTTCCCTTCTGGATCTCCCTTATAGCACTCCATGTGCCTCATCAAATATAGACCACAGTCAGGACCAATATCACGGACTTCCCAAACCACTCTACAGATTTTTGCTTCCTTTGAGTACAATTCAGCATGCATTCGATGGTTTTGTGTCATCAAGTAGTTGCAAAAGAACCGTTGCTGCAACCAAAGTCAAATACGTATTGTTAACCATAATTTATTCATATATGATTTCCATATTTGCTAAAATGTAATAATATTATTTCTTACAAATGTTCTTGGTATTTTTCCATATCGACTTTCAACTGTACCGATACGTTTCACATGATCAATAATCAAATATCTTCCCCTCTTTAAGTTGAAACACAACAGATAATACTTGTCAACATCAGCTATCGGGAAGAAAACCTGCACAAGTGACTAAATTAATTAACATGCTATTCACATCAATACTTTTGAAATTTATATCTTTCATTATAAAAAAATACCAGTCCAACATCACTTATGTTTGCTTTGATATCCAAATTTCCAATGAACATTTCAAGCATTAAAGTGAACTCCTTAAGTTTAGAAATCTCAAGTTCTGTTTCGTCCATCACTAATTCATTCTGCAGGAATTAGTTAACCAACAATTAACATAATAACACATTTCATTTGTAATGAACTTCAAGTATTAAAAAATTTCTACATACCATAAAATAGGTATTAAAGTACAATCTTGCTGTTGTTCCTAGTTCTCTGTATCGTTCCATAATGTTTAAGAATGTTGCCAAGAGTTAATTATCGACCTATGAATGAACATTTTGTCTTCAAAGAAATATGAATCACCTTGAATAAGGCTTTCTCCTTCTTCGAAATCCAAAATCACATCCCTACTTACACACGTACTCATTAACAATCATGTACAAACCATATTCCATGTTTAATATATATGATTAAAAAATGAATATAAAATTTAAACTTACAATTGATCTCTTTTAGAAGCGAAAATAGAGTTGCAAAGAGTCGTTTCTTCTTTTCTTACTCTTTCATGTACCCGAGTTATCCTATCCACAAATGGTGTCTGCTCATAGTTTGTAACCTTACCTTTCCTTCTCCCAGTCACATTTGATTCTTTTTCAATGTTCCCTCTATCCTTCACAACAACTGATTCGTTTAGATCAGTCAATAAATTTCTGGAGCTTTGTGTAGTAAAAGTTGTTTCCTCATTGATTGTCTCTTTTAAACTCTTATCAACCCCATAATTGTTATCTCCAACATAAGTAACCTTCTTATCACCTGTTACTTTATCCATCATATCCAACACTTCATCTACAACTCTAGGGAGTTTAAAGAATTGTGAACTACTTAATTCATTTATATTGCCCCATGCTTCATTATTTTCACCCATAGGCGTCACGTAGTCATGTGCAACTTCTTTCCCTTCCATGTGTTGCCCAATGTCTTCTACATTCTATTTTGTCCCGTATGGTGTAACATGACTTTTATTTGACCCGGAAGCTTGTCCAAAATTTTCATGTTGTGCATTTTTCTGTAACATGTCATCATCTGTGTCTGTGTCCTCATCAATGCCATCACTTTCATTTACAACTGCATCTTCATTAATCCCCACATCATTAAACAACATTTTCATCAATGTCATCGTTTCTCTCAATATTTCACTATCAAGAAACTTTTTTAGCCCTTCAATTAATGCTTTTGACATGCTTCCTTTTTCAGTCAATACTTTATTGTACTCGATGTTAAATATGGCACAATATGCCTGCATGTACCAAATACTTAAACTGTCATAAACAAATAATATTACGCATTCATTGATTCAGAATAATTAATATCAGGAAAAATTATTATTAATCCATTATTTAAGATTCAAATAATTGTAAAACTTATCACAACCTCATATACCTCATACCATGTCATCATTCTGAATGAGTTATATAACATAATCACGTCTATATGATCGAATATATAATTCAAACCTAAATATTTTATTATAATGTGCCTATTCTTAAATATAATACACCATCACTTACACAATCAAACTTAATATGATTCTATGTTAAATGGATATAAAATAACAGTGCTTACCTCCTCATCTGCAAATTCTCTCAACTGTTTCCAACTCCATATCTGTATGACTACTAACATCTTCATTCTCATCATCTTCTCTTTTGATGAACTGCCCCATCCCAAGAGCATTCGCATTCACCTCAGAATCCTCGATCTTTTCCAGCTTATCTCCAGTAACATGTATTATGAAAGGAGTCCTTTTTTTTCAATTTAATGCTTTCACTTATGCGGACATTAAACACATAAACAAGCTGTACACATATTACTAATTTGTTACAACATATAATAATATAACAATTATAGAATAATAATCATTAGTATTTAAAATATATTTATGACATTCATACCAACAATACGGTAATAGGCCCTGAGTAATAGCAAAACCGGTCGTCCCGATTCCATACTTGCTTCCTTGTCATCAAGCTATCAACCATGTACTAACACCAATCAATAGCTGAATAGTCTTCCAATAGAACTAACTTCTCAACAGCTTTTATTTGACATGTCCCCATTTGCTTTGACTCAATAAAGGTGTTGATAAACAATATAATAAAATTAAGTCTAAAGAGAATGTCATCCACTCTTGACTCCTTTATTTTTTTCAAATACGCTGTACTAGAAAACAATTTTTTTGGATACTGAGCCATCCATTCTTTAAGTACATGATTGTCCGTCCCACGGGAAGGTAGTTCCTTAATATTAACACCCTCCATAGGTATACCCATAATCTCATGTATCCTTTCTTTGGTTATTTCCAAGGCACCATTTGGCAACACAAGTCTATTTGTCAATGGATCATAATTATCAAGAAGATAGTAGTTTAAGTGCGCTGGTAAACTACCAATATCTATATCTAATAACATACCTAAACCCATTTTTTTAACTTGCTCTTTTTGCTCCTTTGTCAAATTCCTTACAGCTAGGCTCATCTTCGCTGGTGACATTCTACTATTTAGTCTTCTAAGCCCTTCTGGATGCCTTTTATCCATCTTCTTTTCCATTCTATTTTCCAATTTCTTTTCCCTTACCTTCTTCTCAAACTTCTTCTTTGAATTGCTACTTATTTCAATTGGCTTGTGCATCCCAGAACCATATTCCTTTTTACTTGTTTTAGCCTTTGCTACTAAATTACACTTTCTTTTTGATCTGATTTCACCAGCTTTGATACCATCATCTTTTCTTTTAACTTTTCTACCATTCTTTGGTGATTCTACTATGTGCTTGTTCTTTCTTTTTTTCTGATTTTCATTCCTCCATTCACTCATACTTGCTTCTTGTTCTACATGGACTTCTACCATTGGTAATTCTTCATTAAATGCTGCTACAACTTGCGGAGCTTGTTCTATTAAACCAAAACCTGTCAATGAAATCAAGTTAAAACCTGTCATTGAAATCAAGTTAAAAAAATAAACCATTTTACTCACATTATGTAGTCTCATTTAATTTGACATACTTTCATTTATTATGTATTTCACACCATTCCTGAAGAATATGTTCATTGTGTTGTTCCCATTATTCTAAAAGAATTGTTCACCACTTTTTTACTACCCCACACCAATCTCAAACAGGGTCTGTACATTGAAACATTCTACAAGAATGTATTGCACTTCATATAGGCCGCTGACCGACATTTGAATTCATAGTTAAACTAACATCATTTTTTACTTAAACAACTCTCCTATATCCTTAAATTATGTATTTAACCATTACAACCAACATAAACTCTAAAACTCAATTGTTGTAGCACCAGTTCATATCAACAACAAAGGAAATGTGATCACCATTGATTCTTAGAGCATTCCATGTACAAGAAGATATACATATTTACAAAACACTTGTTAATAAGCCACAACACCCACAAACCCAAAACCAACTGATCATTGTAAAAAAAAATCCACTTTTCCAGTGAGTTACATCTTCAAACCCTAAATTCTTCGAAACATAAATTATTACCTGATTCTTCAAGAATAATGATTCTTATAGAATACACTTTAATACACTAATAATATTATGATTCTTGAAGAATAAGTCACAAAATCATTATTAACTAACCTGCCATGTTCAAACTTACCCTGTTTAAACCCAAACTGCTTTTGGACTAAATTTCATAAAAAATTTTATCGTACTTCATGTTATCATACTTACAGAATGAATATTTTCTTGCAGATAGCACTTGCATTCTTGAAGCATATACCGCAAAACAAAAACTTAAACATTACCTGGCAACGGTGGATCGACAAAATCGTCGTCGTCGTCATCGATATGAAGTGGCACAGATGCTGTGTTTGTGAACTTCGTTTTGAAGTTCTCTCTTAATCTTGAGCTTGATCGGCGTCTCATTGTTCGTTTATTCTGCTGTGGTCGATTATTTGATTTGAATGTAAACCCCTTATCAATCCTTTTATACATCTAGCCGTGTACTATATTTTTGGAATTGGTGATATGCTATCTTTTACAGAGTGGATGATTGATTTGTTTTGAAGGAAATCGTATATTCATTTCTTAATATCATACACATTCTTGCCTAATAAAATGGGTATTAGAATGTGGAACGAAACAATCGGGTTATACAATCGTAACATTTCGACTTCCTAATTTAAATCCTACAAAAATACAGAATTACCCTTATAACATATTATTGTCGATCTAATTTAAAGATTAAATAAAAAAATAGAATATCAGCATTAATTCTTAATCAAACGATGCTTCTCATCCGATGGACCAGATTTAGTCTTACATTCACACTATATTTAAGATTCACGTTTAATCCTAACCCTATATATATATATATATATATATATATATATATATATATATATATATATATATATATATATATATATATATATATATATATATATACCTTATAAAGTATCTTTGGTCAAATGCTGAATTTTAAGTCGTACAAACATTTTTGCGTTATTTACAATCATTTAATGCATTACCTAATCTTACTTTTGGTCGATAAGTAAAAAGTCAAGATAAGAATTACTGTCTTATTCAGTCCCGATCCATACCAACATTTAATAACAAGTTATAGTTATATTCAAACTTGAATCCATGTTATCTCAGCCCCGTCTTCCATTTATCTCGGCCCGACTTCTTCAATTCATTGATGCAATTTTATTTTTAAGGATCCATGATCAAATGATGTAAACTAGACGGGGTACCAGAACAAAGATATTCCTCTCTTATCGTCCTTAAAAACCCATTTGAGATGCATTCAAATGCCATCCCACCACCGCCATCGTCAGAGCTTTCTTCTCCGAAACCTACCAATGTTGATATACCGGCCACCACTGCTTCAAACGTTTCTGCCATAACATCAAAACCCTAACACACCATCGTTCTTATCTAACCACATCTAACCACTCTGCTACTTCTCTCTCTCTCTCTCTCTCTCTCTCTCTCTCTCTCTCTCTCCCCTTTACTTAAGAAGATCTGGACCGATCTATAAAATTTATTTCATCTTTCTGTTTAAGATAATCATCCATGGCTACAAAACATGTTAATGCTTATTTATTTTACAGATTTATAGGATTTTGTTTTGCGTTCCTCTACAACCCAATTTTGGGTATGATTTTTGTTTTGTGTTCCTCACTCCCTGCCTCTAGCTCTCCCCAATTGCGCACATACACTATTTGTTCTTGATTTTGTTAATTGAATACTTTTCCTTCCTCAGATTTGTGTAACCTAACCACACTCCTACCAAATTTGGATGACCGCCAAGTTTTTTTTATATATTTTGTTCATTCTTTTCTTTTTCCAGTAAGGCTCTTAATTGTCAATTGCTTAGTAATATGTTAGATTATTTTATTTGTTAAACCTACTTGGTCAATTTATTTGTAAATATTGTTAATATTAAAATCATTGGTAACCTTCAGGGCCGGTCCAAACATATACAAGGCCCGGGGCAAAAAGAAAAAAAATGGCCCGTTAAAGACAAATATAATAAATATTAAAAAAATCAGTCATCTATTCTTCACTATAAACGCGTTCAATTAGCAATAACAGGTAAGCCAATTTGTTTATCTTTTGAGCTAGTTTGAGTTTCAACCAACTTTAGGCACTAAGAATTATTTAGGTAATATTATATATATATATATATATATATATATATATATATATATATATATATATATATATATATATATATATATATATATAGCCTAAACATTTTGGGTCCATTGAAGACGTGGGCCCTGGGCGGTTTCCCGGTTTGCCCACCGTCTAAACCGACCCTGGTAACCTTAGATTGGCCAATTTGATAAATAAACAAATGAAGTTTATCACAAAAATATAAATTTGACTTTTGTAGGGAATTTTCTCAAATGTCGTTGTGTTACTATGTTGCACGCCATGTGCCTGTATAAATGCTTCTTAATCTGAAACCTATTTACAAGTTGCAAACTCAATTAGCCTCTTGAATTCATTTTGCAGGTCTGTTTAACTCTTAGAATGTTTGCAGGATGGGTCAATAATCGTTCTTTTTTTTAGAAATATGAACCTCATAGTATACGTAATCCATGAAATCAGGTAAAGCTTTCAATGGATTTCTTAAATTTTAATTCGTGGTAGTGTAGGATTCAATGAAAAGCATGGTCCTTTGTCTATATCAACTTCCTTCCATCCTCACCCCCAAGTCAGGTAGTTTAACAGCTTTTTGTTTTTTCATAGTTTCAGTGGAAATAAGTGAGGGTTAACCAACAAAAAAATATTTGCAAATTATAAAACAAAACAAGAGAATGAAATGAAGATGAAAATGGATATTTTTTAAAACTGAATCATCATTTGAGATTTGCCTATTATTTATTTGGGTTTTGGTTTTGATGTTTTTTTTTTGTTTTAATGAATAGAAAACTAACTAAGTGAAATAATAAGAGAAGGAGATGAATGCAATGTTTCAAGCTTCTTTCAGTCAACATAATGTTCCAATTGGTATGAATTCAATTTTTTCCATTTCATTTTTCCAATTTGTTAATTAGGATTAGGGTATATATATATATATATATATATATATATATATATATATATATATATATAATATTTAATAGTATTATATGTGGTGTGCTACACTTTATTCATATTCGCTGATGTGTGTATTGTGTTTCAGGTGAAAAACTCTAGGACTTGATTCTGAATATTTTTGGTGAAACAACTTCTTGAATTATGGTAATTTTGTTTTGTTTATGGGCAATATGTATGTGTGAGGGTGTTGTGTGTATGTATGCTTGTGGCTTTATGGGTCTATGTGTATAATTGTAATACATATTGCTATTTTCTACATTTAGCCCAATCATGGCCTAAATGTAAGATTTTATGTATCCATGGTTTCTCTTAAAGAAAGATTTTGATTTTTTTTTTTTCAGATTTTCCAACCTAAAGTTTACCCCAAAATCGAAGAAATACCTTCACTTTCATCTCAGTTGCATATGTGTGCATCTGTACTGTCAACATTTTATTTTGATTAAATTTGTTACCATTTATTATTATTATTATTATTATTATTATTATTATTATTATTATTATTATTATTATTATTATTGTAATATTTCTTCATTGATAGTATACTTAGGTCCAATTTGGGATATATTCACCAACATAAATGTGACAACCCGAAATTTTCATTCGGTCAAACCCTAAAAGTCAATCACTTCTTATTATAAGTCAAAGTCATTATTTCTTATTTTTAACAAATTTAAAGTTCGTTTGATTATTTTAATATTATTTCTTAAACACCACGTGTCTTAGAAATTCATGGCCAAACTTTTATGTTTGGGCCGAAAAATCTTCCAAAACCGTGAACTCATGCATTAAGCATGAGTTTACTCCTCAAAACTAGTCACTTTTTACATTTACACTCAAGAACACTCCAAAAACTCTCTCAAGTATCATCCAAGATTTAATTCAAGATCTTCAAACTTGTAAGTGTTCTAGCCATTTTAAGTTGGTATAACACTTAATCTAGTGATTGTACATCTTTTCATCCATCCATATTTGTGTTTTGATTAGATTTCCAAAAACACCAAGAACACCAAGAACACACACTAAGTGTTCTTGGACTTGTAGCTCATTTCAAGCTTCCTTATAGTAGGTACTTCCATCCATGAGTCTTATAAAGCTTGAATTGCATTTTAACAACAAGAAAACGTGCCAAGAATACAAGGATCAAGGTGTTCACAGTCCAAGAAGATTCTTGGGCCGTAAACACCCAATAAGGCACCAAAGTGTGCCTAAGTCCTTACCTAGCCCTAGTTTGATGTCTAAATCTTCACTTGATGTGTTTAAGCTTTGAAAAACACCAAACTCCACCACTTTTATGTGTTTATGGTTTGGGGATCTCCCAAAACCGTAAACATCCTAATATGAACTTATATGGACCATATTCCTTCCTTAGGCCTAAAAACTAACCTAGACAATTACCTTGATGAACTAAGGACTTGAAAACATGCCCATACCATTTTCCATATGGCTTTACGGTAGTAAACCCAAAGGGAAATGACCATGAGGTCGTAAACTCCTCAAAAGAGGTGTATTGATGCCCTAATCCCTTCCAATGGCCTAACCACCATGTAGAAACACTTCAAAGGACTTACAAAACCTCAAAACAACTTATGGTCATAAGGTTTAGAGTTTACGACCATAAACCCTTGAGTTTACTGCCGTAAAATCCTTGGGTAATGGTCATAAAAACTGTAAACTCCAAAGGAGTTTACCCTTGAACCCCAAACACTCTAGTCTTGCCCTACAAACACTTGGATGCAACCCTTGTGATGTTTAACACTTGAAACAAAGTGTTTTCATGTTCTAGAGTGTCCCAACTTAATTTATTAGCTATAAAATGGCTAATTAGTTATATATATATATATATATATATATATATATATATATATATATATGTTTATTATATGATAACTAGGGTCGGGTGTGTGTACAAGTTCCCAATTGTCACCTAGCACCGTATCCGACACTTCAATCCAATCCACTCACTGCAAGTGAGCTCATACCCCTTTAAATAACCTTTGAAATACTTTTAAATGTTTTAAATGCTTTATGGGGGGGGGATACAAGTTAAACCATGTTAGTTATTAGATCAATCACATGTGATTAATAACCAACATGCAAATAGATTTTTCATACTTTAAACTGTTTTATCAAGCAAATGACTTTAAACTGTTATCAAACTATTTTACATGTTTTTAAACTTATATATTGGTAAACACCATGTCTAATACATATATAGTTATATAAATAAGGTTTGAAGGACTTAGGAGAAATAACTCACTTTACTTCCTGTTCCTCGTTTGGTTGTCGTCCTAAAGTACCCGGTTGTTTGTCCGAGTGTCGTTGAATTCTTACTTATATATTATGTGTATATGTAGAGACATAAAGATTCATATCTCAGTTCAGTACATTCAGTCATTCCTCAAATTCACTAATAAACTATAATAAGTATAGTTTAGGGTTATACTACTTACTACTTTTAGTACCACGAATCATACAAGAAGTCAATTCATTCATGAGTCAATACTAATTACTATGAGAACATATGCATTACATTAATATGAGAACATATACAACTATACTAGAAGAAGAACATATACAACTATACTAGAAAGAGAACATATACAACGATACTAGAATGAGTAACAATACATTACATATACATGAATACGTTAACATAAATGTGATCCACTGTATCAGAGCATGCCTTCAATTTCATGGCCCCAGTTGTAGCCAGAGTCTCTTGGAGGGAGAGCGTGAGTTTGCGTATAGATCTATACTGGATTGACTATCCTACACCTTGATGCTAGCTACAGTCTGACCTGCAGGTCTGCGGGTGCCAAACGTCATACCTTTTTACGACTTACACTGTCGTGTTTCATAGTCGATAGTATGGTACATTTAATCACATAATACCTTGATATAAATCCGGTTTAAGGTAGTTAGTACACCAGTAGTTCCTATAATACAACACTACAGTACTAAATGCCTAAATTTTCCAACATATATAGCTTATGTGATTTATAATTATATAGCTTATTTGATTTATAATTATGGTTTGTAAAGGTTGATTTTTAATAAATAAATAGATCAAAAAGGGTGAAATCGGGTGCTAGATACCAGAACTGGTTTTGGCGGTTCTGGTTCTGGTTCCAAAGTATACTGGACTGTGATAATTGGTTTCAGATACTATATCTTTAGAATTGTTAGTACCGGTTTCATTTCGAGTTCCAAACAATTCGGACATGTAATCGTCTATGGTCACATATATATATATATATATATATATATATATATATATATATATATATATATATATATATATATATATATACACATAACAGGTTACGTTTCACCATAAGAGTCGCAAGAAGAAGAAAAAGAAGAAATGCACTAATCAGATGGATTTTTATATCAAAATTTTTGTTTTAGAGTACACCTATTTTTAGAAATTTATACAAGAAAACAAAAGCAACAAGGAAAATGACACTGTAGCAAATTAAAGTTTCGTCATTTGTTCGATCTGGTCACTAAAGTAATTTTCTTGCACATTAGACCACTAAACACGTATATGACCTGTCAATTAAGTCATTTTTGTCAAAATTAACTGGTTACCAGGTCATAAAGCTAATGTGACATTTAATAATTAATTTATATTTATTAGGTAGCCATGTCATTTAATGGAAACAAATTACTTCTAAAATCGGACAACTTCAGTCCCCCAAAATCTTGAATTTAGCAAACAACACCCTTTCAGGCTCCATTCCCGATTTATCTAACCTTAACACCTTGAAATACATGAGCTTTCATGGAAACCGGTCAACCGACGAAATCTCTCCAGAGCAACTCCGGCTTCTAGAGCTCCAGAATCTTGATCTTTTAAGTAACAATTTTTTAGGAAACATTACCCTTTGTCTGAGTTTAAACATGGTGAACCTATAAATAAAAAAAAATGTCTAATGAAATCTCCTATTTGCTATCTGCAACTCAAAATAACAAGTTTAAAAAAAATTAATCACCACTACCACTACAGTCCACCACCGCCGTCTACCACCAAATTCGGAGACACAAAACAATGACCCTTCAAGAAAAATAATGCAGATCGATTACCTTCAAGATCTTGCCAATAAATCCTTTTCTGCACAGTGTAATCAAAATCCCTTTCTCAAAGAAACCCAGATCTAAAATCGATGCTAATGAAGGAGATTAGTTATCACCATCATCCACCACCCAGATCGATCGCCGATGAAGACCACCACCGTGAAACTGAAATCAAATTTGGACTCCGATGTAACGCCTGTGTTTCTGGGCCTGTCATTAATGTTGATATAATAGTCTAGGTTAACCTTTGTAACCCGTTTTGAAATAATAAGAGTGTATTATTTGAGTATTATGCGTTTTGTGCTTAATTGCTTAATTATGTGGTTTGATTAATTAAGAATAAAAATAAGCGTCAAAATTGAAGTGTAAAATAAAATTGATGTCTTTGGATAATGTTGTAGTAGTTGAAACGAGGTTTCCAAATATATAAAGAACGCCCAAATCTGACTTCGTATGAGGAAGTTACGATTTTCTGAAGTTTCGACTTAGCGGTATGCAGCCTGAAATACTCGATTTGAGATCGAGCGGTTTTTAGCCGAAGAAATCTAAACGACGATCGAAGGTCTCGTTGTTGGTATCGAAACGATGAAAAGTTAGGCGAGAACGGACGTCAAACGAAGAAGTTATGAATTTATAACGAAGTTTTTCTGTCCCGGACTATTAAAAATAAATTATAAAAATAAATTCAAAATTAGCCGACGAAGTCAAAACCAAAGTTGTAGAGCGTAGTCTCACCTACGCGGGGATATAAAGAACGTCGAAAACGGAGTTCGTATGAAGAAGATATGAATTTCCGAAGTTTATTAAATAATTTGTATTTAAATTTAATTATTAAATCCGACATTATCCGAAGAGGAGTCATTGGACTCATCCGAAGTACGCCCAGCGTACCAACGTACGCCCCGCGTACAGCGAAGCACGACACGCCTCGCACTCGAGTTCTTCGGATACGTAAGCAATGACGATTCTAAGGCAGTACGCCCCGCGTACTCCGAGGCTCCAGCCTCCTATAAATAGGATGCGAGGGCAGCCGACCCCTTTGCTATTTTTCTCTCTTCTCTCTCCCGTTTTGCATCGATTTGCATGCCAGAAGTACCCCGAAGCAAGTCCCGAGATCCCGAAGATCCCGAGAAGTAAGATTCCCGAGCCGAAGCTCTGCCCGTGAGAAGTTCAATTTTTGTAGAGATCTTCCAGATCTGCTGAGGATTACTACTTCTGCAAGTCGTAGTGCTGTCCGATCATCTTCTGATCAAGTGAGTGTATACTACCTTTCATAAACACGACAATAATACAAGTATGGTTTGAGTGTATTAAGTATATTGTGGTTTATACGTGTGAGTGTGTAGTTACTTTCTTCTAACGCATAAATATGAAGTATTTTATACGAAATACGTGTTATGTGTATAATTTTGTTGTTATATGTGTGAATGTATATTCATTCTCTTCTATCTCATAGATCTAATTTATTTTCTATGAAATACGTGTTATGTGGGTGTGCCTCATCTGTTATGTGGAATATATATATTGATTGAACATGCTATACAGGTTTTAAACTATGTATAAAAATATATATTTTTATCTACTAATATGTTGGGTAGAACATGGGTAGATAGTTGGTGTGTAATAAACAGATGAGAGGCCTCGATGCTGTTGTTGTTGTTGATCTAGTTATTCAGCGGAGTATGGATAACGACCACAGACTCTTTCTAGACAGTCATGTGGAACGCTAGCAGGTTCATAACCTGTAGGTGTTGTGAACGATGTGTTCACCGGTGTACTCTATCCCCCTCATGGTTGCCTTTAGGATATCTATTGTTGAGGAAACCCCTTAGCAGTAATGTCCGTCCCGATGAAAATCCTAGATTAGGTCCCTTGAGATAGATGTTGTTTTAGGGACGTAAAGTGAGGATAACGGGAATGGGTAATCGGGATAGTGATTGGTTGGTGAAATTAAATATAATTAATTTATTGTGGGTTGAAAACCCTATATGCTCACCAGGCTCCCAAGCCTGACCCACTCAGTTTTATTTATATTACAGGAAGTGGCGCAAGGGCGTAAGATGGATGAATCATCGAGTTGTTTTGTTTACAAGTCTATATATATGTATATATTTGTTGAATGACTTGTAATGTTATCGTTTATGCTTTATGGTTTGTATCGGAACATGACATCACGAGTTTTGATTATATAATGAAAATGCATCTCTTGATGAAATGCTTTGATATATATTATTTTATCATGTTTGTTTTGGGAACAAATTCCACAACACTTTTAAATCAAAAGGATTTACTCTGAAATTATTTTAAAAAGCATTAATGAAATCGGTTTTTTCTGGCCGAGATTTTGGGGATGTCACATCCGAGTTGTTGACAATGGGAAGGAATCCGCCAGCATGAAACTGAAATCAGATATGGATGTCGAGATCTTGATGACGGAAGGAATCTACCATCATTGATGATGGGAAGGAATCCACCATCGTGATGTTAACAAGAACTCATTTGGTGGCTCCTCAAGATTGATTATAACAAAAAATGATTGTAATCGTTCAATTACACAAATCGATTCTTACATCAAGAAAAGTAAGAAACAAAGAACACAAATTGATTTGGTGGCTCCTCAAGATCGATCGATTATAACAAGAACTGATTGTAATCGATCGATTGCAGAAATCGATTCTAACATCAAGAAAAGTAGAAACAAAGAACACAAAACTAAATCCATACCGTCTTCGGCTTATGATGGGTAAATCCATATCCTTCACTTTCCAATCGTAAATTCATTATGAACCAACTCCAAATTAGGGTTTTCGACGACATAGGTGACATAGTTTAGGGTGATATTGGCGCCGTTTGTGGTGGTTTTGGGTGACCAATTGTTGTTTACGGTGTTTAGGTATGTGAACTCGTTGGTGAATGAAGGAACGAAGAAAACTGTGATTTGTTTTCTATTTTTATTCATTTTTTTTCAATTTTTTTCTTTTTGGTTTTTGAATTTATGTAATTAATCAGAATATTCCTGCCATGTAGGCATTTTGACCGGGTAACCTGTGAAAATTGAGCAAAATGACCAATTTAACAGGTTAAACGTGACTTTAGTGTCCTATTGCACAAAAAATTAACATAAGTGACCAATCCGGAAAAAGGCGCAAACGTCGTCGTGCTACAGTATCAATTTCCCAAAGCAATATATAGTGCTCCCAGGCTTCACACAATTTATTTGACGTAAGAAATGCGATTTGCACAAATGTTGTCATGCGTTTTGTGTGTGTGTGTGTATATATATATATATATATATATATATATATATATATATATATATATATATATATATATATATATATATATATATATATATATATAGGATTAGGTTTATGTGAGACGACCTAATTTTGTGAGACCGTGAGATGTTATCCGTGCCACTCATTTGGTAGATTAAAAAAAACATTTTAAAATGAAAAATAATTGAAAATTTTCGATTTTTTTTTTCAAATATTATTTTCGGAATTTATATTTCCAAAAAAAAATACCAAAAAAAAAATTAATACATTTTTTTTACATATTCTAGCTAATATTAGAATATTGCACATATCTGATAAATGTAGGAAAATATTCTAACATTTTAAAAATCACATTAAAATATATACAATATACTATTGTATTAAAATATTTCACGTATTTTTAAAAAAAAAATAGTAGTTTTATTTTATTATTTTTTAGGTAATTAAAGTTTCGAAAATAATAATTAAAAAAGTAATTTTGGATTTTTCTTTTATTTTGCATTTTAAAATTAATTGAGTTTGGATTTTCCCTTAAATAATAATCTATTTTCCGTCCATTTAAAATATATTTCAAGGGTACTATATATCCTGGTAACTCATACTATGCATTCACAGTCCGACCTTAATAATCTCCTGTTATTATGAGTGATTATCTTTACGTATATCACGATATTGAATCCGTTACACAATTATCAGAATAAAATTTTTGTTATACCCGAGATTGTGTTCATAGGATACGATAAAATAAAGGATTAAATATGACTAACGATAAATCTTTTGGTATCGATCATTGACTAGTACTGGGTTCATTAAAACTCTTGAATGGTGTTGATGATGATTCAGCAGTAGTTGGCATCGTTAATACCTGCTTGCCCTTGCCCATCACGTGGTCTATATTAGCTTCAACCCTAGATGGAACATGTGATGTCCTTATGGATTCTAATTCGTGTTCAACTTCCATCATCGTGGGCCTATCTTTCCCCTTTATACACAAGCATCGCATAGCAAGGTTAGCTAGTGCCAATAATTCATCCGTAGTACCCTCGTTAATGACCATTTTATCAAAAATCGAGATCACACATCCTTCTTCCATAGCTGAAATGAAGTGCGCAGCCAACTGCGTTTTTTGACCCGATGTAGTTTGGAATATTGGTTTTTCCCCGGTTAAAAGTTCAACCAAAACAACTCCGAAGCTGTATACATCACACTTTTCATTAAAGTGCTCGGTTTGCAAGTACTCAGGGTCAAGGTAGCCAACGGTACCAATGACCATAGTAGTCAAATGAGTCTCATCCGGTGATATATTCCTTGAGGTTCCAAAGTCGGATATTTTGGCGATGTTATTATCATCTAAAAGTATATTGCTGGTTTTAACGTCTCTGTGGTATATCGGGATGGACGTTCCTGATCCAGAATGCAAGTGCGCAAGTGCTCTTGCAACTTCAGTAGCGATTTGTATTCTCATTTTCAATGAAAGTGGAAATTCATTGGCTTCTTTGTGAATGCGGTCGTATAAGGTTCCGTTTGAAACGAATTCCGAAACAAGTAAAGGAACCTTGGTCTCCAGGCAGCATCCCAATAGCTTGACCACATTCGGATGAATGACTTGGGATAAAATCACCACCTCATTGATAAATTGATTATTGATTAATTTTTCTTGTTGGCTTTCAACAACTCTTTCTGATTTCTTAACAGCTACGGTTCTTCCATCAAGTAGCATCCCTTTGTAAACTGTACCTTGGCCTCCCACACCAAGAATTCTCTTCTCACTGAAGCAGTCAGTGGCTTTCTCTAATTCACGTAAAGAGAAAAGCATAGTTTTGCCAACTGAGGATGGGTCGGATTTTTCTTGTTGTTCTAGTAGTTGGCCCCCATTCCTTTTAAAATATCTCATTCTGCGTCTCCTGGCTATTGCTTCGTTGATCACCTTGTACGAGGCATAGCTGATCGCCAGAAGAAAAGCTACACCGATGCTTATGCTAGGACCTGAATGAAAGGCACCACGAGATGACTCACATTTAATAACATTTCTTGGTTGCATAAGGAAATAACTACTCCATATACTCGTTTATTGGTCTACGTGATTAAAAAGTCTTCAACTACAATAAGAAAGTAATGATGTGATCCCTTAAAGCTTACATAAAATGGAATCAGAGAATAAAAAAATCCATCTAGGGTATCGATCCTTCAAATCTCTTAATTCATTATTTTGATAAAATTACAATATTTCTTAATTCCGGAAAATGAAGGCTAACTTTTTACATTTGGAAATGGAAAATCTATACATAAAAAAGAGTTGGAGATCGTTTTTCTTTAAATCGGGCAACTTTTAACATGAATAAATAGTGTAAATGCATTAAAAATGTAAAATATATACTTTGGTTTAGAGCTCATTTTGCCGATGCTATTTTGAAAAAAATAAAATAAATACTCCCTATAAGAGATTATCATATTTGGAAAAAGACAAAATTACAAAAATGGTTCCTATAATTTACCAAAGGTCATAAAGTTAGTTCCTACTAATTTTTTTTAATACAAATGGTACTTATGGTTTGCAAAACTTACAAAGTTGTTCCTTTTTACTAACACTGTTAGTATATAACCGTTAGGGACTGGATACGTAAGGGTATTTTTGTCTTTTTAAATATAAAGGGACTAAATTCCTAACATTTGATAAACCATAGGGACCATTTTTGAAATTTGTTTGGAAAAAGAAAATTAATTCACTAAAGAAGGGGGGAAAGCTTCAAATTGTGACCTCAACCCCTTAATATCACAAGGGACCTTAACCATTTGAGATGGAAGCTCACATGGTTATAACTTTCTAAAATTAACTTATATAATAACAAAAAGGTTAATACATAAATAATAAATAAATTGTTAAAAACATTTTCTTACATAAATTTTTTTAATTAAAAGAAAATTTATTTTAGTCTATTATAAAAAAATAGTTTTTTTTACAAACAATTTTTTATGTATTTTTAGTATTTATTTAACGTAAAGTATTTTTTTTTATATCTTTAAAAATATGTTTTCGTATAAAAAATATGTTTTCGTAAAATATTTTTTTTTTATGTTTTTGAAATAATAATAATTAACACTAATCATGACATAAAAAATATATAAATTATTTTGGGTCGCTAGTTTTAAAACCGTTTTTTCGGTTATATGTATTAAAAACATCTTAACAACGATTTTGTTATGTATCTAAATAATTTGTACGGTTTTTTTATGTCAAATATACTATTAATTATCGTTATTTCAAAAAGCTATATAACTATTTCTTTTCATCTTCATTTTAACCATACGATTTAGAACTTACGATTAAGATTAAATACGTATTTTAAATAAGATATATATCCGAATAAGTTTTTTTAAATACATATAACCGAAAAACAGTTTTTAGAAAACCGATTGGTCCAGTCAGTTTTCTGAAAACCATTTTTCGGTTATATTTATTTAAAAAAGATGAAATACGTATTTTAAATAAGATGAAATATGTATTTTAAATAAGGTGAAATACATATTTTAGAACAAGTGACCCAAAAGAATTTATATATATTTTTTTATGTCGTGTGTAGTATTAATTATTATTATTTCAAAGATATAAAAAAATATTTTACGAAAACATGTTTTTTATATGAAAACGTATTTCTTAAAGATATAAAAAAATATATTTTATGTTAAATAAATACATAAAAAAATACATACTAATTATTTGTAAAAAACTATTATTTTTATAATACAACTAAAATAAATTTTGCTTTATTTAAAATTTTTTTTGTAAAAAAATGTTATTAATAATTTATTTATTATTTATGTATTAACGTTTTTGTTATTATATAAGTTAGTTTTAGAAAGTTATAACCAATTGAGCTTCCACCTGAAATGGTTAAGGCCTTTTGCCATATTAAGGGCATGTAATTTTCTTTTTCCAAACAAACTTCAAAAATGGTCTCTGTAATTCCTAACGGTTATAAAAAGGGTCAGTTTTGCAAATCACAAGGACCATTTGCATAAAAAAAAAATTAATAGAAATGAACTTTATGACTTTTGATAAACCATAGGGACCATTTTTGTAATTTTGTCTTGGAAAAATGTCAGTTTTAGAGATCCTAAAACCAATGTAATAGTTGAGAAATCGGTATCTAGCTCATGGTTGGAAAAAATATCCGTTTTATAGATTGTTTAAAGTATATGAACAGTGTATATAGTAATACTAAAACCAATTTCAACGGTTCCTCCGGAATATAATTTGTATATCTATGAGAAAAAGCATTACCTAGAATAGCACCCAAGGATAAACGACGAGGTCTAGAAAGTGTGGGATGACCATTGGGAGAACAAGAGAACGCATATTCGCTGATCCTGTCATAATCATCATATACCTTATGGTATTCACACAAACCTCCAGTATTTATACACTCTGCACATTCTTCTGTCGCCTGTGGAGGCACTGCCATATAAGACAAAGTTCGTTGTTAAAAAATGTGCACATGTACACAAGTATGCCAGCTAGAAAAACAAGCAAAACAAAAAATTTAATTCAAATACGAAAATTACATACCATCGCATCCATCAGATAGATACGGATTTCCTTCATAAACGTATATAGGAAAGATGCATTTCGATGAGGTGGTTGAAGTACCATTACCCGTATCAACTTTAATTTTAATCCCTGAATTACAACACTTTATTTGACTGGACTCACGCTCTGACAGAATCCACATTAGTGATATGGGGATGAAAGTGCTGTCCCCAGACAACCTTACCTCATCATAGGAATCGTTATCCACCAAGAAGGCAGACCCACAAGCTCCATCCCCACCCTGCCTTTCCAAGCGGGTGAGATCCATGCTGTAAGTCTTAAGATAATATGGAAGTCTTGTTTGGCAACAAGTGATGCCAAGACACGTGTCTTTCTCGCCAACAGTACCCTCGTTGCTACAAGTTGTTGAACAACCGGCGACTGTAATACCATGGTCCATGATGACCGCATTACCACAACCTTCTACAACAAATTGGTTGTGTATTCTGGAAAAAAGAAACGGGTTGCTTTCACCAAGTTCAATGCCCAAGATTTGACTGCTAGTACGGACACGATTGTGGCAGTCAAAAATCATTGAGACATTAACTTTAACGGTTTGGTATTCTAAGTCTACTTTTAATACCTGCACGTTGTTGACTGCAGGTAGATATGGCGTTGACCGGTTGCAATCAACATTGTACCATTCAGACACAGAACAATTTACCCCAATCCCAAAAGGGTAGGGGATTCTCACATCCCCGCACATAACTTGGCAACCTGGCTTGGTATATTTTGGATCTCTTGCTGATGTTGTTTTTAATAAAAGGAAGATGAGTAAGTGGTAAGCTTGGAATAACTTCATTTTCGTGAGATTAAATGGATGCTTTTAATTTGAATGACTGAGAAACGACGATTAATACAAAAACTGTGAGGAGGTATCTATGAATAAATGGTGGCATGCATGGAGCTATCTATATATAATGCATCGTAAATTACATAAATGAATGGTCCATGTGCGTGGTTGTTTGGCATGATTAGTCCTAATTATAATTCAATTTCTTTTGCATAGTTGGTCCAATTAATTGACTCCATAAAAACACACGTCTACGACCTATATAAAAAACAATTTTAATTTTTTTTTTTTAATTTTTTTTTGTATATAAGAATGTTAATGACAAGCATTGATATATAAACTTTTTTTTTTCAGTATTAGTGATTTTAGTTTCCCTACTATAAAACCAAATCTCAAAATCTCTTTATCGCGTCGGTGGGGTATCAGAGAGATCTCGCTACTCGAAAACAATTTGTTTTGCTACAGAAAATTTTATTTTTAACTTAAATATATAAACCATAAGTTATCAAATCATTCCATCAAAACATGAGTCACATTGTTCCAAAACATTACTATCAGAGTTTCATATTAAATTATCAGAGTAAAACATCTCAGACTAAACAAACGGTGTGTGCACTGCAATCTTCCTGAACTCCTCTTTTGAAACTGAAGTACGTGAAACCAAAACTGAAAACTGTAAGCACGAAGCTTAGTGAGTCTCCCCAAACTACCACATACCATACGCTTAATCACATAACTTGGGCCTAGCCCACTGCATCGGGCCCCGCCCGACATCGGACCGTAATCCGATACACATATAAACATATCAACAATGCATATAACATAAACATATAACATAAACATAATTTTGGGACTCTGCCCAGCTTCATCGGGACGAACCCAACATCGGCTTACCCGACATCAGACTCCTGTCCGGCATCGGGCTCACCCCGGGATCCGACTGCATCGGGCATGGGGCTCACCCTGGCATCGGGCTTACCGCAACATATACACAACATAACATATATCATAAACATATAACATAAGCATATAACATAAATCGAGCATACCCCGGCATCGGGCTTGCCCCGGAACACATAACACATAACATATAACTAACATACATCGGGCTTACCTCGACATTGGGCTTGCCCCGGAACACATAACACATAATATATAACTAACATATATCGGGCTTACCCCGACATAGGGCTTGCCCCGGAACACATAACACATAACATATAACTAACATACATCGGGCTTACCCTGGCATCGGGCTTGCCCCAGAACACACAACACATAACATATAACTAATATACATCGGGCTTACCCCGGAACACATAACACATAACATATAACTAACATACATCGGGCTTGCCCTGGAACACATAACATATAACATATAACTAACATATATCGGGCTTACCTCAACATCGGGCCTAGGCTCGGAACACATAACATATAACATGCATGAATCACAAAGACATCAAGTATACATATACTCTTCTTGGGACCGCCCGACATCGGACCGTAGTCTGGAACTTCTAACATCTAAATGGGCCAGGATTGTGGCCTTAGACCCGTTCGTATTGGAAGAGGACTCACCTCGCTAGGCTAAATGCAGAGTTCCATCGATAAACCTATGGCTGCTAGCTGGCAGGTATCCAAACTGCTGATCTCTCGACTTTTGAGCTATCATTTCCAAAATAACAATTAGTCCAAATCAATAATCCTCCTTAGGGTAAAATGACCATTTTACCCCCTAGTCCAACTTGGTCAATATCTATTGCCCAAAACCATAATACAAAAAGGCCCAACACTATGTAGGCTTCACAAGCCCACGAGTGGCCCACTAATGGCCCAATTTGCTTAATTGAGCCCAAACCCTCTAATGGGCCTTACCTTAAGCCCAAACATATTCTTGGCCCAAATTATCTGACTTATGATGGCCCACTGAGGCCTAAAGACCCAAAGTCCAAAGCATGGCCCAAACTGAAGCCCAAAACACACCAAGCCCATGTCTGATGAGTACGTGTGGTGTACTCCTTTGTATGCTAAGCATACAGGCTGAATGGCGAGTACGCTGCGCATACCTGCATGTATGTAGCACCCAATTTTTCAAATAATTTTTCACATTGTTAAAAAAACATTTTCATTCATAATTGTTATAAAAACATCACTGTATCACATAATCAATTCATAACATCACATCCCAAGATCAAAAATATGTAAAGCCCATCGAGTGTGTATTGATCAAGCCAGAGCCTTCCCGCGATCCTCACTGGTACCTGAAACACATAACACAACACGGTAAGCATAAATGCTTAGTGAGTTCCCCAAATTACCACACGCAACACATATTTGCCACTCGAGGCTATAACTCTGTTTAACCCTCTAGTCAATGTGTCTCAGTGGGACCTTCCGGTCCCGTAACTCTGGTGGGCCCTCTGGTCCTAACTATGTGGGCCTTATGGTCCAAACTCTGTAAACTCTGTAACATGCATAACATAAAACACATAGAAATCTCATCATGCAAAAACATACAAATACTCTATCACATAACTCTAATTACCACTCTAGGTAAGGTATAGTGAGAAGAATCACCTCAGGTAACTCGGTAAATCTCGAACTCTGTAAAACCTGATCTAGCCTCCGCCTAATCATATGAAATAGACACTCTAAATCAATACATTCCTCAAGGCTAGACTATTCCCTCTCTTAGTATTCTCAGAAGGGTAAAAGACCATTTTACCCCTCTCATGGCCCTAAGACCCTAAAATTGGCCAAACCCTAAAATTCAACAATAGTCAACTCTCCGGGTTATGCTGCGCGTACCAAACATGTACGCTGGGCGTACCTGGTGTCTTCACAGAAAACGAGGTGTGCGACCCCTTACGCCACGCGTACTGGGATTACGCCCCGCGTAACTCCCAGTTTCAGACTCTAAGCTTTTTGGGGTCTTAATCAGTTAAGACCCACGTCCAACTTCTAGATCTGACCATTTATAACCCTCTTAATCCATAAAGTTGGTGAATTTAAGCCTTTGCATGGCTGGACAAGTCACTAACACCCATAATATTCCATTTCCTAACTCTAGAAGGATCAATACTCAAGCATGACTTCATATCAACGACCAAGATGGAAAATTTATGGATCTATAACACAAATACCACATTACACTCATAAAGTCTCCACCTTTGGGACTTTTAACTCTAGAAATGGCCCATGCAACATCAAACCAAAATGAAGAGGAAAGTTTTGAACTTTATACCTCTAGATGCAGCTCCTCCCTCTGTAGATCTCGTATCCAAACTTGCACTTCAAGTTCTAGCCTCCACAAGCTCCTCTCCTTATTCTTCACTAACGCACCAAAGCAGTTTTAGCTCCAAAACACTCACTCTCAAGCTAAGGACGATGGAAGGCTCTCTTAGGATTTCACTCACTGATACGGAGGCTGAGAAATGAGCATTAGTATCCATTATATAGTGCACAAGTCAAATATTAGGGTTTGTGTCTGGACCCATTATGCCCAGCGTAACCCTGGGTACGCCCAGCATAACCCTGGCGAGTCCGTGTCCAAATTAAGCACATGAGTATGCGCTGCATATTCCCCAGTACGCCCAACATACTTATTTGCTACAAGAACTCTTTCAAGAGACCAATTTTGACAACTTGATAAAATGGAAGGATTTAATAGCTTTACCAGGATTTTGGGATGTTACAATTCTCCCCCACTAGAACCAGACTTCACCCTCGTTGTCTCATGCCGAAAAAAAAACTCTGGATGCTACTCCCACATCTCTGACTCTGTCTCCCAAGTCAGCTTGGACCCCTTCCGATGCTGCCACTAGACCTGAAACAGAGACACCTCCTTGTTCCTCAGAACCTTAACCTTCCAGTCCAAGATCGCGATCGGTCTCTCGACATAATTCATCCCTGAGTCCACCTGGATATCCTCTAACGGCACTACCACCGACTCGTCAGCTATATACTTCCTCAGCTGAGACACATGGAAGGTATCATGAATATGGCTCAACTCTGCAGGTAGCTCCAGTCGATATGCTACCCTGCCTACCCTCGCGATCACCCTGAACGACCCAATGTACTGGGGCCCCAACTTTCCTCTTTTCCTGAATCGGATTACTCCTTTCCAAGGTGACACTTCAGAAGTACAAAATCTCCGATCTGAAACTCGAGCTCGGATCATCGCCTATCTGCGGAACTCTTCTAGCGACTCTGAGCTGTCAACAATCTCTGTCTGACCTGCTGTATCTGCTCTGTCGTCTGAAGTACTAGCTCAATGCTACCCAACACTCATTGCCCGACCTCTCCCCAACATATAGGAGTCCGACACCTCCGTCCATACAATAACTCCAAAGGAGGCATACCGATACTCAAATGGTGGCAATTGTTATAAGAAAACTCAGTAAAAGGTAGATACATGTCCCAACTCCCTCCAAAGTCCAACACACATGCCCGAAGCATGTCCTCGGGCGTCTGAATCGTCCACTCACTCTGTTCGTCCGCCTGCAGGTGGTAAGCGGTACTGAAATGCAGCCTAGTACCCAACTCCTCATGGAACTTCTTCCAAAACCTGGAAGTGAAACACACATCTCGATCTGACATAATCGAGATCGGCACGCCATGCCGCGATACCACCTCTCTCACCTACACCTCTGCCAGCCTCTCTGCAGAAAATCTCTCACTGATAGCAAGAAAATGAGCGCTCTTTGTCAATTGGTCAAAGATCACCCAAATTGCATCGACACCTCTCGCAATCCTCGACAATTTGGTGATGAAATCCATGGAAATCTGTTCCCACTTCCACTGGGGAGCCTCAAGTGGCTGCAACTTGCCATGTGGACACTGATGCTTGGCCTTAACCGTGCGACAGGTCAAGCACCTCTCTACAAACCACGCCACATCCCTCTTCATACATGGCCACCAATAGTCTCTTTTCAGGTCCAAATACATCTTAGTGGCCCCGGGATGGATCAAAAACCTCGACCTGTGTGCCTCCTCTATCAAAATGGCATGTGCCCCACCCTCAAATGGCACCCAAATCTGGCCCTGGAAGGTCATAAGCCTCCAACTATCAGCAATGAACTCAAATATCTGTCCGATCACCCGCTCTCGCTTGCGGTTTTCCGGTCGCATGGCCTCTACATGGGCCTCCCGAATGGTGTCCCACACCGAGGTCATCACTGTCAACCACAGACAAACATCTCGCAATGGGGTACTCTCTGCCCTACGACTCAAGGCATTGGCTACCACGTTAGCGTTGCCCGGGTGGTACAGGATCTCACACTGATAATCCTTTACCACATCCAACCATCTCCTCTGGTGCATGTTCAGGTTGGGCTGATCCATCAGGTACTTCAAGCTCTTGTGGTCCGTATATATGGTACACCGAACCCCATATAGATAGTGACGCCAGATCTTGAGGGCGAACACCACGGCCCCCAACTCCAGATCATGGGTAGGATACATCGTCTCATGAGGCTTCAACTGCCTCGATGCGTATGCTATCACATGCTCTCTCTGCATCAGCACCGCACCCAATCCCAATATCGACGTGTCACAATATACCACAAAGTCCTCCATTCCCTCTGGAAGGGCTAATACTGGGGCTTCGCACAATCTCTGGCGAAGTGTCTCGAATGAGGCCTGTTGCTCTGGGCCCCAACTAAATGCTACGCCCTTCTGGGTCAACCTGGTGAGAGGAAACACAATCTTGGAGAAATCCTTGATAAAACTTCGATAATAGCCGGCCAACCCTAGAAAACTCCTAATCTCTAAGGGGGATCTCGGTACCTCCCAACTCATCACCGCCTCAATCTTGGCCGGATCGACCAATATCCCGCTCTGGTTGACAAGATGTCCTAGAAAATGAACCCCTCATAACCAGAAATCACACTTAGAGAATTTGGCGTAAAGCCTCTCCGATCTCAAAACACCGAGGATCTCCCTCAAATGCTCCTCATCCTGCTCTCTAGACCTCGAATACACCAATATATCATCAATGAACATGATTACAGAACGATCCAGCATTGGCCTGCACACCCTGTTCATGAGATCCATGAATGCCACCGATGCATTGGTGAGCCCGAAAGGCATCACCACGAACTCGTAATGCCCATAACGAGTCCTGAATGCTGTCTTCTGGATATCCTCATCACACACCCTCATCTGATGATATCCAGACCGCAAATCAATCTTGGAGAACCAGGACGCTCCCTGCAACTGATCCAACAAATCTTCGATCCTCGGTAAGGGGTAACGGTTCTTGACCGTCAGCTTGTTCAACTCCCAATAATCAATGCACATCCGGTGTGAACCATCCTTTTTCTTGACAAAAAGGATCGGCGCTCCCAACGGTGAGCTACTCGGTCGTATAAACCCCTTCCCCAGCAGCTCCTAAAGCTTCGAAGATAACTCCTGCATCTCTGGAGGTGCAAGGAGATAGGCGGTGCCCCCGGAACCAAATCGATACAGAACTCCACCTGCCTCTCGGGAGGCACCCCCGACAACCCCTCGGGGAAAACATTCGGGAACTCATGCACTATCGGGACCTCATCGACCGACCTCGGTCTCTCCGTACCTACTCTCGTATCCACCACATAAGCCATGAACCCACTACAGCCCTGCTGTAGACTCTGCCTCGCTCTTGCGGCTGAACAAAATGCTGACCCAGAACGGGTACCCTCGCCATAAACTGTAAGAAGTCCCCCACTAGGGTCTCGTATGGTCACCAACTGTTGTTCGCAGTCGATAACCACTCCAAATCTGCTCAACCAGTCCATGCCCACAATGACACAGACATCGCCCATAGCAATCAGGACCAAATCGATCAGAAACTCCACGCCGAAGATCTCGAGTACACATCCACGAATCACATCCGTGGCATACACTGCTCTGTCATCAGCTATGGAAACTCGCAAAGGTCGACTCAACGCCTCCCGACGGATACTGATGTGCTGACTAAAGGTTAACGACACAAAAGACCGACTCGCACCCGAGTCAAATAACACCAAAGCAGGTACAGAACACACAAGAAATGTACCTACGCATATCATAATATAAGCATAACACCACAACTCAAAATAAATAGATGGAAGAATACATACCAGCCACAACATCGGGTGCAGCGCAGACCTCCTCCGCTGTCAACTGGAAGGCTCTCCCGCGAACCTTCGGCGCCTCAACCTTCACCGACCGACTCTCTGTAGCTTGAACGGCAGTAGGGGCAGATCCCTGTGATGCTCCATGTGTTGACCCCCTCAACTGCGGACACTCGGCCTTCCGGTGTCTGGTCTGGTTGCAGTGAAAACAGAATGCAAATCCCTTGGGGAAATCCTCGGCCATGTGCCCCTCCTTGCCACACTTGTAGCAAGACCTTGCTCTACACACTCCCTCGTGACCCTTGCCGCACTTGCCACAAGTACAGCCCTTCTGGTTCCCTGATCTCGAATCGGCGGGCTTGGCCCGCTTGACTGTCGGCTGGGACTGAGCCGGTAGCTAATCCCTCCACTGAGACTCTGCCTCCTCTCTAACCTGCATCTCCAGCTCTATCTCCCTCTTCCGATCATTTGCCTGAAGCTCGACAATTGTTCAGTACGACGAATTCACCACGAACTCTTGTATGTCCCTCCTCAGAATACTCAAATACCGACTCATACGTGCCTGCTCAGTAGACACGTGCTCAGGGCAGAACATCGCCCTCTCATGGAACATCCTGGTGATCACAGTAACAGACTCAGTACCCTGATTGAGGGTCAAAAACTCCTGGGCCACGCGCTCCCTCTCCACAGGGGGAACATACTCATCACGAAACATAGCGGTGAACCTCTCCCAGGTAACCGCGGCAAGCTCAGCAGACGAAAAGTGCGCCATCACAAACTTCCACTAGTCCTTCGCTCCCAAGAGAATCTGGTTCAGCACGAACCGGACTATCAAATGCTCTGGACATGAACACGTATAGAAACATCCCACAATATCAGAAACCCATCTCATCGCAGCAATCGGATCCTGTGTCCCATCAAACTCTGGTGGCTTCGTGTTGCTGAACTCCCGGAACAACAACGAATCACCACCCTAAGGTCTGGCAGCAGCAACAACTGCGGTAGCTGCAGCGGCTGCAACCTCAGTAACTGCTGCGTATCTCTCATCGAAAGTCTCATTCAGTGTGGTCTTAATAGACCCGAACATCTCTGGAATCTCTGCACAGATAGCCGCAACCACCTCCTCATGGATCATCTGGCGGAGCTCCTCATAACTCACCCCGCTGGTCTCTAGTCTGTGGTGTGTCCCAACCATGAGGTGTCTGAAATACAACATAAAAATATTAGAGATACGCTCGAGCATACTCGCACTCGATAACTCAACCCTATCTTACTTGGGCTGCGAACTGCTCCGGTGTCTTCAGTTGTACGGTCCCAATACTACCGTCCACACTGCATCAGTATTCATCCCAAGTCCTCCTCCCAGGATCCCAAGTCCCATGTACTCTACTCTCTCTATACACAATCTACCCTCTAGCAGATCTCTCATAAGCTCCCCGCTGCCATCTATTCACTCTCAAGCATCTCCTAGCAGCAAAATCCCTATGCTAAGGCATCACAATTCAGGCCACTCTAGCCCTAATAAGAATACCTAGCCTACTCTAGCATGCATATCATATCATAACATATCGCATAAATCATAATGTAGGGGTATTTTGGGAAATCACCGTTCGGGCGCTGGCTGATCGTACACACTGCTCTGCTCAGCTCTTTCAAAAACCTTTTTCTCTTGAGAAAATTTTGTGAATTTTATCTCTCAAATCTCTCAAATCCTCAGTTTGAGTTTAGATACGCCCGAAGGTGCACCCGAATCCTTCAAACCACGGCTCTGATACCAACTTGTAACACCCAATTTTTCAAATAATTTTTCACATTGTTAAAAGCACATTTTCATTCATAATTTTTATAAAAACATCACTTTATCACATAACTCGCTGAGTCAGACCTGGACTCGCCGAGTAGGGCCAACTCGCCGAGTCCAGATACTGACTCGCCGAGTTGAGTCGGGCAGAGGCCAAAACCTTGATTTTTAGCAAACAAAACAGTTAAGCATCACATACAACTAAAACCAATCAAGGCTCTGATACCACTGATGGGTTTTTTGCATAAGAAACAATCCTATGTGCTCATACAAACCCTAATGGTTGGATCTAGGTTTCTCTATTGTACATGCTTTGAATCCAAGACTAATAAACTTAGATCTAACATATTTTAAACTGAATTAGGGTTTAGAGAATTACCTTTGATTGTTATATAGCAATAACAATCAATTCCTTGCTTGGATTGGCTTCAAAAGCTTAGTGCCTCAAGTGTTGCACCTCTAATGGAGTCACAAACACCATATACAATTTGGATGAAGAGGAGAAGAAAGAAGGCTGCCCAAAAATGACTAGAGACCCTAGAGAATCAGTTGTCCGCGTTTTTGGGGCCTAACGGGTCCTTTATATACTTGTGTGGGCTGCTAGGGTTTCAGTCAAAACCCTAATGGACAACTTAAACTCTAAGCAGCCCATGGAACCTTCTGGATAAGGCCATGGACGAAAATATGATGGGCTCCCATCTTAATTTCGTTCACTCTTTATTCCTTTAGCATTCCTTAGCCCAATAACTCAATTATCCAATAAATGCAGTCCAGTCCCCTAAATTTAATTAATCTCTTTTAGCCACAAAATTAATTACCAATTAATTCTTGACTAATATTAATTAAAAAAATATGATTTCTCATTTAATATATTATTATCATAATATATTAATAAGTCGTATTTAAACCTCTCTCTCCTTAATTCATCCTACATATTGCTATGGTGAAGGCAACCCAAAAAGACCATGCTCATAATCGGCTCAAGTACATACCAAAATAGTTATGGACTTAGACACTAATCCAACAGTCTCCCACTTGGATAAGTCTAATAACTATTTTCCGTATGACTTCTAAACCTGATCAGCAATCGTAGCTTTCAAAAGCCCCTGTCAACTCTGATCTTATCAGATAGCGTGTCCTCTAGATAAGGGATTATATATTCCTCCATTCTCAAGATATCGTATAGACAAAAGACATGAATTTCAATCATTCTCTCCATACTCTTTCCTGACTTCTGATTTATGACGACCGATAACAGACTACAATTGAACACATCAACTTAGTCCCGGCTTGGCCAAGCGCTTAGGTGTCATCACTAAATCATCGAGAGGCCCATAAATATCGCTTTTATCCCACTTTGCATAAAAGGAATGGATAAAGTTTGACTCATATGCTTGATTGTATTTACTGATCGAATCACACACAACAATAATTTTTTATAACACCAAGTTACCGGTGCGTTTACTTATTATCAATGCGCAACCGGCCAACAAATAGCAACTCACACGTCTCGGTTTCAAGAATATACAATATTATCGTCTCACTAATCACTCATAATATAACCATGAAGTGATCTAAGTGAGCGTGGGTTTAGTCCAATACTCTAGTCTTATCAAAGCACTTATGAACTCTGCAGCAAACTTGTGCTATGTCTAAACTTTTCAGACAATCTACAGACTCTTCATTACAGTCTTCCAACGTATGATCGACTGTGGATGTTTGAATAACCTAGTTATTCTGGAAGTCAAAACATGCAAATTGAAACATAACAATAATACTTAATCCTATATGGCCCCAAACTTGTGAGAGTAAATAAAACAATTCTATTTATCCACCATATTGATTACTCATTATTTATCATTTAATGTTTCGGATAATCAACTCATTACTTGAATTACAACAATAGATATCCCATGCATAAAGCATGCACACTATGTTTCCTATGGTCCTTACTTTGTAAAATAGATCAATTGAATAACCTTTTCAATGATGCTCATTTCACAATTCCCAATCCTTACCATTAGTGTAAGAACGCAAGGTTCTTTGCTACTATTAGAATATGCTAAAATCTAACATCTTATGCAACGATCCTTTCGTAAAGTCATTAGCACAAAATTCACCAAGACTTAGCTAATGAAATCATGAAGTACTCTATCGGAAATTGTTACAAGACAATTTCATAGACGTGAAGTCTCACATTCAAAGTACATTCATTTGAACATCCTTCCTGCATAAAAGTTTCTAATCTAGGCATAGACTCTCAATATCCAACTCCCAATATGGAAACATTTCTACATTTGCCATATGACAACTCATTCTTAATAGAGTCTTATCTATTCATAATAATGTCGATATGGTTCATCCAATACCATACTTCCAACTACTCACAAGCGACCAATCCTCAGCGAACTTTGGATCGTCCTTTGATAGTTGTTTAATTATTTTAGTCAAAACAAATTCTAGTCCTTTTTCCCTCTTAATGCGCTAGACATTTGGAAAATTTTAGAATGGTAACATATTATAGCATTTGCAACCGATCCTATACTCGAAGCGTATGGGACACGATGCATAATGTCTTACATAAAGATATGATACTTTACCAATCTTTTGCCATAATATTTTATGTGTCATGTTCTCACAATTCGAACTATGAAGAGGGATGCTGTAATCATAATCGAAATTTGAGAACACACAATGTATCCTTTGACTAAAAATATCAAAATTTCTCAATCAAGCTTTAGATTTTGAAACAAAGTTTAATATTCTCTCCCTTAATTATATCAAAACAATTTTTCAACCCATGCAACTTTGCAAATTGAATCTTTGTTTTTCTATAATTAATATTGCTAACTTGCAATACTCACCATAATAATCATACAAGCATAACACTTATGCTCCCACTATCATGATTATCGTATAAGCATAACACTTATGCTCCCACTAGCTTTGACATGTATTTAGAAAACAAATGAACTTCCAAAAAACAATGCCTATCGAATTTATGAAATTCATATTTCTAATACCAGATGCTTCGATAAGCCTTTATCTAAGCTTCTTAAACTTATACACCTTTGCCTCAGATAGCGCATATGTGTGCTTAAACAATTTAGAACTTATGTTACTAAGTTCCAAATGTTCAAACTAATTTGCCAAATATCACAATTCGAACTATGGAAAGGGATGCCGTAACCATAATCGAATTTGAGAATACAATTTTCACAATTGCTATCTTCTTAAGATCTCTCTTAGTGAAAGCATTTCTTCACAGTCATTTTCATGAAGGAGGGAATCTTATGACACTTAGATCTTATGGTGTATGAGTTCCTATCCATGTGAATTTGCCTAAACCAAAGCTTGCGACAAATCAAAACTCATATGGACTGAACTTGATTTCTTGCCTTATGGTAACACGAGTGCCCACCATGTCTTCCAAGTAGTTTAGTAACTTGTCCTTACATATCAATGTACTTTCCATCGACTAAGGCTCTAGTATGCATTCAAATGAGAACTCATAGAACTCACATACACAATTAACTCAATTGGAATGGCACCTAAACAAAATAATGTCAGCACGATAGGTTGTAAACCTCAAGTCGTGAGCTAGTGATGATCTATAAGGTTTATTCTTGATTTGTTCTTGAAACCTTTCAAGACCATTAAGACTCCCACTGACTCCTTGACATATAAGATTCTCTTGTGAAGAAACATTTATTGACAATGAAAATATTCAAGAGTTAGTGTAGTTCTTATCAAGACAAAACACTTCACATAATTGGTCATAGTTGGTCTTTGTCTTATCCAAGACAGCACAACTTACCAATTTCAAATGTGCAAGAATAAGAAAACTTTTCCAAATTCCACATTTGATGAGTGTTATAAACCTACTTAAGACTTTTCACTCAATGTCACAATCTTGACTCTAAGACTTGATATTGGAACGAAGTATGATTGACTTCTTGATTTAACCATTTCTGCAATTCTCGATTCCTCTTCTTAGACACGCAATTGAACTAAGACTCATTTAGAGGATCAACTGAGACATGGTTCTCAATCATTAAGACTTATGATAAAACACAATAAAAGGTACTCTCCCTTCTTCTTAGAATAGAGAAACTTTTATCTTTCTGCCTACTTGATTCTTCTTTATTCGTTCTACTATTCATTGAAACTCTTTCAATCAAGTTAGAATTACACTTAATCTTATAAGTATAATCATATTTACTAAACTTTAGTAAATCATGACGAATATCTTTGTCACTCTTGTGGTGGACTTGATCAACGCACAACCAAGTGTACTTGATCTCCTAGTCCTTTAATTTACACTTTGTCAAAGATTAGTCTAAGTTTACCAAATGTGAAAGTTTTTCATTCATCATATAATACACATCGCATGATTCCAAGTTTCTGTGCAATTGAAACTTTGGGCGATGAGAAACTCTCCCTATTTGGTAAACTTCTGTCATTTCCACAAATAACATAATTAAGAATCAAATCCATTTTGCTAATAGTAGAAACATTCAAACATCAATTTTCTCATACATGCCATCGCAAGGATAAATAAATAAGATAAAATCAAAATTTATTTTATTGCGGAAAAAATTTGTCCTTACAATGCAATTCAATTGAAAAACTATGTTATTACATATTTCTTAACAATCTATTCTAACTCCAAGTAGTAGCTCAAGAATCCATTCTTCAAGTAATGCAATCAAAATCCATTTCTTCATGATTAGATTCAGCTCACTTCTTCCCTCAAGCTTCCTCTCTTTTTTTCGATCCTACAAAACATCAAAATGTAATCTTATCACATCATGTATTAAGAATCTAGAATAGGAACTCAAAAGAGTTAGATAATGGATTTTACCTGAAGTAGAGCCATACGTCTTGACTCTCCCATTTCTTAGATCTCTCAGGTAGTTAGGGCAGCTTCGTCTCTAATGCCCCTTCTCTTGGCAATAAAAGCAAATGGACTCCTTTGGCACAACACATCGGAAAATCACAGACTTAGTTCTTTTTGGACTTCCAATGTTGCGAGTGTCCATTGAAGTTTGGGAGTTTGATTCACCAGGCAAATTTGCCTGACCAGCACCCCAAATCATTGCTGATTCAGTAGCTATAAGCAAATAGGTGAGATTAATGAGGGTCACGTCGTGATCCATCATATAGTACTCTCTAATGAACTCACTATATTATTTAGGAAGTGACTGAAGAACCCAGTCAACAACCAACTCGCTTGAAATCTCAACACCCAACATGCTTAACTTATCAATGTGTGACTTCATCTCTAAGACGTGTGCACACACAAGTTTTCCATCTTCGTGTTTACTTTCCAAAAGGGATTGAGTGATCTTGAACTTTTCAAGTCTTTGAACTTGTGGGTCAGGGAGAACAATTGGAGGGGATGGAGGAAGTGAAGCATGACTCTCATTTCCTTGATCGTATCTCGGAACATCATCTTCATTTGGAAAGCTTGTTCCAAAGGATTTGGGAAGACCATTGTAAGATTCAGACATCTACAAAACGGGAGAAAATTCAATTTAAGTTGATTGAGTCCTTAATAAAACACCCAAATGAGTTATTAAGGCTAGGATCCAACACAATATTCTACAACCTAGAAAAGGGATGCTGTAATCTAGTTGCAGAATATTTGAAGGTAAGAGTAGATACCCATTCAATCGCCATTTTATAGACAATTTCCTTAAACACCCCTTATAGACCAGCTTCATGAATGAGGCCTACTAACGGTAAGACCGACTGTTTACTCATACATATATAATAATAGACTTTTAATATTATATATAGTATAGGGTGTATTTTACACTTTTAAAATACTAGGTGGTTTAATTTAGTAAATTATGCTTTTAATTTAATTACATGTAAACCAAAACATTATGGGTTTGTTAAATCACTTTTAATTATACACTTTAATTAATTAATAAAACCATAAGGGTGTGATTTGAACTTTTCAAATTACTAGGGTTTTAGAATTTAACATTTCAAAACATTAGGGATCAAATAACAAATAATTCAAATTAAACAATTAATTTCATAATTATCTATATTTGACCTAATCTTATTTTAGTCATTAGATAATTACCAAATAACTTTAAATAATCCATATTTATCACATAAACAACCAATATTTAAAAGATTTGAAATTATCTATTGTTTTGGCAAGGATAATCATTTAATTAAGATAAAATTCGGATTTTAACTTCATAAAACAATTTAAGCATCCAAGTCAAAACAATAGCTAAATCCCAAAATACCCTCTGTCTCGCGCAAAAACTCACCGAGTCAGACCTAGACTCGCCGAGTAGGGCCAACTCGCTGAGTCCAGATACTGTCTCGCCGAGTTGAGTCGGGCAGAGGCCAAAAACTTGATTTTTAGCAAAAAAAACAGTTAAGCATCACATACAACTGAAACCAATCAAGGCTCTGATACCACTGATGGGTTTTTTGCATAAGAAACAATCCTATGTGCTCATACAAACCCTAATGCTTGGATCTAGGTTTCTCTATTGTACATGCTTTGAATCCAAGACTAATAAACTTAGATCTAACATATTTTAAACTGAATTAGGGTTTAGAGAATTACCTTTGATTGTTATATAGCAATAACAATCAATTCCTTGCTTGGATTGGCTTCAAAAGCTTAGTGCCTCAAGTGCTGCACCTCTAATGGAGTCACAAACACCATATACAACTTGGATGAAGAGGAGAAGAAAGGAGGCTGCCCAAAAAAGACTAGAAACCCTAGAGAATCAGTTATCCACGTTTTTGGGGCCTAACGAGTCCTTTATATACTTGTGTGGGCTGCTAGGGTTTCAGTCAAAACCCTAATGGACAACTTAAACTCTAAGCAGCCCATGGAACCTTCTGGATAAGGCCATGGACGAAAATATGATGGGCTCCCATCTTAATTTCGTTCACCCCTTATTTCTTTAGCATTCCTTAGCCCAATAACTCAATTAGCCAATAAATGCAGTCCAGTCCCCTAAATTTAATTAATCTCTTTTAACCACAAAATTAATTATCAATTAATTCTTGACTAATATTAATTAAACAATATGATTTCTCCTTTAATATATTATTATCATAATATATTAATAAGTCGTATTTAAACCTCTCTCTTTAATTCATCCTACATATTGCTATGGTGAAGGCATCCCAAAAAGACCATGCTCATAATTGGCTCAAGTACATACCAAAATAGTTATGGACTTAGACACTAATCCAACATTTATCACATAATCAGTTCATAACATCACATCCTAAGATCAAAAATATGTAAAGCCCCTCAAGTGTGTACTGATCAAGCCGACGCCTTCCCACGATCCTCACTGGTACCTGAAACACATAACACAACATGGTAAGCACAAATGCTTAGTGAGTTACCCAAATTACCACACACAACACATATTTGCCACTCGAGGCTATAACTCTGTTTGACCCTCTGGTCAATGTGTCTCAGTGGGACCTTCCGGTCCCGTAACTCTGGTGGGCTCTCTGGCCCTAACTCTGTGGGCCTTATGGTCCAAACTCTGTAAACTCTGTAACATGCATAACATAAAACACATAGAAATCTCATCATCCAAAAACATACAAATACTCTATCACATAACTCTAATTACCACTCTAGGTAAGGTATAACCCTCTTAATCCATAAAGTTGATGAATTTAAGCCTTTGCATGGCTGGACAAGTCACTAACACCCATAATATTCCATTTCCTAACTGTAGAAGGATCAATACTCAAGCATGACTTCATATCAACGACCAAGATGGGAACTTTATGGATCTATAACACAAATACCACTGAAAAGGGATAGATCTAGGTCCATGGAGCACATTACACTCATAAAGTCTCCACCTTTGGGACTTTTAACCCTAGAAATGGCCCATGCAACATCAAACCAAAATGAAGAGGAAAGTTTTGAACATTATACCTCTAGATGCAACTCCTTCCTCTGTAGATCTCAGATCCAAACTTGCAATTCAAGATCTAGCCTCCACAAGCTCCTCTCCTTCTTCTTCACTAACACACCAAAGCACTTTTAGCTCCAAAACAGTCACTCTCAAGCTAAGGACGATGGAAGGCTCTCTTAGGGTTTCACTAACTGATATGGAGGCTGAGAAATGAGCCTTAGCATCCATTATATAGTACACAAGTCAAATATTAGGGTTTGCGTATGGACCCATTACGCCCAACGTAACCCTGGGTACGCCCAGCATACCCAGGCGAGTCCGTGTCCAAATTAAGCGCATGAGTACGCGCAGCGTACTCCCCAGTACGCCCAACGTACTCATTTGCTACAAGACCTCTCTCAAGGGACCACTTTTGACAACTTGACAAAATGGAAGGATTTAATAGCTTTTCCTGGATTTTGGGATGTTACAATGTACGCCCAACGTACTTCTCTGTTAAGCCACTTTTCCCATTAAGTGCTTAATACTCTAATCTAGAAGCTACAATCACAGATCCAAGTCCCTTTCAACACCTTAATCCATAAAGTTGATTAGTTGATGGCTTGCAACCCACGAAATGAGCCCAAACATAAAATATGACAACAAACTTCCATGAACATGGCTAGATCTCATGCATGAACTTATGAGGACATTCAACATGGCAACTTTCTGGCATAGAGATTCATTTAGCACTGAGAGCGGCAACTCTAAGCCTAGAATTCAGATTTGAACCATAAAGCTTCATCCTTTGGACCAAAATGGTCCAAAAACTCAACCTAAGAGATCTAAGGAAATAACCACCAAGTTCAGATCTTTATACCTTGAAATGGTCAGAGATGAAGCAACAATCCCAGATCCACGACCTCTTCTTTGAACCACCACATTGCTAAGCTCCTTTCTTGCTTGGAAAATGGATCCACAACACTAAAATTCTCTCAAATAGCCTTACAAGCTCCAAGAACACTCAAAGAGGACTAGGGTTTCGTGAAAACTGCCTAAGGGTGAGAAGGAGGCCGATATCCAGAGCATTATGTTCTTTATATGGTGGCACACCCTAAAATTTAGTGTTTAGGAACTCTAGACGTACGCTGGGCGTACTTCTTGTACGCTAGGCGTACGCCTATCTGCGCCCGCGACCAATCTCCTTTATACGCTGGGCGTACCCAGCCGAACACGTGCATGCATCCCTTGCATGCATGGTGTGACATCCCCAAAATCTCGGCCAGAAAAGACCGGTTTTCATTTATGCTTTTAAATAATTTCAGAGTAAATCCTTTTGATTTGAAAGAGTTGCGGAATTTGTTCCCAAAACAAAACATGATAAAATAATATCTAACAAAGCATTTCATCAAGAGATGCATTTTCATTATATAATCAAAACTCGGGATGTCATGTTCCGATACAGACCATAAAGCATAAACGATTACAAGTCATTCAACAAATATATACATATGCAGACTTGTAAACAAAACAACAAGATGATCCATCCATCTTATGCCCTTGTGCCACTTCCTGTAATACAAATAAAACTGAGTGGGTCAGGCTTGGGAGCCTGGTGAGCATATAGGGTTTTCAACCCACAATAAATAAGTTATATTTAATTTCACCAACCAATCACTATCCCGATTACCCATTCCCGTTATCCTCACTTTACGTCCCTAAAACAACATCTATCTCGAGGGACCTAATCTAGGATTTTCATCGGGACGGACATCACTGCTAAGGGGTTTCCTCAACAATAGATATCCTAAAGGCAACCATGGGGGGGGGGGGGATAGAGTACACCGGTGAACACATCGTTCACAACACCTACAGGTTATGAACCTGCTAGCGTTCCACTGAACTGTCTAGAAAGAGTCCGTGGTCGTTATCCATACTCCGCTGAATAACTAGATCAACAACAACAACAACATCGAGGCCTCTCATCTGTTTATTACACACCAACTATCTACCCATGTTCTACCCAACATATTAGTAGATAAAAATATATATTTTCATACATAGTTTAAAACCTGTATATCATTTTCATTCAATATATATTCCACATAACATATGAGGCATACCACATAACACATATTCCATAGAAAACAATTCAAATCTATGAGATAGAATAAAGTGAATATCCATTCACGCATACAATCACAAAATATACACATAACAAATATATCGTATAAAATACTTCATACTTACGCGTTAGAAGAAAGTAACTACACCCTCACACATATAAACCACAATTTACTTAATACACTCAAACCGTACTTGTATTATTATCGTGTTTATGAAAGGTAGTATACACTCACTTGATCAGAAGATGATTAGACAGCACTACGACTTGCAGAAGTAGTAATCCACAGCAGATCTGGAAGATCTCCACAAAAATCGAACTTCTCGTGGGCAGAGCTTCGGCTCGGGAACCGCACTTCTCGGGATCTTCGGGATCTCGGGACTTGCCTCGGGGCTCGAGAATAATACTGGGGCTTCGGGGTATTTTTGGCACGTAAAACGATGCAAAACGGGAGAGAGAAGAGAGAAAATTAGCAAAATAGCCGGCTGCCCTCGCATCCTATTTATAGGAGGCTGGAGCCTCGGAGTACGCGTTGCGTACAGGCGTACGCGGGGCGTACTGGCCTCCGAAGTCGTCACTGCATGCGTCATCCGAAGTGTCGACACTCTTCGGAGTACGCGGGGCGTACGACGGATCGGACTGCTGAGACCATTGGATAATGCCGGATTTTTCAATTAAAAATAAATACAAATTATTTATCAAACTTCAGAAATTCATATCTTCTTCATACGAACTCCGTTTTCGACGTTCTTTATATCCACGGAAAGGTGAGACTACGCTCTACAACTTTCGTTTAGACTCCGTTGGCAAATTTTGACTTTATTTTTATTATTCATTTTTAATAGGCCGCGACAGAAAAATTTCGTTATAAATTCATAATTTCTTCGTTTGACGTCCGTTCTCGCCTAACTTTTTATCGCTTCGATACCAACAACGAGACCTTCGATCCTCGTTTAGATTGTTTCGGCTAAAAATCGCTCGATCTCAAATCGAGTATTTCAGGCTGCATACCGCTAAGTCGAAACTTCGATAAATCATAACTTCCTCATACGAAGTCAGATTTGGGCGTTCTATATATATTCGGAAACCTCGTTTCAACTACTACAACATTAACCAAAGATATTAAGTTCATTTTACACTTAAATTTTGATGCTTATTTTTATTCTTAATTAATCAGACCACATAATTAAGCAATTAAGTACAAAACACATAATACTCAAATAATACATTCTTATTATTTCAAAACGGGTTACAAAGGTTAACCTAGACTATTACATTGCTAAAAATGGCAAGCCCGGAAACACAGGCGTTACGCATGGGACTTACTTGCCAAACATTTCCACTAGGGACTATTATTGCCAATAACTTCAAAGTGCTATAACTTCTTCGTTCTTAGTCCGTTTCCGACAGACTTTATATCCATGAAAAGGTGGCGAGAAGCCTTACGCTTCTAACAACTCATCATTACCTAAAACTTCCTGAACAAGAGCCCAAAATCTTCAAAAGACCGAGATGTCAGATTACGATTATGCCCTTGTCCTCCGAAGCCACAATCAAACGCTTAGATCATGTATGCCCTAATACTCACATCCGAAAAGGGCTAAATCCTTCCTTTCCTAAGGTCTTAACCCCATGAAAACTGATAATTTGGCCGTAGCCCCTAGAATCGAAGTACTTTCAGTACCAGGTGTTACAACTCTCCCCCACTTAAATTAGATTTCCTCCTCGAAATGTCTCCTTACTAACACCCATCACCCGAAAACTGATCTGAGGATGCAACCGATGATTCTACGCTTGAAACAATCTTCCTAAGACGACTGAAAGCCAAAACGATCATCCCTTCTGAAGAAAATGAACATCGAACTTCCGCATACCACTTCTGTCTTCCCCAGTGTTCTAAAAGGCGCGCCATGGCGCGCGCCAAGGCGCGCCATGGCGTGAGGCGTGGCTCCGCCATTACGAAAAGCCTCATAACGTTGCTGTTAGGCGTGGCGCGTGACAAGGCGTGATATGGCGCGCCATGGCGCGTTATGGCGTGTTATGGCGCGTGTTTTTTCGTTTGAGACACGGTTTTTTGCTCTTTGTTATGTCTTTTCTAATCGAAGATACAGGTATTGTGGTGTAACAACCCGAAGTTGTTCATCGCCAAAAACCCGTTCTACCCGAATAACTCGTCGGAAATCGAAATGTCCCGTTATCGTTTTTGGGCTTAGTTAACAAAAATTATATGTTTATTATCATTCAATGAGGGTCCAAACCATTTAGGAACTCATGAATTTAGCCCAAAACATTTATTTCTTAAGTTTTAGAAATATCCTCGTCGGGTGTCGGAAACTCAATCGGGTGCGACCCAAAGCATCGTTTAAGGCCGGTATCGGGTAGAATTCCACCGTGTCCAAGTTTTGGGGACTATATAAACATGTTTTAGCACTCATTTGAAGCTTTTTCCTTCTCTCTCTACTCTCTCTCTAACCTCTCTCCTAAATCTAAGGATTAAGTGTCCAAAACTCAAATTTAAGGCTTCAAATCCTTAAGGTACCTTCCTAGCCTTAATCTATAGCATGTTTAGCTTCCAAATTAGACACTTAATCATGAAATTGGACCATATATGTGAGTTTACGGCCCAGGAGGCAGCCTAGGCCGTAAACACCATTTTGAAGGGTTTTTAGCCCTTAAACTCCTTCCTAGACTCAAATGGACTTTAGATATGGCTAAGGGACTTCAAGATATGGACTTAGAACACCTAAAACTATAATTTTGAGGACTTTGAAGGAGTTTATGGCCAAGGACTAAGCTTAGGCCGTAAACTCATGTTAATGGGGTTTTTCATGCCTTTAAACCCTTCCAAATCACCCCTACAACTTAGATATGAATTATAGGACTTTGATTCTTGCAATTGGACACTTGAAACATTAATTTTGAGGGACTTAGATGAGTTTACGGCCAAGGAGAGTTCTTGGGCCGTAAACTCCACAAAACTTGGCATAAATCTCATTCTAAGGTGTTAGAAAGCCATCCAACACCACCAAAAGCCTTGGAATAAATCAAGGGACCAACCAAAAATACTTTGAGGGCCTAAAACACAACACTTATGGGGTTTCTAAGGGTTTACGGCCAAGACATGTTCATGGGCCGTAAACTCCAAAATTTTTGGTGTTAGAATGCAAACTACACACCCCTAAGGCCCTTAGATGAATTTTAGAAGTCCTTTCATGCATGTTCTAGACCTTGAAACACCTTGGAACACCACACACAAGAGTTTACGGCCATGAAGGGGGTTTCATGGGCCGTAAAATCCATAAATCCCCCAAAAATCCCATGCAAACTCATGTTAGGCCTTGGATTAATTTTACCAATCACATGTGATTTGTTCTAGCACCATTTAGCATCATTTTCATAAGGATTAAGGAGTTTACGGCCAGGAGCCTATGCTAGGCCGTAAACTCCCATGAATTAATCATTTTGGTGATTTTAATCCATTCCATGCATTTAGAACAAAGCCTAGAATCATTTCCCATGTCCATATAAGCCATTTAAGCCATTTAAACACCCAAAACCACACCCACATGAGTTTACGGCCGTAAACTCATGTATGTGTGTGTTTTGTGGTTGTAAACTCATTTAAAAGTTTACTCATGGGGAGTAAACTCAAGTCCCAAGCCCCTAGTGTCATTTCCCATCCCTAAACGTCACCCGGGTCCCTCCAAACACTCGTATCGGAGTGTTTTCGCAACTTGAAGCAATTGTCCCTATCCAACAATCAATCTAGGTTCTAATTAAATACAAATGTGTATCTTTACATTATAATTAGGAACCTCGCGTATTTACAAGCCCCGGATCAATTCTTAGCATCCAAATCGTCATACTTCTCGTCCGGTGAGTTCATACCCCTACGCCTTTTTCACCGTTTTTAACTGTTTTCAGGGGGGGAATACAAGCAAACCAAAACTGTTTTCAAATCATAACATTTATGTGTTTCAAATAATATATGGCAACCTTATAAACTCTTATACTCCTTATGTATTATGTTGAGCATAAGGAATAATTTATCAATTACAACTAAATGGATTTTAGTTAAGAAAATAATCAAACTAATCAAATTATTATGGGAATAATTTGGGGTTCTATGTTTCTCTTTATATCATGTACTGATATTTGTATTAAGTTATTAGATAAACTATGTCTGATTCAGTTTATCTCTATATCATTTGAATGTTTTGCCAGATAGTCTCATTATATGTATCTATTTTTCAATGTATCATGTCTTGAAATCTTTGTATGTATGGTATCGTATGAGAATCCTGTGAATAGTTTAATACTAGCTTGTGAGATAGTCACTACCCTTTATGGATGATCAAGTAAATCCTCTCCGGAAGTGTAACCAGAGTCTCCTGGAGGGAGAGCGAGGAATTTGTGAATAGATCTATTCGGGACTGACAATCCCACACCTTAACTGCTAGCTACAGTTAGGCGGGCACGCCTGGGGTGACAAATTCTGTATATCATTCGATGTCTGACTAGCGTCAAGGAGGTCTCGTTGTCATATCAGCATGGTTACCCGACTCACAATACGTAGTAATATAACTTATTCACAGCTAGGATCTGTTTAGAATCTATATCTGGTTCGGGATGGTAATCCCATGGTCTTGTAATCTATATCTCGTTCGGGATGGTAATCCCATGGTTTTATGTTTATACCTCGTTCGGGATAATAATCCCATGATCTTATGTCTACATTTCGTTCGGGATGGCAATCCCGTGGATTTAAAACTAAATTTTATACGGGATGATAATCCCATGATTTTATCAAACTATTATCTAGTTTCGGGATAGTGATCCCATGGTTTATCAAGCTATCTTATATTTACTTTCGGGATAGTGATCCCATGATCTTTATCGAATTATCTTATAACTGGTTCAGGATGTAGTCCCAAGGTTTTCAAATACTAATTGGTTCGGGATGTAGTCCCAAGGTTTACAAAATACTTTCTATTTACAGTTCATCTAAATTATAGTTTTATGTATTAAACTATACTATGTGTTATTCAATCAATCTTACAATTAGGAAAATATGGGATTTTCCTGGGGTTAACTTATATCTGTAACAGAACTGTAATGAAAGATAATTTAACTGCTTTACATAAGAAAATATGGGATTTTCTTGGATATCAAATCTTTTCAGAAAACTAAAGGAAATCGATTCATTTTCACTAAACAAAACCGCTTATGAACTCACCAGCTTTATGCTGATTTTCAAACCGCTTGTATTCTCAGGTCCAAGTTAGACAGGTACCCGCCGATATCTTTTGGTGAAGATGGAGTGCTCCGAAGACTCGTCTCTTTTGTTCATATGATATATGTATAACTTTTGTATAATTTACTTTTGAACCAAATGTAAACTTTTATATATATGTAATGTAATGGTTGTTTACTGTGATTACTATGTACATTGGATTTGATACACAACATGGAGTCAACCCCGGGAACGTTTCCGCCTTTGGTTTTCGGGGTGTGACAGATTGGTATCAGAGCCCTTGTTTATAGTGAACAGAGTATACCAAACCTTACATGGTATAAAACTATAAACATTAAGGGGCCTAAGTGCTCTGAACTAAAAGTATCCTACAAGATATAAGTATTTTCAAAAGTATTTAAGTATGCCGAGCCGTCGAAATCCGTAACTACAAGTAGAACAAAACATAAGTAAATGGGTGTTGTACACTGCGGTTAAACCTGGGCAGTTATGTAGTTGTGTCTAGGGTCAATATAGCCTGGCCAACTATATTCATTCGAGACACGGCCAACATGTGCTTGGGAGTGACTGTGGCATGCGGCATACCTAAAACTTACCCAATATCCCAAACAACAAATCGACGCTGCAGCAAACCATGAAATACTATGGGAGTATTTCTCGAGCCGATCCCTTGTAGAAATTCTCGTATACGTGTTATCCCTTGATCATTCCTCTAGCGATAAAATGTTCTATCTTGATAACTCCTTTCTGCTTTATCGCTTGTATGATGCTATATTTTCCATGATGAGATATCTCCTGTCCCATATCTCTTGATTCAATTCAGAGGACTTATGATCCTCTCTTTCCTGATCTTGTTAGATCACGATGCCTCCAAGAAAGAGACCCAGCTCAACGAACAACAACAATCCTCCTCTTCAACTTGATCTTGCATCGCTTCAGACAGTTCTGACTGCTGCAATGGTAGCAGCCATGTCGCAAATGAACTCTAGAAATTCAGGAGGTGATCCCCAACCCCAAAACCCAGAAGATAGCCAGGGACACCAAAAAGGGGGTTCCTATAAGGACTTCATGAACGCAAAACCGACATTCTTCGATGGCACAGGGGGTGTCATTGCCTTAACCCGATGGTTCGAGAGGATCGAATCAATCTTTGAAATATGCAGCTGTTCGGAGTCTGATAGAGTCAAGTTTGCTGCCTGCACTTTCCTAGACAAAGCCCTGACTTGGTGGAATGGCCGAGTCAAATCCTTAACTTTACCTGTAGCTAATGCTATGGGTTGGGAAGCTATGAAGGAGCTTCTTCTCGCTGAGTATTGCCCTCGGGGCGAACTTCAGAAGCTAGAACATGAACTTTGGAACCTTAAGATGAAGGGTTCCGACATAGCTGCTTATACCTCAAGATTCGATGATCTGGCATTACTTTGTCCGGGAATGGTTACCCCGGAAAGTAAAAAGATAGAGAGGTTCATCTGGGGGTTGACCCAGCCAACAAAAGGGAATGTCTTGGCTGCGAAGCCAGACACATATGACAGTGCCAAGTGCCTTGCGAAAATCCTGATAGATCACGAAGATAACTCTGATGAAGAAGCTACTACCCCCGAGCCAGTCACTAGTGGAGGCGGAAGTAGAAAGAAATCCTGGAACAAGCGGAAGGCCCAGAGTACGCAAGGGTCTTCTAAGAAACAGCAAACGGTAGCAGTCCATGCTGTTACTGCCCCTGTTGCTGTTTCAGCTGTAGGTTCCACAGCCCAAACTCCCGCCAGTGGATACACTGGTACCCTTCCTTGGTGTGGTAAGTGTAACTACCACCACCGCATTCCTGGTCCCTGTCGCGAAAGGATCTGCGACAATTGTGGCATTAAGGGCCATCTTGCGCGAACCTGTAGAAAACCAGCCAAGCCAACAAACCAATCATCCGGAGCGGGAATCAGTCCGGCCTGCTACAATTGTGGTGAAGTTGGGCACTTCAAAAGGAATTGTCCCAAGACAGCTACAACCACAAATCCCTCTGCTGCCGCAGGTATATCTCTCTTTGATTATTCTTATACTTGCAACTCTTTTCGATTTTGGGTGCAAAAGGGAAACCCGTTATCTATCTATTCAAACGTATTCTAAACTCAATCCTTCGCATGTAATCGAAATGAATACCGTTGAGACGACTAACTAGTGAGATAGAGAACATTAACTTCGTACATATAGATTGAATCCTCGGTCCGGAGGACTATTTTATTCCATTCGATTTATAAAGGGGGAAACTTTCCATGAAAATACTCTGATGCCATGTTTAACCAGAAATGACCGAGTTTTCGTTCGCGTTGTTATCTTTGTTTTCGAAAGGGTCGCTCGTATAGATCTTTTTCTCGACCCAATTCTCGTGATCTTCGGCATCAAACTTTCGTATCATTCTATGCCTTAGAACTCAAAAGTTTTCCCAATATGAGTTATCACGCATCCTTCGTTTCTGTAATTATTGAGAAACGGGAAGTTAGCAACTGTTCCCTCTAAATGTTTATCCCGAAGGATTCCCGGGAGTTTCTTCCGAGCACCTAGTTAGTCTCACATCAAACCTTTCGAGATCTTCGTAGAGATTGATTCCGTAACCTTCAGGTTTCGGATGCCCTTAGAACTTGGTAATATCTATCTAGACCATCACATCTCGAATCCTTAGAAGCGTCTGCCCAACAAAACCCTAGTGATTCCTTGAGGAAACCGAAGTCGTTCAGGATTAGAACTTCCACGAGAAAGCAGATTAATATCGTGAATTGAGAGAGAGTCAAGATACGAAACAAGGACACGTCCCGATAGTGAGAATTCACTAGAACGCCCAGTAGAAACCTGATTCCACTTGAGAAAGTGAAGATTCGAAGCAACAAATCCATTCGTGTTTCTTTTCAATCCATGACCTGTATCTTATTCTTTGAATTTCGGGACGAAATTCCCTCTAACGGGGGGGATAATGTAACAACCCGAAGTTGTTCATCGCCAAAAACCCGTTCTACCCGAATAACTCGTCGGAAATCGAAATGTCCCGTTATCGTTTTTAGGCTTAGTTAACAAAAATTATATGTTTATTATCATTCAATGAGGGTCCAAACCATTTAGGAACTCATGAATTTAGCCCAAAACATTTATTTCTTAAGTTTTAGAAATATCCTCGTCGGGTGTCGGAAACTCAATCGGGTGCGACCCAAAGCATCGTTTAAGGCCGGTATCGGGTAGAATTCCACCGTGTCCAAGTTTTGGGGACTATATAAACATGTTTTAGCACTCATTTGAAGCTTTTTCCTTCTCTCTCTACTCTCTCTCTAACCTCTCTCCTAAATCTAAGGATTAAGTGTCCAAAACTCAAATTTAAGGCTTCAAATCCTTAAGGTACCTTCCTAGCCTTAATCTATAGCATGTTTAGCTTCCAAATTAGACACTTAATCATGAAATTGGACCATATATGTGAGTTTACGGCCCAGGAGGCAGCCTAGGCCGTAAACACCATTTTGAAGGGTTTTTAGCCCTTAAACTCCTTCCTAGACTCAAATGGACTTTAGATATGGCTAAGGGACTTCAAGATATGGACTTAGAACACCTAAAACTATAATTTTGAGGACTTTGAAGGAGTTTATGGCCAAGGACTAAGCTTAGGCCGTAAACTCATGTTAATGGGGTTTTTCATGCCTTTAAACCCTTCCAAATCACCCCTACAACTTAGATATGAATTATAGGACTTTGATTCTTGCAATTGGACACTTGAAACATTAATTTTGAGGGACTTAGATGAGTTTACGGCCAAGGAGAGTTCTTGGGCCGTAAACTCCACAAAACTTGGCATAAATCTCATTCTAAGGTGTTAGAAAGCCATCCAACACCACCAAAAGCCTTGGAATAAATCAAGGGACCAACCAAAAATACTTTGAGGGCCTAAAACACAACACTTATGGGGTTTCTAAGGGTTTACGGCCAAGACATGTTCATGGGCCGTAAACTCCAAAATTTTTGGTGTTAGAATGCAAACTACACACCCCTAAGGCCCTTAGATGAATTTTAGAAGTCCTTTCATGCATGTTCTAGACCTTGAAACACCTTGGAACACCACACACAAGAGTTTACGGCCATGAAGGGGGTTTCATGGGCCGTAAACTCCATAAATCCCCCAAAAATCCCATGCAAACTCATGTTAGGCCTTGGATTAATTTTACCAATCACATATGATTTGTTCTAGCACCATTTAGCATCATTTTCATAAGGATTAAGGAGTTTACGGCCAGGAGCCTATGCTAGGCCGTAAACTCCCATGAATTAATCATTTTGGTGATTTTAATCCATTCCATGCATTTAGAACAAAGCCTAGAATCATTTCCCATGTCCATATAAGCCATTTAAGCCATTTAAACACCCAAAACCACACCCACATGAGTTTACGGCCGTAAACTCATGTATGTGTGTGTTTTGTGGTTGTAAACTCATTTAAAAGTTTACTCATGGGGAGTAAACTCAAGTCCCAAGCCCCTAGTGTCATTTCCCATCCCTAAACGTCACCCGGGTCCCTCCAAACACTCGTATCGGAGTGTTTTCGCAACTTGAAGCAATTGTCCCTATCCAACAATCAATCTAGGTTCTAATTAAATACAAATGTGTATCTTTACATTATAATTAGGAACCTCGCGTATTTACAAGCCCCGGATCAATTCTTAGCATCCAAATCGTCATACTTCTCGTCCGGTGAGTTCATACCCCTACGCCTTTTTCACCGTTTTTAACTGTTTTCAGGGGGGGAATACAAGCAAACCAAAACTGTTTTCAAATCATAACATTTATGTGTTTCAAATAATATATGGCAACCTTATAAACTCTTATACTCCTTATGTATTATGTTGAGCATAAGGAATAATTTATCAATTACAACTAAATGGATTTTAGTTAAGAAAATAATCAAACTAATCAAATTATTATGGGAATAATTTGGGGTTCTATGTTTCTCTTTATATCATGTACTGATATTTGTATTAAGTTATTAGATAAACTATGTCTGATTCAGTTTATCTCTATATCATTTGAATGTTTTGCCAGATAGTCTCATTATATGTATCTATTTTTCAATGTATCATGTCTTGAAATCTTTGTATGTATGGTATCGTATGAGAATCCTGTGAATAGTTTAATACTAGCTTGTGAGATAGTCACTACCCTTTATGGATGATCAAGTAAATCCTCTCCGGAAGTGTAACCAGAGTCTCCTGGAGGGAGAGCGAGGAATTTGTGAATAGATCTATTCGGGACTGACAATCCCACACCTTAACTGCTAGCTACAGTTAGGCGGGCACGCCTGGGGTGACAAATTCTGTATATCATTCGACGTCTGACTAGCATCAAGGAGGTCTCGTTGTCATATCAGCATGGTTACCCGACTCACAATACGTAGTAATATAACTTATTCACAGCTAGGATCTGTTTAGAATCTATATCTGGTTCGGGATGGTAATCCCATGGTCTTGTAATCTATATCTCGTTCGGGTGGTAATCCCATGGTTTTATGTTTATACCTCGTTTGGGATAATAATCCCATGATCTTATGTCTACATTTCGTTCGGGATGGCAATCCCATGGATTTAAAACTAAATTTTATACGGGATGATAATCCCATGATTTTATCAAACTATTATCTAGTTTCGGGATAGTGATCCCATGGTTTATCAAGCTATCTTATATTTACTTTCGGGATAGTGATCCCATGATCTTTATCGAATTATCTTATAACTGGTTCGGGATGTAGTCCCAAGGTTTTCAAATACTAATTGGTTCGGGATGTAGTCCCAAGGTTTACAAAATACTTTCTATTTACAGTTCATCTAAATTATAGTTTTATGTATTAAACTATACTATGTGTTATTCAATCAATCTTACAATTAGGAAAATATGGGATTTTCCTGGGGTTAACTTATATCTGTAACAGAACTGTAATGAAAGATAATTTAACTGCTTTACATAAGAAAATATGGGATTTTCTTGGATATCAAATCTTTTCAGAAAACTAAAGGAAATCGATTCATTTTCACTAAACAAAACCGCTTATGAACTCACCAGCTTTATGTTGATTTTCAAACCGCTTGTATTCTCAGGTCCAAGTTAGATAGGTACCCGGCGATATCTTTTGGTGAAGATGGAGTGCTCCGAAGACTCGTCTCTTTTGTTCATATGATATATGTATAACTTTTGTATAATTTACTTTTGAACCAAATGTAAACTTTTATATATATGTAATGTAATGGTTGTTTACTGTGATTACTATGTACATTGGATTTGATACACAACATGGAGTCAACCCCAGGAACGTTTCCGCCTTTGGTTTTCGGGGTGTGACATGTGGTTTTCGTTAAATTTTTGTTACTAGTTGTTGATCTAACACTTATAAAAAATAGTTATATTTAATATAAATTTATATTTATGTGGTAATATAATTTTAAATTAATACAAAATCGCTGCCTTACATCACGGCTTGAAAAACGACATGGCTCGCCATGGCTCGTTAAGCTTGAGGCTTGACCATGCCGCCACGCCACGCCTCACGCCATTTAGAACCTTGGTCTTCCCAGCGTCTGAGTCCCATACTGGTCTGTGTCCCTGAAAAACTTCTCCTGCATAATCATCTATCGGTCAATTATATTTGACAGAAGGCTCAGATAATCCTTCGAGTAAAAGATTCATCTCTGCAATGGTTAGACTCATACAAGAGCTGCGCAACCGAGCCAAATCCATTACTCTCAGTTTATTTAATCCCGCTGCAAGTGGCTTATCACTTCCGATCCATAAGCTACTTCACACACGAGAATCATCACTTCTGGTCGAACATCACGCTGCCTCTAGCCTTCTTTCCAATAGAATCAGGACCTCCCAGGTCTGAACTTATCTGTCCACTATCTGGAATACCGGATTCCATCCGGTTACTAAACCACTGATCACCCTCTCATTCGCTCCTAGCTACGCCCGAAGAAAACTTTGGTTATTGAAATTGCTCTATCTACCTTGCCACTCTGTCTCTACAAGTCCTGGGATCCTCGATCCCCCAATCTTGACCCTAAGGTCACTACCAGGTCCCACCTTCCTTGCTACTGTCGCACGGGCCTCGCCCACGGGTCTCACCCAAACTATACTACTGAACGAACCTGAATCTAAACGAACTATCCCTTTTCCTGATCACTATCATGCTAACTAGGAGGTACGGGCCCCACCCACACTCCGCTAACTAGGATATACGGGCCCTCACTCACACTCCACTAACTAGTCGCTAGCAAATGATGCAGCTATCCCGTAGTCTTACAACACTCTCCATGATGTATCAACCACTGACTATCAATCCAAATCCATTCCATGTCGGACGTTCACGCAGTCTACATCCTGACTCATACGAGTCCTGTTGGCGATCCTCCAACCTGGTTTCCCCAAACCAGCCATCAGCTAATGTGAATATACGAACTCAATGTTGGAAAGTTTCCCAAACTCCCAACTCACGTGCTCCTCAATCCAACTAGCCACTTGGGCTGCTTTCCTTCTCAACAAGGATGCGAACTCAACCCATTTTGCACTTACTTCGACTCCTGACTACTCATATGGTTCTCCCCCACTTCGATTTAACTAGCTCCTTACAACTCACTGCATAAGAAGGATTCCCAATCCTTCCTACCATCTAATGATCAATCTGCTGGAAAACAACGCTTACCTTTGCAAGCGTACCAAGACTAACCATTACAAAAGAAGTACTACTCCTGAAGACTAGCGGAAAACTTCTAGAGTTCCAGCGAAACCGATCACCCCTGCTTGCTTGAAATGTTACCACACTCAAGCTTTGAAGACCCATAAGTCAGATGTTCCAACCCATACCTCAGCAACGAGCCACTTCCTTTAGCACTTCCAACCAGTCCAAGCTCAAGGATTGAACTCAACGAATCCTGATGATGCTGGATAATCGTCCTGTGTGTGACAACCCAAAACTTTCCATTCTGTTCAACGATTCACTTTAATATGAATTAAAACTATTTCTACTAACTTTCAAACTTTTTGGAATAAGTTTGAGTGGTTTAAAGTTAGTGCTTCAAGAGATATCAGGAGAGTGGATACCCTAGGGTGTACTAAGTAGCAAAACATGCCCAAAACTTCAAGAGTTTTGAGTTTACGGTCCAGAATGGTATTGGGACCGTAAACCCAAAAGGCTATATAAGTGTGACTTAGTTATTTCAATCACTTTTTCACATTTCCAAAGACTAGAGCTATTTCTCTCTCAAGTAGCATCCCGTTTTTCTTCAAGATCTTCAACGAGTAAGTGTTTCTAGCCCTATTATCATTAGATCAAGTGTTAAACATCAAGAAATCATCAAGTTTCCCCAAAAACAAGGTGTTCACGGCCCAAGATCTTCTTGGACCGTAAACACTAAAAGTAAGACTTAAATGTGCCTTTTGTCCCTTTAGACCTTGGGAACAAGTATAGCAACAAACCGTAACATGTTTAAACCATAAGAGCCTCACGAAAAAACCCAAATATCACAAGGATGAGGTGCTTATGATCCAAGAATCTCCTTGGACCGTAAACTCTAAAAAAGAGTGCTTTAATTGTGCCAAAGTGCCCCTAAACTCTAGCCAAACCTTCGAAGCAAACATGGAACCTGAAAGACCCTGTTTAATGGTTTGGTCTAGGTATACTAATTAGTGGTAGTGATTGGGTATAAAGTCAATTTTGTTTAGTTTATGGTTTGTATGTGTTTACGGCCGTAAACTCCTTACGGCCGTAAACTCTTTGCGGTTGTAAGTCTTGGCTATAAATAGGGCGTTGTGTCAGACTTTATAGTGTGTTGATGCCTTCGTGTTTTCTCCAAGTTATATCTGATGTTTTATTGCTTTAAGGCGTATGCAAGCTTGGTTCGTTTTGCTATATTGCTTATTATTTCACCTTTGCTTCTGTTTTTCGTCTTTGATCATTGGTAGATCTATTTTTCGGACTTTACAATTGGTATCAGAGCAAGACCAGTGTCAAAGATGTCCTACAGTTGTGTTTTTGCTCAAAACGATATTCGTAGCGAAAGAAGGGTTTTATTCCAGTCGATTTTCGTGTGTTTAAGAGTTCACGGTCCGAGCTTACGACCGTAAACTCCAAGTTCATGGCCGCAAGCTATTCAAGGTTCATACACCACAATCAAATCTATTCTACAGCACATCGAGTTCCTGACTTAAGGCTTTCTGAATAATATTTCCTTGCATTAAAATTTTCAAATAAAATAACTTTTTAACAGATAATTGGCCGTAATCATTGGCCGAAATCATTGGCCGTAAACTCGTGAATTCCTTTAAAAATCAGTAGCCGTAAATCGATTATCAGATAATCGACTTTAAAAAATTGCATCATAAATTTCTTTGTTCCAGAATTCTAATTTTTCACGGGCCGTAAACAAGGAGTTTACGGCCGTAAACAGTTCTCGACAGTAAATCTTTTCTCGGCAGTAAACTCGTTTTTAAAATCTTAATTAATTAATTTTCGGAATTCATGACAGTAAATTAATTAATTAAATTTTTTGTCTTATTAAATAAATAATTAACTTTATTTTAAAAATGGAATCACAAAGTCCTAATCAATATCAAGAACTCGATGCTGTGATGGGAACAACCACGCGCATTCCAAGACTCATGTCCGCTGATTGTTTTCCCGAGTGGAAATATAGAATTGAGAAATATATAAAGATGAAGGACTCCAAGATTTGGAAATGTGTTATAAAGGATCCAGTCAGAATCACCACTACAGTTGGGGGGCAAGTGGTTGACAAGAAAATTGAAAACTACACTGATGAAGACTTTGAGAGTGTAGAAGGACAAGAAAAGGCATTGGCCATTTTGACTATGGCTTTTATCTCCAGACATTGCTCAAGGATTCAGAGAGTATACTTATGCTAAAGCACTGTGGGAAGCCCTTATTGAAGTATATGAGGGAAATGAAGACATGCGAGAAAGTCGCCAAGATATGTTGAGGCAACGCTTCAACATGTTTAATTATGTTCCCGGAAAGACTCTCGAAGCTCAACTGCAATGATTTACATCTCTCAACACAGAGATGGCTGTGGCAGGGATCTTCTATACAAAGTCAGAAATTAATAAGAAGCTACTAAATGCTCTCCCAAAATCTTGGGACATGAATGTAGCTGTGATTAAGAAGACTAAGGATCTCAATCGCCTTTCTCTAGCTGAAGTGATGGCTGTCATCAAAGCGTGCGATATTGATGACAAGCAGCGAGAGATCAATCATGTGAACTCCTACTCAGCTGCCAATCTTGGTATTTCAACTAATAATGCTATTTCTTCTTTCTCTTATACCCCTGCAGGTTGATCTTCTTCTGCACCGGTCATTCCCTACCCACAGAGTCAACCTCTCGTGTCTACCCAAACTGCTTCATCCTCAAATGTGGCTTCCTCTTCAAAAGGAAAGGAGGGTGATGAAAACCTTGTCTTTGCAGCAGGGCTTGTGAATTGCTACAATGCTCTTGTAGCTGGGGAACTTCCACCTCAATTGTCATTTGCAGATCTTGATCAAATCCATCCGGAGGATGTTGAGGAAATGGACATCACATGGCAAATTGCCATGGCTGTATTTAGGGCAAAACAGTTTGCCAAAAACACAGGGAAGAACAATTGGGGAATGAGCACTGACAAGAAGGTTGGATTCAACAAAGGAAAGTTTCGATGTTTCAATTTCCACGAGCCAGGGCATTTTGCTCGTGATTGCCCACACCCCGATAGAAGGGTTAATAATGACAGAACAATGGTTGCAGTTGGGAACAACCGAAACAGTGGTCAAGCAAACAATGAAAAGGCTATGGTTGCACAATCTTTCGACTGGGATGATCAAATACAAGCTCTCAATTTGTCTGGACCATAAAATGCTCATCTAGCACAAGTAGGGGATGACACTCCAGCAGGGATTGTAGCAGCTGAAGACAGTGTGATGAAGCTACAATTTGGCTTGATGGTATCCTCTTCCCATGAACCTAATTCGTCCAAGCTAAGTCTCCCATCATGCTCTAAGGCTTGTATAGATTATGTGAAAACTTTACAGGATAAAATTGAGACATTAGGCAATGAAGTAGAAAATCTTAGGATTCTTCGTGAACTCAATGACAAATTAATAAGAGACGTAGAAGACCTTAGATATGAAGGGTACCGACTTCGAAAAGGACAAAAACCACTTAAAGCTCAACTAGAATAAAAAATTAAAGACTTTAGGAGACTCCAGGAAGACTACAACAACAAATGTGAAAACTATGATTATGTAGTCAAACAAAATGTTGAGCTAGTGGCTGAAGTTGAATCTTTGAAAGGAAAATTTGAGACCGCCAAACTTGATGTTAGAAAATATGATTTCTCAAGTGAGGTGGTTGCAAATATGATAGAGCAAAGTATGCAGTTTAAAAGGAATCAATCAAAAGGTCTAGGGTATAATCATGTACCCCCTCCTTTCAAGCATTCATATGTGTCCAAGCCTTTGTCCAAAGAAGAGATTGTCAATGAATCATTTATGATTTATGGCAAGCCCTCCGGTTTTGTTTCGGGAGGATTTATTAATGTTGAAAGTACTAACATTTCTACTTCTCCTACAGATCAATCCTTGAATCAGTCAAAGCACAAAGTTGAAGGATGTGTTTCTGAAAATAAAATCGAGTCGAAACCTGAAGCTTTCATTTTAAATAAAGACAATTCTTTTTCAAATGTTTTAATTGACAATATTTCTTGTGGTGTTTTTAATTATTCTGATACAGTAGCTGTTACCTCTGATACAGTTTTGAGTGCTTTTAATATGTCTGATAATTTTTTGAACAATTTGGTTAACAATTTGAATGTTTGTGATAAAAATGTTGAGACACCACTAGTTTCACAACTCTCAATAAGTATAGCACCCTCACTTGCCTCACAACCTAGTAATGTTGCATGTTTCTGTGAGACAAGCAAGGGTGTTTGTAGGGAAAACGAATCTGATAAATGCAGCACAAGTTCTAACAATAACAAGCAGATTTGTTTTAATTGTGGTACTAGTGGTCATATTGCTAGAAATTGTCTTAATCGAATGTTTGTGAGTCATAATCTTCCAAGAGGTGAGAACGAGTTCAGAGGAAGGTCTTTAAATAGAAATTCCTCTAGAAATCTCTCTCGAAATGATGATTGGGTAGATGAAAGAAATAGAAACAGGGATATTTTTCACAGACATAAAAAGGTTTTTAATCACCTTGTACCGAGCAGTCTGCCAAAAAGGAGCACAGCCACGCCAAGGTCAAGCTCATCCCAAAGCAGTAGTGGATCTTCAACCAATTCTGGTAGAAGTAACACATGCTTTAAGCAGATTGTTAAACATAAAATGACAAAGTGGACTGAATTTTTCAGAAAACCTAATTATAAATGGAGGCCCAAATCTGCTCCCAATACATCATCCGTGTCCTCAGAGAAGTTCATGTGCAATAAATCTGAAAAGGCATCGGGATCACCCAGGAAGATCATGACCTGGGTGCCCAAATCTAATTAAACCCGCACATTTTGTAGGGACAGTTGCAGGGAAATGTCGTCAGACCCTGGTTTGTCGACAGTGGCTGTTCCCGGCATATGACGGGAGATATCACCCAACTGCGCAACATTCAATCATTTAATGGGGGGTATGTCTCTTTTTCGGGTGGAGATGGAGGGAAAATCACTCAAAGGGGAACCGTGTCAAATGGAGTTCTAAGTTTCGAAAATGTAAATTTCGCTCCTGAGTTGAAACACAGTCTGTTAAGTGTTTCTCAAATCTGTGACAAGGGCTATTCTACGCATTTCACTGACAAGGAATGCATGGTCTTAAAGCCAGGCTTTGTCATCCCTGAACAATGGATTCTCGTAAGATCAAAAAGGGATGGGAACGCCTATATTATTGATATGAATAGCAATCTACCAGAACAAGTTACTTGTCTATTCTCCAAGATCTCCGAGCAAACTGCAATGCTGTGGCACCGAAGATTAGGTCATGCTAACGCCAAGAATCTAAATCGTCTTGCGGAAAATGAGATGGTCCGTGGATTGCCCGTGAAGGACTTCATTACTTTTGAAAAATGTGTGTCATGTGCTCAAGGAAAGAACCATTGAAAGTCGCACCTGCCAAAACAGGTTAACTCAATCAGTCAGGTTCTCTAGTTACTTCAGATGGATTTATTTGGTCCAGTGAACGTGCTAAGTATCAACAGAAGTTCTTACTGTTTAGTTGTGATTGATGATTTCTCTCGTTTACGTGGGTTTTCTTTCTATCCAACAAAGCTGGCATCACTGAATTGATCAAAAAGTTCATCATACTTGTTGAGAATCAGACCAATCAAGGGGTGAAGGCACTTCGTACCGACAATGGAACAGAGTTTAAGAGTTCTGTTCTTAATCACTTCTTTGCTGAAAAGGGTATCCTGCGTCAATTTAATTCAGCTCATACACCTCAACAAAATGGTGTTGCTGAAAGGAGAAACAGAACACTTAAAGATGCTGCAAGAACGATGCTGTGTGACTCCAAGCTACCTGTTTTCTTTTGGGCGGAGGCGATAAATACTGCTTGTTATGTTCAGAATCGATTGCTCATCAACAAAGCTCAAATGAAAACCCCGTATGAAATTTACTATGGTTACAAGCCATCGGTCAGTCATTTTCGAGTATTTGGCTGTCCTTGCACCCTACTTCACCTAGATGCCAATCCGAAGTTCAATGCCAAAGCTGATGACTACTATTTTGGTGGGTATGCTACAAGTACCGCTTATAGAGTCTATAACAAGAAAACAAAACAGATTGTGGAATCCTATGACGTGCGTTGGTTGGAAGAGAATGAGACAGACGCAAGAGTGGGTCCGGACTGGTTGTTTGATTAAACGTCACTTTTCAAATGCTTAAACATGTATTCAAATGATGTATCTAGAACTGATTTGCATTGGAAGAGTATCTCTGAAGATGAAGACGAAGAAGTCGTATACAAGCCTGTATCTAAACCTTCTAATTCATCGAAAGGAAAGTCTAAAGCTTCACCTGAATGGGAGTCCTCTGACTCACGCAAGGGAGAATCTTCTGCTGCATCTGAGGGGGAGCCTTCTGCTTCATCTCAGGGGGAGCCTTCTGCTGCAATTGAGGGGGAGTCTTCTGCAACATCTTCGGAAAAGTCCTCTGCTACTCCTCAGGGGAGGCCGTTCTTGGAACATGACAATCCTCAATCAGACCACACTGATTCTTCTGATGCTAAATCGAGACCTCACATATCTTCAGAGAAAGAGTTCGTTCCAAATGATGCTTCCGCTGTCTCTTCAACCCTGATGGAATTACTCTTTCTTGACCTTACTGCAGATGAGTATGTTGCAGAACCATCTGGTTCTACTCAACAAGAAAATGAAGGAGGTCTTAACATTCACACTCTACCTGTCTCTATCAATGACATCAGCCAAGAAATACCCTCTAGGGTTCAACGGGATCATCCGATCGAGAACGTTATCGGCCAGCTAGATAGTGGTGTTAAAACTAGAAGTCAAAGTGGAGACGTGAATACATGTCTGTATTCTTGCTTTATCTCTCAAATTGAGCCCAAGAATGTAGAAATGGCTCTAAATGAACCTAGCTGGGTGGATGCAATGCATGAAGAATTGCATCAATTTGAAAAACTCGGTGTTTGGAAATTGGTTGAGTTACCGAAGGGCAAGAAGTCTCTTGACACACGATGGGTCTATCGCAACAAACAGGACGATTCAGCGGTTATTGTGCGAAACAAAGCCAGACTGGTAGTACGTGGGTTTTGACAAGTCGAGGGTCTTGACTACACTGAGGTTTATGCTCCAGCAGCTCGCTTGGAGGCTATTCGTATCTTCTTAGTGTATGCTTCGTATATGAACTTTACTGTTTTTCAAATGGATGTCAAGACTGCCTTCTTGTACGGCAAGGTGAAGGAAGAAATCTACATTGATCAACCTCCAGGGTTTGTCGACCCGAAGTTTCCTAATCAAGTTTACAAGTTGGACAAAGCGTTGTATGGACTGCATCAAGCTCCTAGAGCATGGTATGCCACTCTAACAAAGCATTTGCTCGAACATGGTTACACCCGCGGTACTATCGATCATACATTGTTCATAAAGCATGTCGACAAGGACCAGATACTCGTACAAATATACGTCGATGACATAATCTTTGGATCAACAAGCCAAAAGCTTTGCAAAGAGTTCGAAAGTGTAATGAAGAAAAGATTTGAAATGAGTTCGTTGGGATAAATGACCATGTTTCTGGGGCTTCAGGTTAAACATAATTCAACCGGAATCTTGCTACATCAGGCCAAGTATGTGGAGGATATTCTTGAGAAGTTTGCACTTCACGATGCTAAATCTGCTTCTACACCGATGGCTGAACGACCTCTCCTGACTCCAGATCCAGAAGGCGAACCCGTAGATCAAACTCTCTATCGATCGATGATCGGATCCCTGATGTATCTTACTGCAAGTCGACCAAACATTATGTTTGCAGTTTGTCAATGCGCACGTTATCAGGCTAATCCTAAACTCTCTCATCTTATTGCTGTTAAAAGAATTTTTTGGTATATCAAAGGAAGCCCTAAATTGGGTCTTTGGTATCCGAAGAATTCTGAATTTAATCTTCATGCTTTTACTAACAACAATTATGGAGGTTGTGAGCTTGATAGGAAATCAACTTCAGGAGGATGTCAATACCTAGATGACAAATTAGTTTCATGGCAATGCAAGAAGCAGCATACTGTCTCGACTTCGACAGCAGAGGCGGAATATGTAGGTGCATCAGCTTGCTGTTCTCAAGTTATCTGGATCCAACATCAGCTGTTGGACTACGGTTTGAATTACTTAGAAACCCCTATCTATTGTGATAATGAAGCTTCCATACAAATTGCTAATAACCCAGTCCAACATTCTAAAACCAAGCACATCGATATTAAAATTCACTTTATCAGAGACTATTATGAACGATCTTTAATTCGAATCGAACAAGTCCACACTGATAACAATGTGGCCGACTTGTTCACAAAGCCTTTTAACAAAGCTCGTTTCGATGTGCTAGTGGGATTTCTGAAAATGATACGTTTTGAGGATTAAGTTTTTTTATTTAATTTTTATTTTTTTTATTTTTGGTTTTATTAGTCTATATTTTGAATTTTTGTTAGGTTTGTTTTGAATCTTTGTTAGGTTTGTTTAAATTTGCGCATTTTTTTGTTTCGTATTATCACCCATGCACGAATTTAGGGGGAGAAATAAAATCCAAAAACAACAAAAAATTACAAAAAAAATCCAAAAATAGTGTCATTTCTGTTCAGCATTTTAAATTTTGTTGTTGACAACCTCGTTTGTAAGTACTGTGATGGGAAATGATATTAACAAGTGATAAAGGGCAACCTGAATTGGCGTAACGTACCTAAGTTGAGTCGTCTATGCTCTGTACTCGATGTGCTGGTAGGCACGAAAGATTTTAAAATGGACTTGACTAGGAAAGTTGAACCTAATGAATTTAAGGACTCGACAAACTTTGACCTAGTTAGATCCGTTTAAACTGATATCACGACGCTCGGATAGGTTGAGCAGGAAGATAAACATGAGAATCTACTCGTCACATTAATTGAACCCGTACTTGGAACCGTGGCTTAACTTTTCCTCGATGTGCGGATTTTGTCCTTAATTCCGGTTGGATGGGGCGACTGGTAAATTCCGATAAATTAGGTCTGTAGAAAATCGTTTTCTTTCTTTCCGTCTGTTAGTCATATGTTGTCTCCTTTGCGCGACTTGTAATCCGACCTGGTACACAACATATGCAACTCTATTTCTCTGCAGGATACATATATATATATATATATATATATATATATATATATATATACATGTGTGAAATACTTCTCATATGTTAGCCATATGCTGTCTCCTTTGCGCGACTTCTAATCCGACCTGGTACACAGCATATGCAACCTTCTTCTTCTCAACCCCTCTGAAGTAGTTAGAAATAGAATTTTGTATCTCTTCTCTCTCTGAATGGTTGTCTACTAACGCGGTGTAAGGAGTACTTTGGAAGTTCTTGATGGTTGGGGCATATCAGGAAGCGAGAAACACGTTCCAGTACATCTAAAATTGAACTCATACAGATTGTCTGTAGATCTCGCTGCTCGATTTAGGTGGACAACAATATACCTGGTTGTAGTCAATTAAATGGTCATAAGGTGAATTTATTTAAGATTTAGGAGTTATCATAATTACAGAAATTTATAGTTAGGTATATGCCTGAATCATGTCATTGGTAAAGGGTCCAAAAATGTCACAAATCTTTCGTGCTTGAGTGGACCACAATACTGACAATCGGTCAGACGAAGTTGTGAAGATAAGGGTACCGACAAGTGGAATAAGGCCATCCAATAACTTTGATCCAAGGATCACAAAAGAAGTTAAAATTTATTTTGTTTTATTTTAATTTTAATTTTAATTTTAATTTATTTTTTTTATTTTTTATTTTTTATTTTATATTTTTTTTGGTGTGCAATTTCATATTTTATTTTATTTCATTTTTACCTTTTACTGTTTTATTTTAATTTAATTGGTGGAAGTTGGATATACTGGGTTGTTATCAGGTAAGAAGTAAGGAAAGGTGAAAAGGTAAAAAAGGGAGTTCATTGCCGGAAACTCCTCATTCACGAGTTTCCGGCCGCAAACACTCTCTAAACCCTCTCAAAAAGGCAAAAATTTTTCTTTGATTTTCGGAAAACCACTTACATCATCGCAAAGGTAATCATCTCTAGATCACAAATATGCAATTTTTTTTGAGTTTCACCGTGTCATCTTGCCGGAAATCGCAAAAAAACGATTCGACGGAGCTTACAGCCGTAAGCTTAGGCCATAAACTCCGAACACTTGAAATTTGGACTTGATTTTAATTTATATTGGTGTTATTGATACTCACATTCATGAATCTTCAAGTATTAAGCATTAATTCGAAGTGTAGAATCGATTTTTGAGGATTTTTCCACTGAAGGTTCTTAGGCCGTAAACTCCGAGTTTACGGCCCAGGAACAATGAGTTTACTACCTTCGGTTCGAGTAAAATAATTAAAGGAATATCGTGTGTTGATTTTCAAAACAATTCTTAGATCGTAAACCTCGAGTTTACGGCCCAAGAACAGGTTTTTCAGTTTACAGCCGCAAACTGTATTATCAATCGATTTCCTTTAACATTTTGGCAGCAAACTTAATGTTATGAGATGTTATTTTGGTCATAATTTTTTTGGTAAAAATAATTTTTTTTTTTGGTTTCTTACAGTTGTGTTTGAGTGCAGAAAATGGCGTACCTAAAATTTGCAGATATGCACAACCTGGCGATTGTACTCGCGGATCCTCCAGCTGTTCACTCGGATATGCGTTCGATGATTCATCGATTGCGTGAATGCTGCTTAGCATGCGCAATCACTGTCAATCCGGTGGTTTATCAAAGTTTGATACGCGAGTTTTGGGCGACTGCAGAGACAAACATGGATGATGATGGCAATTTTACTGTGAAGGCGAAAGTGCAGGATCGAGAAATCGTCATTGATGAGGGCTTTATTCGTGAGGCGCTGCTAATTGATGATCAACCCAATTTCCCGACAGAGATTGGAATCGAAGACATTCAAAGGGTTCTACGAAGAATGAGTTACGAGGGAACCTTTCCGCCGACATTGAAAAAATTGCTACACCCATACTGGAGGTTTTTGGGCCATGTTTTTGTGCGTTGCATCTCGGGAAGGAGGCCTGGGGCAGACGAGATCTCTCAGCGCACAACTGGTGCTTTAGTATCTCTTGCTGCTGGGTTTCGATTCAATTTCTCAAAGTTTATCCTTGAGGAATTTGTTATTAACATCAGAGCTTCTACTCGGGATACTTTTCTGTTGTATCCCCGCTTCATACAATTGTTCATCAACATTCAATTTCCAAACGTGAGAAAGACAGGAGAGACATTGGATATGAAGTCCTTATGTCCCCACATGGTGGGACTTATCAAACAAAATCGGAAAGGCAAATTCGTTTTTCGAGGACTATTTCCTCTTGAAAAGTTTGGTAAATTCACTGAACTGGATGAGACTCCAGAGTCATTTGAGTCGTCAGAGCAAACCTCCTCGGAGCAGACATCTGCTGAAAGGTCAACGCCAAACAACATTGTTATAGATGTGTCCGAAGATGATGAAATCGAAAAAGAAGATTCTCCAACTCCAAAAGCTCAAACTGTCTAAGAACATGAAAAGGAGTTAAGTGATGATCAAATTGGTGGAGAGATGAGTACTGGTGAAGAGAGAAATGACTCGTTTGATGATCCAGATTTGACTGGTTTTGATCGTGATGATATTGCAGCTTCGTTGGCAAGCAGTGCTAATGTTGTGTCTCATGAAAATCTTGACACAATTTTATATAATGTCGATGATGTTGGTCTTCACACAACTGAGACAAGGAAATCGAGCGAGACGTTTGATGCGCGAACTCCTACTTCAAAGCAAATGGTGTCAACTTCTATTCCTATGGAGATGGTTATGGGGTGTTCCCCTCCTGTGTCTGTTTCTCCTACTCGCGAACCGTTTGTGAGTGCGTTTTCTCCTGAAGCTGACCAACAACAATCTAAAAGAAGAAGACTTGATGCAAGACAATCTGAACTAATCACAAGCTTGGTGAGCGGTCTTCCTACCCCACCTTTCACTACTACTACTACAAGGCTAACCACTACAAAGATGTTTCCAACTGGTCCGAGTTCAACATTTGATGTTGGTGGTTCTTCTGCACCGCCTGGTTTCTCAGTCCCTAGATATCGTCGAGATGTTGCTTCTGAAAGGCTGGCGTTGCATATGGCTGAAGAACAAATTGCATCGCCAGATCCTCGAGGAAAGGGAGTTTCCATTGAAGAAGGTGTTGTGAGGGATGACAATCTTACTCTTGCTGGTCTGCAGAAAGAAATTTCGATTCTCAACCAGAAAAATATTGAGCTTGATATTTAGGTGGTAGAGCTTTGTGCCGAGAATATCGTTCTTCGCGGACAACTGGCTGGATTTAAGAAGGATAAGAAGGTGAAAAACAAACATATCTCCGATTTGCAAGATCATTTTAATCTGTTGACTTCAAGTTATTTTGAGTTAATGAAGAAACTTGAAGCTGATTTTGGTGAGAAATATCAGACATCTGCTGAAGAACAAAGGATTAATCTTCACGTTCAAGCTTTTCCGGTTGACCTACCAGTCGGTCAGTCTTCTCGTACTGCTGAGCGTGTTGTTGTTGAACCTCCATTGGCTCCACACATTCAAGAACTTATTAGTCGTAATCAAGAAGATGATGTTCAGAAAGGACAATTGTTGTTTAAACGGAATGTTAATCAGAATACATTTCGACGCGAACCCTTAATAACTGTTACTGATCTTGAGGTTGTTAGGTTCCGAGATACATTTGGAGAAAAATCAGGAGTGGCGTCCTGGGGATTTCATGATGGTCTCAGAATGTGGATTGTCATTCGTAAGAGTGGTAATTTAGAGTTGTATAAGGATATTCATGCGTTTAGGTCGTTCACGAGAATTGATCTAACGGAATTGTCTCAAGCTCTGTTTATCAATCTTTTTAACACTCCTCAGGTTACTCAATTTAAACACTTTCTGGATGATCAAGTAAAGAAAGGATTTCCTTCGATGCCGACAGCAGAGTCAGTTGTAATTGAACACCCAGATGTCTTGGAACCGTCTACTGACAAGCCGTTACAGGTAGTGATGTGGCCAACAACTAAACAAGTCAAGCAGTTTCCTGTACTTCAAGGCTATCAAGATGGATCTCTCAGTTCTTTGGAATGTTGGGTCTATGATGAAGACACATTGGGAGCTGTTATCAAGCTTAAGAATGGGTGTATTCGTTTGTACGATCGCAGAGACTTGCTGCAGTTCAGGAAATGGGATATTCACTATCTTAGCAACTTTCAAATTAAAGTTGTTGAAGATATTTATGAGGAAGGAGCCAAGGTCTACACAACGATGATCGCGGAGATTCTAAGCAAGAGAATGTGGAATGGAGCGATGGGCCAGATGGACGTGATGATTGTCAACAAAGGAATGAGCTCGAGCTAGTCCAAACCAAGGGGGAGATTGAAAGACCCTGTTTAATGGTTTGGTCTAGGTATACTAATTAGTGGTAGTGATTGTGTATAAAGTCAATTTTGTTTAGTTTACGGTTGGTATGTGTTTACGGCCGTAAACTCTTTGCGGTTGTAAGTCTTGGCTATAAATAGGGCGTTGTGTCAGACTTTATAGTGTATTGATGCCTTCGTGTTTTCTCCAAGTTGTTTCTGACGTTTTATTGCTTTAAGGCGTATGCAAGCTTGGTTCGTTTTGATATATTGCTTACTATTTCATCTTTGCTTCTGTTTTTCGTCTTTGATCATTGGTAGATCTATTTTTCGGACTTTACATAACCTTCCTTGGATGTGTTTAGCACATGAAAACCTCAAAAATGTCTCATCTATATGAGTTTACGGTTTGGGGATCTCCCAAAACCGTAAACCCCTCTTAGACATGTTTTGATGCCCCAAACTCATTCCTTAAGCTTTGAAACTAGCGTAGATCTTTACCTAGAAGTGTTTAGGACTTGAAAACTTCATTTGACCATAAACCATTTGAGTTTACTACCGTAAAATCAAATTCATATGGTTCAAAAACTGTAAACCCTATAAAGGGGTGATATGTTGCCCTAATCACTTCCTAAGGCTAAAACTTGAAGTTAGGATGCTTCAAAAGGACTTCTAGGAATTCAAACCACCACATGGTCAAGGTACCATGAGTTTACGACCGTAAACTCATGGGTTTACCACCGTAAACTCTAGTGGAGTTGTTTCCAAAACCGTAAACACCATTTAGTGCCATTTCACTTCCCTTTGTTGAATCACATGTGATTCCAACACCTAGCCAAGGTGTTTCCTAGTCCCGAAAGGTGTTATCTTTCATATAGTTGTGTATAAACACTATATTCATGTCAATATGTGTCCTTATATATCATTTAGGACTTACTGTGTCTCGAGACTTCATTCGTGGAACTTCTCATCCGTACGCGCATACCTCATTTGAATCACCCACATCAGGTGAGTTCATACCCCGTAATGAATCTTTTAACTATTTTAATTGTTTAGGGGGGGGGGGGATACAAGTTGAACACAATGATAATTGTGTAAATGTTTGTTATTAACATCTTTCAAAATGTTACTTATGTTATTTATAATTTGTTAAAACATTTCAAAACTCTTTTAAAGGTTATGTTCCTGTATAGTTATACAAAACTCCATTTTAAAGTATAAGCTTAACTTTGTAGATAAATGAGTCTTTTCAGTAACATTCCAGTTAGAGCATTAGTAAACTATTATAGGTATAGTTTAGGAGAATGCTATTCATTACTTCTAGTACAATGAAGCACACAAAGAGTCAATATAAGAATAGAACAGAACAGAACAGAACATAACATAACAAAACATAATTAACAAATTAACTTGCTATAACATGATAACACGCAGACACAATCTAACTTTAATGTGAATTACACGGCTTGCATGGATTTGCTCGGGTCGCGTTTGGTTCCCTCAATCTCCATACATGAGAGCGGTTAGTAAGGGTTCCAGCCTTCACATTATGACCGTAATAAAACAAATATGTTTTTAGGTTGATAGTACCTCCGTATGTCCTTATAAACGACATCAGGGTACTCATTTCTCCCATTACATTCATAAAGTGACGGTAACACTTGAAGGTTAATCCATTCTCTATTTGAGATAGGTTATAAACTAAGGAGAACGTACTTTTCAGTTGACAAAGGAACAGTAGAGTCTTGGTAGAAGACTGCTTTCATAACAGTAGAGTCTTGGTAGAAGACTGCTTTCAAAACAGTCGAGTCTTGGTAGAAGGCTACTTTTAAGTTATGACCATGATGCTAACTTTATGATTCTTTAATATATACACTATAGGATACATGTATGCTAAGTAGATTCCAACAACTAATAGGATGTGTGCTCTTCGCTGTACGTCCTGTGCCCGTTGGATGTGGGTTTACACCGAGGTCACCCAATCTATATATATATATATATATATATATATATATATATATATATATATATATATATATATATATATATTCTTAGTATACATTAAGTCTGTTGGGTTTTGAGCATTCTAACACTCCTAAGTGTACATGCAACCCTAAATACCTTGGATCTATGTTTTCTCTATTATACATGCAAATAAGAACATCCAAGGTATTATCCTAATCTAGCATACAAAACAATGACTATAGCAAGATAGAATACATACCTCTTTGGTGTAGAAAGTCTTCATGAAGCTTGAGTGCCTAGTGCCCCAAGTGTGACACCTCAAATGGAATCACAATCATCAAAACACTTAGAATAGCTTGAGAGAATTCTACAACTCATGAAATCGGCTAGCCCTTTCTAGAATAATACTAGTGCCGATTTTGCCAAGAATAATATCTTTATATAGTGTTACAATTAGGGCAAACCCTAATTGTCATGACTTTCCATTTCCTTGGATCCATGGGTTCAAATACACCATGGAGCATCCATGGACCATCCTATGGGTTTTAGCCCAACTTGATTATCCATGGAGCATTAGCCCACTATACAAGTATGGATGATTTACACAATCAACCCATATATTTAATTAGTCTTCTTTTGATCACTTAATTAATCCTAGATTAATTCTTGATCAATACTAATTAAATAATCTTATTATTCTTATTATTAATATACTAGAACTTATAATATATTAATAACCATAAGTGTCTTATTTCTCTCATTATAGTCTATCCAAGTGCATGATGGTATGCAACCCAAATGGACCATGCCGGGTCGGGTCAAGTCTTACCAATTATAGTTATGGACTTAGAAATTAATCCAACAAAGTCATCATAAGGGTACCAGGTATGGATCAGGTTATAAGACACAGGGTCAATGCACAGTCTTTCTAGTACAAAACCTTCGTTTCAAAGTCAGTACTTTTGGTATACAAAACTAGCGATTTCCCAGTTAAGGGGTTAATCCATTTTATTAAGCCAGTACAGTTTTAAAGACTTTAAGTGAGTTAACTCTATAATACCTTAGTTTATACACCATGTTTATATATAAAACTAGTATCCAACAGCTAGTAGGATGTGTGCTCTTCGCTGTACGTGTTGTTCCCGTTGGATGTGGGTTTACACCGAGGTCACCCAATCTACTATCTACCCGATATCAAATTATATATAGCGGTATAAACAAAGCTATTATAAAAGTAATCACCATAGTCAGTATTTTACTATAAGAAATATAGGTTTTCTTAAAAGGAACTCTCTATTAGATATAAAGGAACCATTACAAATAACTCCATGAGTAACAAGTGATTACATCGAGGTTATATATGACAACAATCTAACTACCAATGGAATGTGTGCTATCCGCCTTACTTACTGTACCCCGTCGGGTTGTGGGCTGAGGGCAGATGCGCACAATCGATTGTTTGTTTACTCCAAGAATATATAACTTGTACCCACTTCTTACGCATAGAAAGGCTTGTAGTGTCATTTTACTCAACTCCCATTTTAAGTAGGAAATATATGATTTTCTAGAGGAACAGGCAAACTTTACAAAACAACACCTTACAGCTTACAGAACTTTACATATACATTTTCAATCACATTTTTTACAGCTTACTCATATCACTAAAATCTTATGAACTCACCAGCTTTTGCTGATCAACTCTTTCAAATAACTTGTATTCTCAGGAGACTATTAGACAGGTGCTCGTGCTGGGACTTCAGAAGATGGAGCATTATAGCTTCAAGTCTTGTTTTGTTATTTGTTTATGACTTCTATGTTTTGTGAAACACATACATTGTAAACACTTTCTTTCTAAATGAAATGGTTGTTCATTTCTTGCTTACCATATACATATCTCGTGATACTTGACATGACGTCCTCCACCCCGAATGTTTCCGCCGTTCCGGTTTTGGGGTGTGACACTGTGGAACCCAGACCGCATACCTTCCCCATACTACCTCTGAACTGATCTCAACAAAAACCAAGATAATATTGAACACTTCCATCCCGAAAAAGGAGAACAACCTTTACCAACCACTAATAATTCTCCGGTATGCAATTGGCATATGACATCACTTGAAAATATAATCCACACACATGCAGAAAATATGACTCCAAGATACACTTACTCAAACCCTTGTAACGAGAACTTCGTCATGCATCTTCTCGCATGTTTTGCCAACTAAGGATGGGTCGGATTTTTCTTATTGTTCTAGTAGTAAGCCCCCATTTCGTTTAAAATATCTCATTGTACGTCTCCTGGCTATTGTTTTGTTGATCACCTTGTCCAAGGCATAGCTGATCGCCAGAAGAAAAAGTACACCCATGCTTATGCTAATACCTGAATTAAGGACAACACGACATCGATACGTAATAACAGATTTTGGTCTAGGGATATGAAATAACAACGTACCACCAAAAGAAAGTAATGATGTGATCCTAAAGAGTAAAATATCCATCAAGGATTTCATTCGTTCTATCTCCTAAAAAGCTTTGTAAAATTAATAATATTTTCATAATTTCAAAAAATAAAGGATAGTTTTTATATTCAGAATTGAAAAATGTGTACGTAAAAAAGGGCCCGAGTTCCTTTTTAATTTAAATCAAGGTTTTTTTTAAAAAAAAAAATTTAACATGAATAAATAGGGAAAATGCATCGCAAATGCACTATACTTTGATAGTTTACTTTGCCATTCAATCAAAGAGAGAGTAGAATGGAACGTTGGCAAATGAAAAAAGTAATTGGTGGTTGCCGAGACCAACAAAATAAATACCCTAAATATTACACACTAAAATAGTGTATAGTAGTAAAGGGATCCTATCCACAGAGATTGGTTCAACTTTATAACTCTATGATAATCTTGTAGAAATACTTGTAAAACTAATATAAAATAAAATCGGGGGTTTTAATCTTTTGATATGTTTAAAAGGAAACCAAAATTACCCTAAAATTTAAAAACACATTTCAACAAAAGCAAGGTTTGATGTAAAATCGATAAGATAAAGATGGTTGACATTGGACTTTCATTGCTTAAACATTTGGTTAAATAATCATGAGAATACCAAGTGCAAGACTTGTGTTTATAATCTAATTTGGCTAGAGCAATTTATAAGCATAACTTGCCTCAACTCTTCTTTTATATTAAAATGTCTAGAAAAGCTCATAGCACATTTCCTAAATCAATTAGCATTAGGTTTTAAGAGTCACCAAATCCAAAGAGTAATCTATTGCTTTCATTACCACTATGGAGAAAATATTTTCTTAGTCTAAATGACATGAAAACAAACATTTATACTAATTGTTGCTTGTTAAATTGAAGACCCATTACTTAGCCAAGAATTTAACCAACAAAAATAGCATTCACATATCAATATTCATGACTAGAGATATATAAACATGAAGGAAGCTTTTATAGAAAATATAATCATAGATATTCAACACAAGTTCATGGAGTTCTTCAAAATAACCAAAACATTCAAGCAATTACATCCAAGTCAACCAAATATGAGTCTAGCCAAGCATGGCCAAAATGAAAGAAATGCAAAGTAGATTAGTGATACCAAACATTGTTCAAGATGCAAGTTGGAAGAAAAATTGCTCCAAGCTTCTAAATCCTCAAATCTTCTAGATAGCAAAAGTGTTTGTTCCTCCAAGTCTCTCCCCGTTTTCTTCCTACAAAAGACTAGTAAACAGGTGTAAAAATTCGGATCTAAAAGTCCCCCAAAAGCATTCCACCAACCTTCCCAAAATAGAGTCAAAAAGTCAAAAATCCGGATTCTTCACAATGCAATCCACACGGACCGTTTGTAAATCCACGCGGACCGCGTGGATTTTGCTGAATGGGTTTTTTGGCCCATTTGATTAGCACACCAACCCAATCTTCTCATTAATTTTTCAGACCATATGCACAAACTCTTGAGAGCCCAATTATGCCTTCCAAAGTCTTCAAAGATGCTCTAAAGCTCATTTAATCTTCCATAGCTCGAGTCCTCGTTGCCTCATCATCATTCTCGCCAAAAAATTAAGTGTAACTCGATTTCTTGTTTATGTTGACACCAAGATCAATTGCACCACTTCAAGTCCACAAGCAAACCGTAAGCCTCCAAAAGTCCCACACTCCTTCCATACCTCCAGTAACGAATAGTCTCTAGTAAATCCTAAAAAATAAGCTCAAGAGACTGGAAAGCACCCGACAAAGGAAAAATAATAAAAAGAGAAAATATGCATGAAACTTAACTAAATGAGATGGTTTTAACTAAAAATAAACTATGAAAAGAAAAAAATAAAATAAACTATCAAATCACCCCAAGCTTAAACCTTACTTGTCATCAAGTAAGACAAGACTACAATGAACTCACGATGAATTATCCTAGGAAAAATAAGAAGAATGGATAGAACCGTAGAACCTGATCACTGTTATTTAACATGGTCAGAATTGATCTCACTGTTATGTCACGAATTTTTCATCCGATGACGATGGAACCATAAACCACAGCCAGGACAACTCCTTTAGGTGAGCAATGAGGGATAATCAGTCGCAGCCCCAATGGAACATGCATACAATGAAGAACATCTATAGTAGGGAGAAAGCAGCTGGATGGGCTCCTGTGGAGCTCTTATTTATGTGTACACTCTTATCATGAATGTTGTGTGATCTCACGTCTGTCACCCACTCTCAAGTGTGATTGGGTTTCATCGCTCGGGCACCGTTGTAGGAATTAGTTCACTTAGTGTTGGCCCAAATCTCCCGTAGTATCCGACTCAAAGTCTCCCTAACATCACCAATTTGCGAAAAACAACTCAATCTATATACAATAAAACATACCTAAATAAATGAGTATCAAACATCCGGTGACCAAAATGTTGGATAATTTTGTTCAATAATTGAACTGGTCACCCATCTAAGATAATCGCCGCTTGGAATCTGTTTAATAGAAAATACCATGTTTTTATTATTTATTTATTTATTTATTATTATTTATTTTCTTTTATTTATAGACATCTAGTTGAAGGTTATGTACTAACAATCGAAATTTTTAACAAGTAAACCTTTTGACTCAAAATTTGGTTCCCAAAAGTGTGTAAGTGGAACCGAAAGGGTAGTAATATAATTCGAATGGTCTAACTGTGAAAATGACCATGTGTGGAGAGTAAAGATGTAATGTAAGCTCCTTTTCAAACTTATGATTTTCCAAATATAAAGAAAATTTCCAAATGTCGAATAAAAGACTCTCTAAAATCCTAAGAAAATCGCTAAAAAAAATATGGTGATGTAAAGAGACCGGATATGGATTCTACTTGGAGACAAGTACCAGTGCTTCATCCTAACGGTTCAAACATGATCAAGTGTGATCCTCTCGGCAGTAGTGACTGCAAGGATAAGAACATCCATTGCTATAGTATATCCTACAGTTGTTAGTATTGCATGCATAATTCTTCATGAAAACTACCTGGCCATGATCACTTATCCCTTTAAGCTTCCAGCATCTGATCCCAAGTATGAAGTCCCAAACTGAAGTTAGTGGTCCCGGTTCGATGGATGAGATAGCAACAAGATCCTGGACCAATAACGATACAATAACTGTGAACATGTCCTATGGCATCCAAGGAGGTGAGAATAAACAGACAACAAAAATGCACCAATGCTAATGCCTTAAGCTAAATGCCATGCAAAAATAAAAAGTGAAAAAGAAGAAAATGAAATCCTTTTGGAGTTTTATAAAAATAATAAAAAAAATGAATGCAATTTAAGGCGAAAATGCTATGCAACCTAATTAAAATGCATGAGAAATCAAAAATAAAAATGGAATACCGCACCCCAAGCTTAGAAATAAGCATTGTCCTCAATGCTAGGAGCGAGGCGAAAGTACCTAAACTGGGGGATCTGGAGGAGGATATGGGTATTGGGGGTAAGGGTAGGGGTAAGGGGGAGGTGGATAAGGTTGAGTAGGGGGAGGGTATGGATATGGAGTAATGGTTTCTTGAGGGAGAAAGAATGTATAAAGAGAGGAAAACAATCGGTGTGCTAATGAAGAAGAAAGGTTGCATGTCACTTAAATTATTTGGTCAAAATTCAATGGAAGTCAAAGCTAGTCAAAGTTGGTCAACGAATCCACGCGGACAGTTTCTGGAGTACACGCAGACCATTTACAGGACACGCGGACAAATTCTAGAGTATACGCGCACCACGTAAAATGTTCTGTAAACCCCTAATTTTTGAAGATGGACGCGGACGTTTTTTGGGACCACACGCAGTCCGTTTGTTTATACACACGGACACTATTTCGAGTACACGCGGTCCATTTGTGTTTTGCTGAAACATATAAATTCTTCACTCTTCACCAAAATGAACATCGGGACTTAAAATTCAACACCCATTTACTGCAAGAAGGAAGAAGAGGAAATGTGAAATGCAAAAATGACTTTAGCTAAAACATTTATTCGGAATTAGAAAGGATGAAAACACAATTTTTTCTAAAAATGCCCTTCTTTAACGTCTTTGGCGAGATGTCCTTCCCTCTCGATTTCAGTATACCGGGGCATCCAAATGGATGACATCTTGGACATTTGAATCAAAACCTTCATAGAACGGATTTAATTGATATTCATTAACCTTGAAAACTTGCCCGGTGTCGACATTTTTTAATTTCCACACCTCCATTAGGACTTTTTTCTTGTATTTGACTTTCTTCTTACGGGAGAGCCATATCTGACTTAGACCTTTGATGCTAGCAATCATCCAACTACATTCTATCTTGTAATTGTTCAGTATGTTGACCAAATCTTCCCTCTTTGACATGGTGGTTGAGTAGGTGAGCGGTTGGGCATCTTCTTTCTCGGGATACGTATCATTTAAAGGGTCCAACAAATTTATCGTTTTCGGATCTTGTGGTTGTTCTACCACTAGAGTTAGTTTCTCAATGGTAGTGGGTGGCTCAATCTCTCTTTCGTTAACCCCCAACACTTCCTCTATAGTTTCATTGACAACTTTCTTAATTTCTTCTTCCTCCTTGACAACTTCTTCCACTTCTACTCCTTCTTCCTCTTCCTCATATGACACTCTTGGGCTATCAAAATTTTTCTCATCTTTCAAAGGAATGGAACACACTATATCCCATGGCATCTCTTCACATGGTAATTAATTTGTCTTGAGCTTCGATTACACTTATTGATGGAGCAAGTTGTGTTATTTGTAGCTCTAAGATTTTGAGGCTAGCCTGGGATGTTTCTTGGAAAGTTTGGGTAGATGTGGAAATGCTTTTCACAATTTTCTCTAAGGACATGCTTTGCATTTCAGGTTGTTGAGGAGGTAGAGGACATGGATGTTGGAATTGTAGAGTTGGTTGGTATTGGTCGTTTCTCCAAGCTTGGGATGGGCTTTGGTATTGGTTGTACCCCCAAGCTTAGTTGTTGTCCCACCATTGATCATGTTGAGGTTGATCATAAGTCCATTGGTTTGACTAGGAGTAGCTTCCCTTTTCTTGTACTTCTTACCATATTCCTTGTAAATATGGACACATGTCAAAATGATGTGCATTTTGGGCGCAAAAATCACAAATAAGAGGCATGGATTACACACTTTAGTCACTTTCAATCATCATAACTAACTGAGCTAGCTCAGAAAGTTTATCTTCAATGCAAGGAGTGTTCATTTCCTAAACATACTTTTTTTTCAATTTTTTTTAGTTTTAAACTAGAGTACCTATACAATGAGATCTAGGCATAGAGAAACAAACTGATTAAATATAAACCAATTCCCAGCAACGGCGCCAAAATTTGGTGGTTTTCAAGGCCAACAAAATAAATACCCTAAATATTACACACTAAAATAGTGTATAGTGGTCAAGGGATCGTATCCACGGAGATTGGTTCAACTTTATAACTGTATGATAATCTTGTTGTACAAATACTTGTAAAACTAAAATAAAATAAAATCGGGGGGTTTTAATCTTTTGATATGTTTAAAAGGAAGCTAGAATTACCCTAAAATTTAAAAACACAATTCAAAAAAAGCAAGGTTTGATATAAAACCGATAAGATAATGATGGTTGACATTGGGCTTTCATTGCTTAAGCATTTGGTCAAATAATCATGAGAATACCAAGGTGCAAGGCTTGTGTTTATAATCTAATTTGGCTATAGCGACTTATAAGCATAACTTGCCTCAACTCTTCTTTTATATTAAAATGACTAGAAAAGCTCATAGCACATTTCCTAAATCAAAGTCACAAAATTAATGAAGCATGTAATTTTGTGACAATCAATTAGCATTAAGTTTTAAGAGTCACCAAATCCAAAGAGTCACTAAATGTCATGAAAACAAACATTTAAATTAATTGTTGCTTGTTAAATTGAAGACCCATTACTTAGCCAAGAATTTAACCAACAAAAATAGCATTCACATATCAATATTCATGACTAGAGATATATAAACATGAAGGAAGCTTTTATAGAAAATATAATCATAGATATTTAACACAAGTTCATGGAGTTCTTCAAAATAACCAAAACATTCAAGCAATTACATCCAAGTCAACCAAATACGTCCAAAATGAAAGAAATGCAAAGTAGATTAGTGATACCAAACATTGTTCAAGATGCAAGTTGGAAGAAAAATTGCTCGAAGCTTCTAAATCTTCTAGAGAGCCAAAGTGTTTGTTCCTCCAAGTCTCTCCCCCTTTTCTTCCACCAAAAAACTAGTAAATAGGTGTAAAAATTTGGATCTAAAAGTCCCCCAAAAGCATTCCACCAACCTTCCCAAAATAGAGTCGAAAAGTCAAAAATCTGGATTCTTCACAGTGCGATCCACGCGGACCGTTTGTAAATTCACACGGACCGCGTGGATTCTGCTGAATAGGCTTTTTTTGGCCCATTTGATTAGCACACCAACCCAATGTTCTCATTAATGGTTCAGCCCATATGCACAAACTCTTGAGAGCCCAATTATGCCTTCCAAAGTCTTCAAAGATGCTCCAAAGCTCCTTTAATATTCCGTAGCTCGAGTCCTCGTTGCCTCATCATCATTCTCGCCAAAAAATCAAGTCTAACTTGATTTCTTGTTTATACTGACACCAAGCTCAATCGCACCACTTCAAGTCCACAAGCAAACCGCAAGCCTCCAAAAGTCCCGCACTCCTTCCGTACCTCTAGTAACGAATAGTCTCCAGTAAATCCTACAAAATAAGCTCAAGAGACTGGAAAGCACCCGACAAAGGAAAAAATAATAAAAAGAGAAAATATGCATGAAACTTAACTAAATGAGATGGTTTTAACTAAAAATAAGCTATGAAAAGAAGTACATAAAATAAAATATCAGTGATGTTTGATTGTAATGAATAAATGGAACGCATATAGGAATACGGCTCCATCCATGGTTGTCAAAATCACGATCCTGATCGTAGGATCGTACGGTTCTACGATCCTAGGTATGAAAAACGATCCGGATCGAAAACAGATCGTATTTGTGGTAGGATCGGAGGTAGTGTAATACCCCTAGATCAGGGCTAGTCAATTTAGAGACAATGAGCGTCAAAAATGACTTTTTGATGGATGACTTTTTGTCATGTTATTAAAGCTAATGATATTTTTCTAATCCCGATTTTTAATACGTAGCGGATTATATATTGATGTTATCGATAACTTCTTGTAAGTGTATAATAGATATACTTTTATAAGTTTTTAAAAATTCAACAAATTTAATGAACCGACTATCTGGTATTGGAACCGCTACCTGTTAGTTTTGGTGCCAACATTTTAGGAATTGTGGGTTCCGGTTCCTGATAATTAAGGAGGGTACCCACCTTTACTCATCCCTAGTTCTCACGATGTTCATGAGACAATTGAGTTGAATAGAAAAATGCAATCATCAAGCCCCAAAATGTCAAAATCGATCTAAGTGAAACTAATTTGTTAATTTTTTATAACTATTGGTACGGGTGACATATTCTACATTTATTTTTACTATGTTCAATATCTTGACTAACAGTTAACATGTTGAGTGATATCCAAGATACTATTATCTTATATCTTGATGTTATCTCCCATATTTCTTATGTTTTTGTTATATATGATTAAAAAGAAAAGTCTATTTTATTGACGACCTAAAATTTGGTCACTAATAACATCATTTAGTCACCATATACTAGTCGTCACTAAATTTTGGTAATTCTACAAATTTAATGACAACTATGAGGATGGTCGTCAGTCACCCATCACTAAAATGTAGAATAAAGTTTACATAATTACGTGTGTATGTCATAGCAAGTATTAGTGACCAAAAATAGTGGTCATATTGGAGTCTTAGTGACAAAAAATAGTGGTCACTAGATTGGAGGGTTAATGATTAAAAATAGTGGCATTGGTGACTTATTGACCAAAAATAGTGGTCACTAAATTGAAGACCCGGTGACCAAAAATAATGGTCACTGAATTAAAGAATTAGTGACCAAACATAGTGGCCACAGGCTATTTATATATTTATGAGTTGAAAAAAATAGTAACTACAATAGTAGTTATTGAATATACCATTGAAAATTGCATAAAAGTTAGGACCATATAATAATGATCACCAAACAAATTTCATTATAAATTTAAAAGCAAGAATGAGTACTATAAACTCATATTATGTACATGGCCACGATGATAGTTTGTTCCATTAAAGAGCATTATGGTAATTTCACATTAAAGATACAATGTTAGATAGTATAGTGTCTACATAGCTTCTCAAAGTAGTGACTTTTACCCATTTGATGTTAGGGTAATTTCGCAATTTGGTATAAAGGGGTTTGGAGTAATAACAATCCTAGTAAGGTTCTTAGTGGAAATGATTAAAAGATGAAGGGGTAATAGCTTTAGTACGATTAGTTGAGGGTAAAATTCTAAAAAATAAATGCAAAATGTGGTTATCATCTCCATTACGTAGTTACGCTATACAAACCTCACCTCGCTTTCCTTTCTCTGCATCGACCACCACCACCATCCTTACCTCGCTTTCTGTCTTCCATCAGTGATTCTTCCTGGCGCTGCTACCGCATCGAACATCACCACATTCTCCTTCATTCACTTCAGTACTGTGCTCTAAAGTTTGAAGCCCTATTTTTCCCAATTGAAGATTCGATTGTCATTTCCCCAAAGTTTGATTGATTATGGAGTGATTAGGGTTCGAAAAACCTCAATTGGAGCTTAATTCCTCGCATTTGATGTTGCGTTCATCATTACTTGACATCGAAGGTAATGTTATCCTTTCCTCAATCTCTCTTCTCTTCTTCCTTATTGATTGCTCGGGGACGACATCCTCCTCTACTTACTATTATGGTTCTCTAATCCATTCTGACTCCTGTTCACAATCACACACTTACACAAGCAAGTACGAACACACACAATCGAAAACACATAGAAGTACGCAATCACTTAGTGCTGGCTTAGCCCATGTGCAATATAGGCATTGGAACAAGCTCAAAATCTTAAGGGGCCAAAATTTTATTTTGTAGTGTATGCAATCTGCAATTTGCAGCCTATTAATCTGAATTGATCGATTGAACGAAGGTACGAACTGAAGCGGGAAGCCACATCATGATTCACGATCATCGACTAGTACTCGTTTGTTCGTTTAAAAAAAAGCGATCGGCAAAGACAAGAGAAGGGTGAATTGTGAAAGTGATTCACCGATTGAAGCATTCAGCAACAGCAAGACAACAACTCAACGGTTCAGCACCATTCACTCATTCTACAAGGGTTGACGATCTTGTATGAGAAATTGAGTATTATCATGCAAGGGTTAATCATCTGATTTTACCTCCTGCTAATCAACCAATCAGGTAATATTTATGAGTAATTGAGGATTATCAAGTTTATAGTTGTCAATTGAATACTTGAATGATTCATACTTTCATAGATTATTAATTTAATAGAATATTTAATGAATTTAATATTATTGAATGAATTTAATATTTTATTATCAGTTTATCTACTATAGAAATCAGTTTAATAGAATAGTGAATGAATGAATTATTTTCTAAGATTCATAGAAACCAGTTTAGTAGTTTAAATTACGAGTTTATGTTTATTGTAAAATTGTTTATCAAATTATGTTTATTCGAATTTCTTGAATATTGAAAGTTGAAACTTATGAACTTGTAGTGATGAAGTCTAAGCAACCATTCGGTTATCAAAAACGTAAAAAGAGAAAACCAGATGAAGAAAATAGAAAGGTTGATGTCGGTGTTGTAGATAAGTTTATCCATAGACAACCTTTTGAAGAGCACACTGAAGAGAATGTTGAAGAGCACATTAAAGAGCATGTTGAAGAGAACATTAAAGAGCAAGAGCATGTAGAAGTAGAAGAGACAGAAGAGCATGAGCCTGTTAAAGATCTTGTTGATATATATGATCTAAGAAGGTGGGAAAAACTTAACTCTGATGAGATTAAATTTTTTATTGAGAAAGGTCCTAAAGAGATAACAGTATTATGTATGGTACCTATGATAAGTTCACTAGAGGATTTTCTGCAGCTTTGTATACAAGAACTTTATCGAATTTGGAGAAGTGTGATAGAAAATGGATAGTATATTCGAAAGAGCTAGACTGGGTATTTTGTTTTTTTTGTAAAGTGTTTAGAAAAGGGATTTCGAAAGGAAAATTAGATGGTGAAGGTTATGCAGATTGGCACCATGTTACCACTAGGGTTAAAGAACACAAAATTTCTTTGGATCATCTTACAAATAGGAATAAGTGGTTTGACATGCATAAAAGATTGAACTTGAACAAAATAATTGATAAAGTTCAACATGAATAGTTCAAGAAAGAAAGAGATCACTAGAAACAAGTGCTTTTACTAATTATTGCAGTAGTGAAGTTTCTTGCTAAACATAATTTAGCATTTCATGGATCCAATGATAAGTTGTATAAAAAAGGTAACTATAAATTGTATTTTTTGTTCCAGTACGACCAAAAATCTTTTTGTAAATTATGATAACTGATTCCACTTCTTATTTGTTAATTGTATTTAATAGGTAATGGAAATTTTTTTGGTGTCATTGAAATGTTGGAAGAGTTTGACCCGGTTATCAAAGAGCATGTCCAACGGATCACAAGTGAAGGGCTTCATGTGCATTATCTTGGCCACCTAATCCAAAATGAACTAATATCTTTGCTAGCTGAAGAAATTAAAAAAGAACTTATAAAGAAGATAAAGAAAACAAAGTACCACTCAATCAAACTTGATTGTACTCCCAATTTAAATCACCAAGAACATATGAATATAATAGTGAGGTATTTAAAGTTATCATATAATTTTGTTACTATCGAGGAGTCTTTTTTAGGTTTTTTGAATGTTGATGATACCTCCGGAAAAGGATTATTTGATATTACACTTGAAGTGTTAAATTCTCTTGGTCTTCAAATTAATGATATGCGTGGTCAAGGCTATGATAATGGGGAAAACATGAAAGGAAAACACCAAGGAGTGAAAAAGAAATTTTTAGATATAAATCTGTAACAGCCCAAAATCTCAAGTATTGTTAAATTGCATTTTGGGGTGTTTTAAAGGGGAGACTCGGCGAGTTGGATCCAGACTCGCCGAGTAGGGTCGCAGATTTGGTCGCGGTTCGCGACTGGACTCGACGAGTCCAGGTATGGACTCGGCGAGTCGACGCTGTTCAGTGGAAAACCCTAGCCGTTCAGTTGGGAAGTATATAAGGGATCCTATGCCTCCATTGTTCGCCTTTTGACCGACTGAGAAGGGTCCTAAATCGGTTGTGGGCATCCAGAACAAGGATTGAAGATCATTGGTGATTTGAGGAAGTTATTGTCCAAGAAGGAGAAGGTTTTGGCTAATGGGACAGCAAGGGAATCACGTTTTGAGGCTTGGGGACACTGAGAGTGCATGATTCAGGTAATCTTTCGGATTATTTCCTGTTATGTGAATGTGTGCATGGATTTAGGGTTTGTGAAACCCATTTGGAGTCTAGATGGATTGTTATGTTGTTATACAAAAGTTTATACCCTGGTAATAGGATGATTAGAGGTCCAGAAGTCCCATGAGTGTGTTTTTCGGGAATATATGTATCTCAGGAAGCAGTTCGATCGACTGCATGGCGTGGACTCGCCGAGTCGGATGATCAGACTCGGCGAGTAGCTTGAAGATTCACTGGGACTCGCCGAGTTGTTCTTCAGACTCGGCGAGTGGAGTCGGGGTGGCCCCGCGATTCTTCCAGGAGTGACTCGTCGAGTCAAAGAGGATACTCGACGAGTAGAAGGGGAATCTTAGAGGATTGAAGGACGACCAGACTCGCCGAGTCGCCAGGGAACTCGCCGAGTCCAGTCGAGCTGGCAATGGACTGTTGACCAGAGTTGACTGGTGTGATTTCTTAGGGTCAGTTAACGTGGAAGATAGAAGTATTAAATAAGGGATATATGATGTTACAGGGAGCTTGCAGCTCGGAGGATCAAGTGCAAGGGATTTTAGGAGTTGCTATCTTCTAGTGACCGCGAGGTGAGTCTTCTCACTATACTTCACCCGGAAGGGTTTGATTGTGTGACCGGAAGGTCCAGTATGTTATGTGTTATGTTTATATGCTATAAATGGAAAGTTAGCTGCTACGCGTGATATACATGCTTATATATGGGCCGGAAGGCAAGGTATTGTGTGACAGAAAGGTTAGGTATGATATATGATATATGTGCTTTATGTGTTAGAGTAATTGTATTATGTGTTATACATGTGTATGGGCCGGAAGGCGATATATATTATGTGGATCGAAAGATCCGGGCCGGAAGGAAATGTTATGTGGATCGAAAGATCCGGGCCGGAAGGCAATGTTATGTGGACCGAAAGGTCCGGGCCGGAAGGCGTAGGTGCGTAAGGTATATTGGGGAACTCACTAAGCTTCGTGCTTACGTTGTTTATGTTATGTTGTTCAGGTTCTTACAGTAACGCGGGATGGCAACGGTTCGATTGTACACACCGAAGAAAGAGTTGTGTTTTGGAGGATCCTGGTCTTCTATTATAATGGAAATGAAACTACGTTTTGTAATTCGAATGTGAATAAGTTTCTAAACAAGTGTCTTTAATATTAAAATTGATTAATTAAATGAAAATTTTGTTTTTTGAAATTTTGGTGTTACAAATTGGTATCAGAGCCTTGGTTTGAGGGATTCGGACGCGCCTACGGGTAAATCTGGACTCAAACTGAGGAAGTAAGAAAAAGTTTTTCAAATAAATGGTTTTCTAAAAGTGAATAAGAGTTCAAAGAGAAAGCAAGAAAGAGCAGTGTGTACAATCAGCCAGAGCCAAACGGTGATTTCCCAAAATACTCTTACTTTTGTATTATGAAATATCTATTATGCATTTTATGAGATATTATTGCATGCTAGAGACAGGCTAGGTATTTCACATCTTAGGACTAGAGTGGCCTGATTTGTGATGCCTTAGTCTAGGGTTTGCTGTTATATGTGCGTTATGCTTTTGTGTGTATGTGATGAGTGAGAGTATCTAGTTAGAACGCACAAGGGGTAAAGCTACGGGGTACAGAGGTACTTCCGAGGATGAGCCGAGAAGGTGGAGCTACCACAGATGGGGAGTCCTATGTATGCTTCAATGCTCGAATGCTGCTTGCTTTGTGCTTTGTGGAGTTGTCGATGATGGGAGTCAGCTACTAAGTGAGTATGACGATACTCAGGCGGTAGAGGGCTGGCATCATTAGGAACTCTTCAGCAGCTGATAGCAAAGAAGTGGGAGGACAGCGGAAGGGACTAGGGAGTAAACCTAGCCAGATGAGTGCGCTGGTAGAGTAGAGGATTTCGCTGGAAAGCGAGCACGCGCGATGAGATGGGGTGAAAGAGCAGGTTTATCAGCTACTTAGGAACTCTGGGATGGTCCGTGTGGAAAGTATGGGTAGATGTGGCAGGTAGTATGGGCCCGTACTACTGAAAGCAGAGGACCCATACTTGATACAGGGGGCATTCTGAAGGTCCTAAGGAATAGATTGAGGAGTGATGTTATGGTTCGAATACCATACATCGGAGTGGATACAGAGTGATGTTATGGTCAGGGCACCATACATCGGAACAGTTTGAGATAGATGTTGTGGTTCGAGTGATATACATTGGAGCAGATTGAGGAGTGGTGCTATGGTTCAGGTACCATACACCGAAGCATGCTGAGGAGGGATGTCATGGGATGAGTACCAGGGTTCGTAGTGGATGATGCTTGTGGCTATCTTGTTATCCGGTTATCGATCGGACGAGCACGAACGAGCGGGATGCGAGGATTCGCGAGATCCGGCGTGATGAGGTTGCTGCATTGTTGCGGGCTGAGTCGCCAGAATTGTTTGGGTCGATCGGGACCACTATGATTGAAGTAGTTTGATGAGCGAGATGCGGCTTTCGCAAGAGACGGCTGCCGCGGCGGTTACAGCGGCTGTAGCAACGGCAGAGAAAGGGGCTAGTCGGGGTTTTCAGTATCGGGACTTCTATTATGAGAAGCCTCCCACATTCGATGGAGTTCAGGACTCGATTGTTGCTATGAGATGGTTATTAGACACGGAGGGGTGTTTCTCCACGAGTTTATGTCCTGCTGATCAGAGGGTGGGGTGTGCTCTGAACCTGTTGAGGCTCGGGGCGAAGGATTGGTGGAGATTGACCACGAGGTCATTTTCCGATGCGCAGAGGGCTGCGGTTTCATGGGATCAATTCAGAGGGATGTTCAGTACTCGCTATGTTCCGCGGGATGAAAAGGAGAAATTGGCTCGGAAGTCCTTTAAGCTGAAGCAGGATTTGGAGTCGGTGACTGAGAGCACCGGGATGTTTATTGAGAGGGCGATGTTTTGCCCTGAGTTCGCTTCGGAGCAGGCTCAGATGTCCCGATATCCGAGTATGCTCAAGGGGGGGGGGCATCAGACAGTTCGTGTCTGCGCAGAGGCGAGACCGTGTTGGTGTCGCAGGAGGCCGCCATGTGGCGTGAGTTAGAGGTTGAGTTGCAGTTGCGTGAGATGAGGCAGGCCCCGATGCAGTCGCAGTCGGAGCCGAAACGGTCCTTGACCGTAGACGTTAGAATGGGGGATCGGAGCGGTCACACTTGTGGGAAGTGTGAGAGAGAGATGGCACCGGAGCTTGTTGGCCCAGTGGTGCATGCCGCAAGTGCGGAAAGAAGGGGCATGGTGCACGGGATTGTCGGCAGTCAGTGCCAATTCGGGATTTCAGGATTTGTTATCAGTGTCGGCAGGTTGGACATTTGAGGGTCAACCGTCCACAGTTCCCTGCAGGACCGGTGCAGGCTCTAGCATCGGCCACCTTGAGGAGTTCAGGAGGAGGACAGGATGGAGCAGAGCCCAAGGGCTCAGGGTCGTGCTTATCGGCTTGCGGCAGAGGGAGACGGAGCAGAGCCGGAGGCAGCTGCGGGTATGATGCTCTCTTGATGTCTTGAGTAGCTTGTGTTGAATGTGGCGTATTGGTTGTGCTGGTGTCTGGTGTGGACTTCGATGCGGTATTCGTTGTTTCGCAGGTTTGGCATGATTATAGTTTGGTGTTTTGGTACCGGTAGCCTTGTGCAGTTTCCGATGCGATATTCGACCTTTGGCAGGTTGTGGGTTTGGTTATGGGTTATTGCTTGGGAATTCCGTTGGTCATCGTTCGTGAGGGTGGATAGTGGAGATGCGGCACTGGGTTGAATGACGGGTAGCATCTGCAGTTGTGGAGTGGAAAATTGAAAGATCGGACTCTTTTGAGCGGATTGATCAGGGAGGAGATGTGTTTTGCTGAGGGTTGCTTACGCTTGTGGGAAGCAGTCAGTGGGTAAATGTTCTCTTTGTGCAGGATGGTTCTGGAAGGTCGTTAATGACGATCGGTGGCAGTTAGTCAGTGCTTTAGTGGGGGAGAATTGCAAAATTCTCCGGGAGATCGATGAGTATGTAAGAGTGCTTAGCTGTTGGGATTCAGCAGTGTTTGTCAGCGCAAAGTATAGGCCGACGAGAGCGAGTGTGAGTATGCGGGGCGAGATACAGACCTAGGGCATTTGATTGTGGAGGCCTGAGAGGAGGTCGGGATCAAGCTTGAGTAAGTAATCGGAATTTCGCGATCAGAGTATTGGTACGTTTGAGGTACGTGATGGTTGTACTGCATTAATCCCACGGGATTATGTTGTGCATGTTCCTAGAGCTGGAACCGGAAGGTTCCCAGAGTTAGAACCTGAGGGTTCGCAGAGTTGGGTGTACGGACCCACAGAGATATAGCCTCGAGTGGCTAGTATGTGTTATGAGAGTCGGTCCAGTCATACTGGAGACTCTGTTGGTATTGCTGGATTAGTTTGAGACTTGCGGATCGCGTATGTTGCAGTGTGATTGCATTGGAAGGTCTGGCCCCGGGTTATTGATCTTGTTTAGCGGAGGCAGTGATTTTGACGAGTGGAGAGAGTGCATGGGATTGAGAGCCCCTGCGATGAGAACCAGAGTATGTGAATAGCAGTTACGCAAAAAGGGTGGTGTCGCTTGGGGCGAGCACCGTGGCACCGGTTGGAGTGGCATTATGTTCAAGAGGGTTCCGTGGAAAAGGAAAAGAGGAGGGTATGTAACTCCGAAGGGGGTGCAAGTTCACGAAAGTGAAGGCTGCAGAGCAGAGTTATGGTTAGAGTATTTCGAGTATGGTTTTGAGCATCGTGTTTGCGGCAGTGGAGTAGAAACCCATCCGGTTGGGATGTCTGTTGAGGCTCAGAAGGGATGCATGGAGAGAGAAAATTTTAAATTCTCAGTGTGAATCTGATCAGAGTGTAGGGTGGATGTGGTGGTTCATCTTGGGAGATGTTCGAGGATATCATCAGTGTATCGGGTCTTTCCACCTGCGGGTGTTGGGACTAGTTCAGTATGTGTATGTGATGGCAAGAGGGAACTTGTGAGAGTTGGTCTGAGAGGGAGAACGGATCTCTCAGTCGGTCCGGAATGGGCAAAGTGGGCTTTGGATCGGGGATCCGGTGGTTCAGGGTTTCCTAACCCTTATGGGTTGAGTGATCGAGATTTGGAGCAGAGTGCATCTTGGGTAATTTCCGATTTCAGAGAGTGATGAGCAGTTCAGAGTTCGTACTTTAGTTGACAAAGCAGACTCAGCAGGTTAAAGAGAGTTAGTGATTGTCTAGAGTTAACAGGAAAGTTATGCAGGCAGACGTCGTTACGAGTATGTGATTCAGGTCAGCGACTTCGTATTTCTGACGGGGTGCTTCGATTTAGGAAGAGGGGTAAATGGGGGGGGGGGCCCGGTATGTTGGGTCTTTTCGTGAAGGTGCGAAGGTAGGAAGGGTGGCCTATTGTTTGGAGCTGTCAACGGAATTGGGACGGATCCATGACACTGGTATGTGTCGCAGTTGAAGAGGTGTATAGCGGATGAGTCAGCAGTGGTTCTACTAGAGAACGATTAGGTGGAAGCGAGCCTGTGTTACGTCGAGAGGCCAGCGGCCGTCGGAGATCGGAAGATCAAGGTTCTGAGGAACAAGGAGGTACCTCTGGTATTGGTTCAGTAGCGGTCTCGGGAGAGATCGGTAGTGTCTAGGGAAGCCGAAACGTGAGATGCGGGAGCAACAGCCAGAGCTATTTTCAGAGTGAGACTTCGAGGGCGAAGTCTAATTCTAGTGGGGGAGAATTGTAACAGCCCAAAATCTCAAGTATTGTTAAATTGCATTTTGGGGTGTTTTAAAGGGGAGACTCGGCGAGTTGGATCCAGACTCGCCGAGTAGGGTCGCAGATTTGGTCGCGGATTCGCGACTGGACTCGACGAGTCCAGGTATGGACTCGGCGAGTCGACGCTGTTCAGTGGAAAACCCTAGCCGTTCAGTTGGGAAGTATATAAGGGATCCTATGCCTCCATTGTTCGCCTTTTGACCGACTGAGAAGGGTCCTAAATCGGTTGTGGGCATCCAGAACAAGGATTGAAGATCATTGGTGATTTGAGGAAGTTATTGTCCAAGAAGGAGAAGGTTTTGGCTAATGGGACAGCAAGGGAATCACGTTTTGAGGCTTGGGGACACTGAGAGTGCATGATTCAGGTAATCTTTCGGATTATTTCCTGTTATGTGAATGTGTGCATGGATTTAGGGTTTGTGAAACCCATTTGGAGTCTAGATGGATTGTTATGTTGTTATACAAAAGTTTATACCCTGGTAATAGGATGATTAGAGGTCCAGAAGTCCCATGAGTGTGTTTTTCGGGAATATATGTATCTCAGGAAGCAGTTCGATCGACTGCATGGCGTGGACTCGCCGAGTCGGATGATCAGACTCGGCGAGTAGCTTGAAGATTCACTGGGACTCGCCGAGTTGTTCTTCAGACTCGGCGAGTGGAGTCGGGGTGGCCCCGCGATTCTTCCAGGAGTGACTCGTCGAGTCAAAGAGGATACTCGACGAGTAGAAGGGGAATCTTAGAGGATTGAAGGACGACCAGACTCGCCGAGTCGCCAGGGAACTCGCCGAGTCCAGTCGAGCTGGCAATGGACTGTTGACCAGAGTTGACTGGTGTGATTTCTTAGGGTCAGTTAACGTGGAAGATAGAAGTATTAAATAAGGGATATATGATGTTACAGGGAGCTTGCAGCTCGGAGGATCAAGTGCAAGGGATTTTAGGAGTTGCTATCTTCTAGTGACCGCGAGGTGAGTCTTCTCACTATACTTCACCCGGAAGGGTTTGATTGTGTGACCGGAAGGTCCAGTATGTTATGTGTTATGTTTATATGCTATAAATGGAAAGTTAGCTGCTACGCGTGATATACATGCTTATATATGGGCCGGAAGGCAAGGTATTGTGTGACAGAAAGGTTAGGTATGATATATGATATATGTGCTTTATGTGTTAGAGTAATTGTATTATGTGTTATACATGTGTATGGGCCGGAAGGCGATATATATTATGTGGATCGAAAGATCCGGGCCGGAAGGAAATGTTATGTGGATCGAAAGATCCGGGCCGGAAGGCAATGTTATGTGGACCGAAAGGTCCGGGCCGGAAGGCGTAGGTGCGTAAGGTATATTGGGGAACTCACTAAGCTTCGTGCTTACGTTGTTTATGTTATGTTGTTCAGGTTCTTACAGTAACGCGGGATGGCAACGGTTCGATTGTACACACCGAAGAAAGAGTTGTGTTTTGGAGGATCCTGGTCTTCTATTATAATGGAAATGAAACTACGTTTTGTAATTCGAATGTGAATAAGTTTCTAAACAAGTGTCTTTAATATTAAAATTGATTAATTAAATGAAAATTTTGTTTTTTGAAATTTTGGTGTTACAAATTGGTATCAGAGCCTTGGTTTGAGGGATTCGGACGCGCCTACGGGTAAATCTGGACTCAAACTGAGGAAGTAAGAAAAAGTTTTTCAAATAAATGGTTTTCTAAAAGTGAATAAGAGTTCAAAGAGAAAGCAAGAAAGAGCAGTGTGTACAATCAGCCAGAGCCAAACGGTGATTTCCCAAAATACTCTTACTTTTGTATTATGAAATATCTATTATGCATTTTATGAGATATTATTGCATGCTAGAGACAGGCTAGGTATTTCACATCTTAGGACTAGAGTGGCCTGATTTGTGATGCCTTAGTCTAGGGTTTGCTGTTATATGTGCGTTATGCTTTTGTGTGTATGTGATGAGTGAGAGTATCTAGTTAGAACGCACAAGGGGTAAAGCTACGGGGTACAGAGGTACTTCCGAGGATGAGCCGAGAAGGTGGAGCTACCACAGATGGGGAGTCCTATGTATGCTTCAATGCTCGAATGCTGCTTGCTTTGTGCTTTGTGGAGTTGTCGATGATGGGAGTCAGCTACTAAGTGAGTATGACGATACTCAGGCGGTAGAGGGCTGGCATCATTAGGAACTCTTCAGCAGCTGATAGCAAAGAAGTGGGAGGACAGCGGAAGGGACTAGGGAGTAAACCTAGCCAGATGAGTGCGCTGGTAGAGTAGAGGATTTCGCTGGAAAGCGAGCACGCGCGATGAGATGGGGTGAAAGAGCAGGTTTATCAGCTACTTAGGAACTCTGGGATGGTCCGTGTGGAAAGTATGGGTAGATGTGGCAGGTAGTATGGGCCCGTACTACTGAAAGCAGAGGACCCATACTTGATACAGGGGGCATTCTGAAGGTCCTAAGGAATAGATTGAGGAGTGATGTTATGGTTCGAATACCATACATCGGAGTGGATACAGAGTGATGTTATGGTCAGGGCACCATACATCGGAACAGTTTGAGATAGATGTTGTGGTTCGAGTGATATACATTGGAGCAGATTGAGGAGTGGTGCTATGGTTCAGGTACCATACACCGAAGCATGCTGAGGAGGGATGTCATGGGATGAGTACCAGGGTTCGTAGTGGATGATGCTTGTGGCTATCTTGTTATCCGGTTATCGATCGGACGAGCACGAACGAGCGGGATGCGAGGATTCGCGAGATCCGGCGTGATGAGGTTGCTGCATTGTTGCGGGCTGAGTCGCCAGAATTGTTTGGGTCGATCGGGACCACTATGATTGAAGTAGTTTGATGAGCGAGATGCGGCTTTCGCAAGAGACGGCTGCCGCGGCGGTTACAGCGGCTGTAGCAACGGCAGAGAAAGGGGCTAGTCGGGGTTTTCAGTATCGGGACTTCTATTATGAGAAGCCTCCCACATTCGATGGAGTTCAGGACTCGATTGTTGCTATGAGATGGTTATTAGACACGGAGGGGTGTTTCTCCACGAGTTTATGTCCTGCTGATCAGAGGGTGGGGTGTGCTCTGAACCTGTTGAGGCTCGGGGCGAAGGATTGGTGGAGATTGACCACGAGGTCATTTTCCGATGCGCAGAGGGCTGCGGTTTCATGGGATCAATTCAGAGGGATGTTCAGTACTCGCTATGTTCCGCGGGATGAAAAGGAGAAATTGGCTCGGAAGTCCTTTAAGCTGAAGCAGGATTTGGAGTCGGTGACTGAGAGCACCGGGATGTTTATTGAGAGGGCGATGTTTTGCCCTGAGTTCGCTTCGGAGCAGGCTCAGATGTCCCGATATCCGAGTATGCTCAAGGGGGGGGGCATCAGACAGTTCGTGTCTGCGCAGAGGCGAGACCGTGTTGGTGTCGCAGGAGGCCGCCATGTGGCGTGAGTTAGAGGTTGAGTTGCAGTTGCGTGAGATGAGGCAGGCCCCGATGCAGTCGCAGTCGGAGCCGAAACGGTCCTTGACCGTAGACGTTAGAATGGGGGATCGGAGCGGTCACACTTGTGGGAAGTGTGAGAGAGAGATGGCACCGGAGCTTGTTGGCCCAGTGGTGCATGCCGCAAGTGCGGAAAGAAGGGGCATGGTGCACGGGATTGTCGGCAGTCAGTGCCAATTCGGGATTTCAGGATTTGTTATCAGTGTCGGCAGGTTGGACATTTGAGGGTCAACCGTCCACAGTTCCCTGCAGGACCGGTGCAGGCTCTAGCATCGGCCACCTTGAGGAGTTCAGGAGGAGGACAGGATGGAGCAGAGCCCAAGGGCTCAGGGTCGTGCTTATCGGCTTGCGGCAGAGGGAGACGGAGCAGTGCCGGAGGCAGCTGCGGGTATGATGCTCTCTTGATGTCTTGAGTAGCTTGTGTTGAATGTGGCGTATTGGTTGTGCTGGTGTCTGGTGTGGACTTCGATGCGGTATTCGTTGTTTCGCAGGTTTGGCATGATTATAGTTTGGTGTTTTGGTACCGGTAGCCTTGTGCAGTTTCCGATGCGATATTCGACCTTTGGCAGGTTGTGGGTTTGGTTATGGGTTATTGCTTGGGAATTCCGTTGGTCATCGTTCGTGAGGGTGGATAGTGGAGATGCGGCACTGGGTTGAATGACGGGTAGCATTTGCAGTTGTGGAGTGGAAAATTGAAAGATCGGACTCTTTTGAGCGGATTGATCAGGGAGGAGATGTGTTTTGCTGAGGGTTGCTATTAAACTGCAACATGAGGATGTACGGGAATCTTTACTTCAAGTTGGAGAAAAAGATTATGATGTTGCAATTGCAAGTGAAGCAATGTCACTAGCAGAAAAAGAACTTAGTGACTTTGAATTTTTGGTATCAACTGTTGTTTGGTATGAAGTACTAAACCATGTGAATATTGAGAGTAAGAAGTTACAATCAAAGGATATGCATCTTGATAATGCTATTACAGAAATAAACAAATTGATTGGGCACTTTAAGGATCATTGAGAAACTGGTTTTTCAAAAGCGATTGTTGAAGCTAAGGAGATTTTTATTGAAATGGGTATTGATCCAATATTTCCACCAAAGCTAAGGAGAAACTGGTTTTTCAAAAGCGATTTTCGAGGTGTAGATGTTTCCTAATGGCTTTTTTTGATTTTCCTTTCGCAATGAATTGATCTAGGATCAATTGCCTTAGGTATGAGTGTTCGATTGCTTGACAAGGGATTCCCTCTTTAGTTACATTTCATTCCTGGAATCCAATTCCGGACAACAAATGGCCCTTACCAAGTACTCCATTACCACAAACAATTCAAATTATATTTTCATAATGTTTCTTATCCAATACATTTTAAGTGTCTTTTAGTAGGTAAATGGCATCAATCAAATCTATACATGTATTTAGGACTTAACAAACCTAGGTGGATAAATGTTCACTTTTAAGTTCTATGTCTCATGTGCATGTGGGAATACGAAAGATATTGTAACACCCGTTTATTAAATAAATAAATAGTAAAAAATTAATATGAATAGTATCCCTAAAATCCATAATATCTCGTGAGGTGTTTGTTTTGGGGAGCCAAATGTTATAATTTGGATTATTCGGGTGTTAAAGTGTAGTATCGAGATTTATTTTTTAAAGATTTTTAGAAGATAGGGGGTATTTGGTAAGTGTTAGACTTAATATGAAAGGATTTATGGAAGCAGGGGTTAAAGAGTAAATTCTGGACCTAAGTTGAAAAGGTTTTGCAAAGGAGGAGCCATTTGGTAACATGAGGACTTCAGTTGTAAATAATTTGTAGAGGGAGGGGCTGCTTGGAAAAATTTTGGAGTTAATTTGTGAGGGATTTCAGAAGGCAGGGTTTAAATGCTAAATGTTGGAGCTAGTTTGAAAAGATTCTTATGGGGAGGGCTCGAAGTGTAAAAATGAAACAAGATTTGAAATTCACGGGCGTAACCCGTCACCCTCCTGGTTGCCTTTATATATATGGTAACAAGCCCTAACCCTAATGCAACCTCATCATCCGCCACCACCACCCTTATACCTCCCTTCCACCTTTGGCGCCACCAATCGTTCAAACACCACCGTCATGCCTAGTTGTCGGTGACGACGAGGACCACCGGTGAAGCTGAGAGCGCCCATTGCCACCACCTCGGCGTCCTCCTTTTTCTTCTTCTCTGTGTCGTTCTGACCACCACCCGCTTTGGAGCTCGTCCCACAGCAGCTAGCTGCTGCCATAACCGCTTATACAACCAACAAAGGAGACTGTTCCATTGATTTTTTCTCTCCGACTGCCATGAGCCACCGCGACGGTCGCCATCTTTGGATGCATTTTTGGTGTGAACTAGCGTATGTTGACGTATTTGCTCGGCATGGGACCAAGAGAAAGCATCGCCACCACCGTGAGGTGGTGGCAGTCATCGCAAATCAATGCCTACCGCCATTTCTACTACCTTCTACCGTCTCTACCGTATCTTGGCACCACCAGCAACTATGGGAGGTGGATGTGAGTTTGTGTATGGCTGTGTATTCGAGTAGACCTGTTGGTTTCAGTTTTCATAAGGTTGTAGGTGTGATGGTTTGGCCGGAAAACCCACCACCACCTCCGTGAGGTGGTGGCTGCCACCATGTACCACCCCAAAGCACCACAAGGGTGGTTGTGTGTGTGTTTACCTTGTTGTGTGTGTGAGTTTACTGTATGTTAAAGCATTGTAAAATTGTAATTAGTGACTAGTATAATAAAGAAAACTCATAACCACCACTATGAGGTGGTGGCTGCCGCCTCCTGCCACCACCAACCACTGTGTTGGGTGGCGGTGTGATTTTTCTTGTGTTTAGTTGCTTTTGGGATGCTTGGACAAAAATGGACTGGAACCATAACCACCACCGTGAGGTCGTGGCCGCCGCCGTTGACCACCATTACCCGAGGTGGTAGTAGGTGGTGCCGGACTTATGAGACCCTAGTGGGCCTAATGAAACCCTAATTGATCTAAAGACTTAGCTTTTGGGCCTATTGGATTGTGATTGGGTTGGAAACCCTAATTAGGGTTTAGAAAACCCTAATTTTGGATATATGTGTTGTGGAGTGTCGGGACCCGCATTTTGGATGACCGGATTGGGATTATGTATTAAGCCGACCACACTATATGATTTACCAAATAGATTGGTGGACCTAATGGATGAAGTCATTAGTGGGTTAAGTGAGAAACACTTAACCCTAATCGTCATTTAATGTGAAAACCCTAATTTTGATTGGGCCTTGAGTTGGGCCTTCCTATTGGGCTTTGATGAGTGGGCTATTGATGGGCCATCCAAGAACAATCATATGGGCTAAGAATATATGGATGGGCTTTAGGGTAAGGTCAATGTGAGGGTTTGGGCCTAATATGGAAAATTAGGCTATAGGTGGGCCATAACTGAGCCTTAAGGATCATGAGAGGTTAGACCATTGGAAATGCCAAATGTATATACTAGAATAAATGGTTAGGCCTTAGGGTAATACCATGTAAAGGATTGGGCCCAATTTGGAAAATTGGGCCAAATGTTAGGCATTGATTCATAGTTTGACTTTTGGGCCTTGAGCTTGAATCATGCTAAGATAGGGGTAAAGTAGTCTTTTACCCCCATGCATGGACTTATGGTTATGTTTTGGAACCTAATTATTAATTGGGTATTCTTTTGATGTTGATAGTTCCAGAATCTACCGTCCAGTAGTCCGGCTTTTGTTTGCGGGACTTCAGCAGCGCGAGGTGAGTTACCTGCCACTAGAGGTGGGTTTATGGCACTAATGTCGGCCCACCAGTAGGTGATTATTGATGAGATGATTATCTTTGTGATAATCGTTTGTTTTCCACTATCTGATATGCTTTGTGTGCTAGGATGCTCTGTTATATGTGTTAGTAGTAGTTAGGGTGATATAGTCAGTACCCATGCATGCCTACCAGTATGTTTATGTTATGTTATTATGTGGTAGTGGTAGGGGTGAAATAGTACTTGTAGCCGGTTTAGATAAATCGAAGGGTAGGTTGAGCACCCTAGATTGCATGACATGGGTAGGTCGGGCACCCCAGAATTTCCTGGCAGGGTAGGTCGGGCACGACAGAATTGCCTGACAAGTTAGGTAGAGCACCCCAAAATTGCTTGACATGTGTATGTCAGGTACCCCCGAATTGCCCGACAGTATGTTATTTGTATGGAATGTATGATGGGGGAACTCACTAAGCCCCGTGATTACGATTTTCAGTTTTGGTTTCAGGTACTTCGTTTCAAAGGATAGGAACCAGCTCGATCGCAATGCATCACACTATGTTTTCCGCATATGAGATCTCTGGGATTACACTCTGATATTGTTTATGATAACATGTTTTGATTATTGGTGCTTTGGTTTTGAAATGGGATGTCATTATAGATGTTTTTGTTACACTGTTGGTTTTATAATAGCCTAATTAAAAATGAAATTTTTTGGTCTTGAATTTTGGGATGTTACTAGTTGGTATCAGAGGCTTGGTTTTAGGGATTCTGGCACACTCTCGGGTGTGTCTGGACTCAAACTGAGGACTTGGTACGAAATTTTTCAATAGAAAAAAACATTTTATCAATTTTTTTTGAAAAGAACTTTGAAAAGAACAAGGTGTGTGATGCATGCAATCAGCCGAGCTCAAGTAAGTTTTTCCCAATATACCCATACATGTTATGTTATGATATGCTATAATTATGAGACCTACATGCTAGATTAGGGTTAAGGATCGAGGAAGGATGCCTTATATGCCTACTATATGTGCATGTAGATCTGCATGCGAGTATTGATAAGTCAGGGATAGGATAGCCTGTTAAGTCAGGAATGGGATTCAGATTCTGGTTCCGGCTCAGGAGCAAGCCCTAGGTCAGTCGATGTGTGATCGCAGAAGTTCGTCTCATCGGAGATTAATCACGGAGTTTTGGGAGTGGACCTCGGTGGTCTTTCGTTCAGCCAAGGAAGGGATTTGGGAACTTTCAACAGTAATCTCAGAGCCTTTTGGGCCTGATTTGTCGTGGGTCAGTTAGGGGCTCATCTGAAGCCAAAAGCCTATGAACCCTTAGAATACTTTAGGAAGGAGGATCCTATAGTTAATTCATGTCATCAAGATCGAAAGGGAATTTTGCACCATGATATCAGGAGGGTCAAAGTATCTCTGGAGAAGGTGATCAAGATTCCTCCAGATGTTGAGGGTATGTCATCTTCTACTGCTACTAGGTAGATGTCATGAATCTGGATCGCTTTGGAATTCTGAGTGCGTTTGGATAAGTCAGATCTCGGGTCGGTTATCTGCTATCGCCTGGGTTATCAAGGGTTGTCATATGCAATTCTGCATGCCAAAAGGTCCTTGATGAACCTACAGAGGGACGTACATTGCAAAGAGGGTTTCACGTGTATCGTTATCATCCCGGATCTTTGTCAGGATCTGTGCAGGAGTATTATTTACAGGAAATTTGGTCAGGGGTATAGCGATAGCTCTCTAGTGAAGTCATAGTTCAATGGTTCTATCATTGTTCAGGTATGGTTGATAGTTGTTTATGGAAGAACTTTGGAGTCCAAGGCACTACCGTTGCCAGGAAAGGACTGGTAGCATGAATATGGTAGTGTCAGTTGCAGGTGTTAGACGCATAAGTGTTTGGTCATTGGATGTTCAAGAGAATTGTATTTTCACATTGGTTGTGATCGGTAGAGTTTAGTGGTGCTGCGGATTGGAAGTGTGAACGAGGATTCGTCAGCCAGGGTGAAGATTAAGGCCTCAAGTTGTCAGCATGGAAGATGGATTGAAGTGTCAGACTAGACCAAATTTTAGAGGATGGGTGATCTTAGGGTTTAACTGGTAAGTGATCGCTAGCAATGGTAAGCACAAGTTGTCATCAATGGATTATTAGAAAGCAAGAAGGATTGGGAATCCTTCAATTCTCACGTGCCATGAAGGGTAAGTTGAATCTAAGTGGGGGAGAATTGATTCGGTATTCAAGAGAAGAAATAGGTGTGAAACTAAAAACAGTTTCGCATCCCCATCAAGCCGTGTAGGTTGAGGATTGGGTGAGTTGGGTGTTTAGAAAACGTTCCAACATTTGGTTCACGCTTTTCTTTGGCATCAGATAACAGGTTTAGGGAACCAGGTTAGAGCTCTAGTTAGGAATCAAGTTCAGTTGAGTGTTAGGTCGAGTGCGTGTTCGACCGGTATGGAAAGTGTTGTAAGTCTAAGGGTGTAGCCGTAGCATTCACGAGGTTGGCAGATAGTGCTAGAGTGTTCTAAGTCTGCGGGCATAGTCGTAGCATTCACGAGGTTGACAAAGAGTTCTAGAATGTTGTAAGTCTATAGGTGTAGCCGTAGCATTCACGAGGTTAGCAAATTGTGCTTGAGTGTTGTATGTTTGGGGGCGTAGCCATAGCATTCACAAGGTTGGAAGATAGTGCTAGAGTGTCGTAAGTCTGTGGGTGTAGCCGTAGCATTCACGAGGATAACAGATAGTGCTAGAATGTTGTAAGTCTACGGGTGTAGCCATAGCATTCACGAGGTTGGGAGATAGTGCCAGAGTGTTGTAAGACTGTGGGTGTAGCCGTAGCATTCACTAGGTTGGTAGATAAATTAAGAGAAATATTAGATCACGGAAAGAACAGTAGTACCCACCGGTTCGGGTGCAACAGTAAAGGCGTGGAAAATCCACACATTGGTTTATGAATTTCCACAGAGGAATTAGACCTGGTTGAGCCAGTGATAAGACTGTAGGAACACCACTACAGTTATGGGACTAGGGAAGCAATGAACCGTATAAGATTGGTTGTGATATAAGGCTACCATTGGTAAGGTAGCAATCACTTTTAGCCTTAGATTGGTGACATCAACACTCGAAGTATGGACCCGATCAGTTAGATCAGAAGGTTGTTAGAACCATAAAGGTAACATAAGTATTGGTAGATATTGACAGAAGAGGATTTTTTCGAAATTCGTATGGGGATTACTGTGTGGGAATCCTTTTACCTCAGCGACCGAGTCGAGACCCGGTAGCTCAGATGACTGAAAAATGAAATGAGACCAGGAAGGTCTCAGTAGATTTTGGAAAGCAACCATGTGGCAACATGGTGTTTCGGGAAATTTTAGTGTTTGGGCAGTATTAGAATTTGCGCTTTAGGTTACAAGTACGGACGGGATAGCTGATTGATTGGGAAGTGACAAGTCACTCACAGTGGGATTAAATAATCTCAGAGTAGTCGATTTGATCCTGTTACACAACTCTCATCTGATTCTAACCGTTGTAGGGATGGATCTTCTACTCGAAGGATTATTTGATCCTTCTGTCAAGAACAAGTGCTCTATGGTTGACTATGGTCAATGATTTTTCTTGAATGGTAGCATCAAGATAACCAAGGCAGAGAGTGTGCATTTGGTCAGTTAGTCGAGGAAAATTAATCTTAGAAAAGCTCAACATGGACGGTTTGTTAGGGAGTCATACCACCTCGAGACTGCAGATTCCATACAAAGTAGATGTGATCTTGTTGCAAGGAATTCATTTATCTACGGATTTTAGAACCCTGAGAGGGTTGGTTACGGTTACCCTTGGAAGGCTAGGGTGTGTCCGGGGTTCTTGTCATGTTACTTGATTGGTTTGGCGTGTAAGTGATGGTAAGGAATGATTTCAAGGATGAAATCTAATTTAAGTGGGGGAGAGTTGTAACACCCATTTATTAAATAAATAAACAGAAAAAAATAATATGAATAGTAGCCAAATGTTATAATTTGGATTATTCAGGGGTTAAAGTGTAGTTTTGGGATTTACTTTGTAAAGATTTTTAGAAGACAGCGAGTATTTGGTATGTATTAGACTTAATATGAAAGGATTTACGTAAGCATGGGCTAAAGAGTAAATTTTGGACCTAAGTTGAAAAGGATTTGTAGTGGAGGGGCCATTTGGTAACATGAGGACTTCAGTTGAAAATAATTTGTAGATGGAGGGGCTGCTTGGTAAAATTTCGGACTTAATTTATACGGGATTTCAGAAAGCAGGGTTTAAATGGTAAACATTGGAGCTAATTTGAATAGATTATTATGGGGAGGATTGGAAGTGTAAAAGTGAAAAAAGATTTGAAATTCACGGGCATAACCCGTCACCCACCTAGTTGCCTTCATATATATTGTAACAAAACCTAACCCTAATGGAACCTCATCAAGCGCCACCACCACCCTTATACCTCCATTCCACCTTCGTTGTCGCCATTCGTTGAAACCCCTCTGTCGTGCACTACTGTCGGTGACGAAGAGGACCGCCGGCAAATCTATAAGCTCCCATTGCCACCTCTCTGCCGTCCTCGTTTTTCTTGTTCTCTATTTTTGTCGCCGTTCGCATCCTTACTCGGCTGTTTCCGGTGCCATTCCGACCACCGCCCGCTTTGGAGCTCGTCCCACAGCAGTTAGCCGCCGCCACCACCGATTATACAACCAATGAAGGAGACTGTTCCATCGCTTTTTTCCCTCTGACTACCATGAGCCACCGTGAGGGTAGCTGTGTTTGGATGCATTTCCAGCATGAACTCACGTATGTTGACGTGTTTGTTGCCCAGGGGATGATGGGATGTCAAGCCCACCAAGCAAATTACACCCTTTGATTGCTAAATAAACGTAATATAATGGTAAAAAGGGGTATCGATCCTCGGGGAAATGGTTGTATTCAATCACCAATGCAATTCAATAGAACTAGTGAAATTAAACTAATTAATTACAATTAAACTAAAAGGGGGGTTTTTGATTACTTGAAAACTAAAATATTTAAATAACTAAAAACCTTGCAATTAAGCAAGTTGATGAGATGCTCAAAGGTTGGAAATAATTGGTTAACTAAGGCAATTCAACACAATGAACATTTGTGTGTTTATCATTAGGATCTAATACAAAGCTTATCCTTCATCCCAAATTGGTTATAGAAATCATGAAGCATGATATGCCAAGATTCCTCATAGGTAGTATGGAGGTTGGGGAAGCCCACAACACACCTTCTTAATTAAGATCAAGGGTCAATTGAAGCAATTAATCCCAAGAAATCAATTAGCCTTAAGAATGAAGGAATCCCTAATTCCTAGAGGATGTCAACTGCTTACAAATCCATAAAGGAGATATGATTCATAAGCTAGAGATGATTTCTACCATCATAAAGCCTTTGTTCTAGATAAATTCAATGATCCAATGCAAAATCAATGAAATAAATCAACCATTGCTCAATCAAATACTAAGCTCATGATCAAAGCATCAATTAAGCATAAGAATTGCAAACTAGAATCATAAACACGGAATAAATTGATAATCAACATAAATCCTTCAAAACCCACAAACATTCATTGGTTTTCAGCCAAAGTCAACCAAATAAGAGTATTAGCCACTCATGGCAACAAAGTAACAAGAATAATAATCTAATTGCATAAAGAAACTACCTAAAATTTGGAAAGATGAAATGAAATGATTTCTAGGTCCCAAAATCGCCTCTTGCAGCTCTCTAATGGTGGAAAATCATGAATTAGAGTCTAGATCTGATCCTCAAGAGTTATGGTGTGCCAAATGACCAAAATGACCAAACTGGGCAGTTGCGCGGGTACCCGCGCGACGGAAATTCCACCCGCGCAAATGTTGCTGTAATGCTATTGGTCCACCAAGCCACTCCACCCTTCCACTACCAAAGATTCCTTTGGTCTCCCTCCTAGTCCATGTAATTTGAAATGCACCAATCATCATTTAGCCACCAAATAGATACTCCAAGCCCAAAATTTGAATTTTATGATCCATCTTCACAAGCCCAAATAATCCAAGCCAATAACTTTCAAAGCCTAATTCTTCCTCTTTGATTCCGCCAAGCCCAATAATGCCTCGGGAGCCCACTATGCCCGTCTCCAATCAACCCGCAACCGCAACAAGCACCGAAAAACCTAAATATCTCATGCAACATAACAAGCACCCGGTACGATCCATACTAAAGAAAAATAAATAAAATACAATGCATTAATGATAAAAAAGATCTAAAAATCTAAAATAAACTAATAAAAATAAGGAAATAAAATAAGCAATCAAATCACCCCAAGCTTAAACCTAACTTGTCCTCAAGTTAGAACAAGACTAAAAATGAGCTCGGGATGAACTATCTAAAAAGGAAAAAAGAAAGATACCATAGAACTTGATCAACATCAGTCAACATGGTCAGAATTATTCCTTCAATGGACCCTACGCATCTTCAAAATGTTCCCCGCTTTAGAGCCATAAACCACATTCTTAACCACTTGATGGGCGAATAGATCACGGCTGGATGCGGTTGCGGTGTGCAAAACAAAGGAAACAGAGATGCGCCCAGTGGGGGCACTTTAAATCACCAATGTAGACCATAGTGCATGAAGGAAAGGCGCCTCTTCACACACTATGATTCCTACATTTGTCAGGCCAAAGTGTATAATAACGAAATAGGGTTTTGCAGCTCGGCCTCCGGGCAAACATCCGGTTTCAGAAGCTTTTCCCTTGTACTATCCTTTACAGTCTACCGTCTCGTCGTCGGGGCCTTTTCTCACCTAAAATCAAAAATAAAATAAAACAAAATAATAAAAACTCTACTTAACCTAAATCTAAACCTAATAACCTAACTCTTCAATCTTGAACTTCTCTTATTGGGTCTTCAATCGCATTTGCTGCTTGACATTCAACTTTCTGGATTTTTTTTTGGAGAAGTCTTGAACTTGGAGTCTTGTTCTTCTTTTTGTGTTGCTCTTTTTCTTCATTTTTCTTCTTTGTTTTTGTTGCTTTTCTTTAATCCTCTTCATTGTTTCTTTTTGTCTTCACTTTTTCCAATTTCTTCATTTTTTTTGTCTTTCTTCTTCGAAGGTCTAAGGAATTTCACCATGTAAGATAGGATGGAGGCTAACATGAACACCTAATGATCATTGACAATGTGCCAAGATCAACTAAAAAGGGTGGGGAATGACTCAAAAATGGGTGTTACCGAAAAAACTTGGTTCCAAGAGATGTGAATTAGGGGACCCACTTCAAAGTTCATCAAACACCTAAATGCAAGGTGTGATAAACAAAATCTATCTAACTATCTACTCTAGACCCCTAGAAAAATCATAACCTATCCTAAAAAGGCGGTGAGAATCTAACTAAGCAAGGCTCGGACGAGACTCGGGAGTACTAAGGGGTACTCCCCCCAAAACCAAGATGCGAGTCTTCAATATCTTCATTGTCTTCAAAATACCATACCGGGCTAGTCTTTGCTCACACACATTGGCATGACCAACCACATCCCTCCACACCTAGACCCAATCAATCTACCTGCATCTGACCCCCACACAAGCGGTCTCAAAGTGGTCTGTGTGGCTCAAAACGTGTCCCATTCATCAAATACAAGGAATTCCATATCAAGACCCGGGACCAATCTATGATTCAATACTTATGACTCGGCGCTATGGTACCTGTAGGGATGAGAAGACAAGAGAGAACAAAAATGCATGAACTTAACCTAGAATGCATCTAAAAAGTATGAAAATTAGAAAAGAAAGAAAGAAAATATGCAATATGTTTGAATTTTTTATGCAATTTTTATGAATGCCCTAAATGACTAACTCTAAATGCAACTATATACAACCTAAATGCAATAAAAATAAAAGATTAGATTACCTCACCCCAAGCTTAAAATTAAGCATTGTCCTCAATGCTTAGGATGAGAGTAAGGAAGGATCATACCAGGATCAAGGTAGAGGAGGACCGCGAGGACGGTATGGAAGCAACACATGGGTCGCATAATGATGCTTGGATGGAGTTCTTGGCCGCCTAAATACACATGGATTAAAGCATGGTCGCGCAAAGGATGCATATGAAGTGGCTTGAAATTTTCTTATGAAATGACATATTTGCGCGGGTACCCTCACAAACTTTGCGCGGGTGGGGGGCAGTCGCGCACACATGTCAGAATACATCCCATGTTGGGATAATTTGGAACTCAGAATCTGCGCGGCTGGGGGTCGGTCGCGCAAAGTCTGCACGGGCACCCGCACAAAAGTCAAATTTTTGGAATTTTTCAAACTTCACCAGATCACTAGAAGACTTCTATATGCTTATTTTTAGGCCAACTTCAAGTTTAGAAACACCCAAAACTTCAAGCGGAGATTATTTATTCACAATGCATTTATTTAACGTCTTTGCCAAGACATAGCCCTACTTCCGTCAACCTTCGTAAATCGTTGTTTCCATTGTTACGTTGTCGAATTCTCCTGTGTCAAAGCCTTCATAAAATGGTTTCAAGCGATGCCCATTCACTTTGAATATTTGATTTGTTTCCAAACTTTTAATTTTAACCGCACCGTGATCAAAGACTTTTATAACAATAAAAGGTCCGTGCCATCGAGATCGCAATTTTCCCGGGAATAGCTTTAAGTGTGAATGATAAAGAATAACTTCTTGACCCGGAATAAAGTGTTTTTGGGTTATGTGCTTGTCATGAAATGCCTTTTTCTTCTCTTTGCAGCTTTTGAACCTTTTAATTATCTTATTCTTGACCACTTCAATCATTGGAGAATCCAATCTTCTTTGAGGTTCCCTCTTAGGATTACAATCATCTTCCATGATTATCTTATCTGTGCATACATTAGTGCTTATCCTGTTTATTGGCTCAATCACATCAATCCGATACAATGGAGAAATGTTGCTAGGGTACCTCATTCCTTCAAAGATGTTGAATTGAATGGTTTCTCCATCAAACTCCATAGTTATCTTTCCTTTATGGACATCAATGAGTGTGTGAGCGGTATGCATGAAAGGTCTTCCAAGGAGGATCATAGATGATTTGGAAGGAGTCTTCTCTTCAAGATCAATGACATAAAAATCCGTCGGAAAAGCAAGTTCATTAACTTGTACTAACACATCCTCCAACACTCCTCTTGGAGACACACTTGACTTGTCTACTAATTGAATGATTACTCCAGTTTCCTCCAAAGGTCCAACATTGAGAGATTGAAAAACTGAATATGGCATCACATTGATCGAGGCTCCAAGATCTAACATGGCACTTTCGACATGCAAATCACCAATGGTACAAGGGATAGAAAATATTCCCGGATCCTTGCATTTGGGAGGTAACTTCTTTTGGATAACCACAGACACATTTGCATTGACTTGAATCTTTTCATTTGCCTTGAGTTTTCTCTTCTTGGTGCATAAATCCTTGAGGAATTTTGCATAACTTGGAATTTGCTTAATAGCATTCAATAGTGGAATGTTGATTTGGACCTTGCGGAAAGTTTCAAATAAATCATTTTCTTCTTCTATCTTCTTGGAAAAGGCTAACCGGGAAGGGAAGGGTGGTGGTGTGACCAATGGTTTGATGGGTTTGATGTAAGAGTTGGGTTGATCAACATTTGGCACAACCGGTTCCTTTGGAGTAGCTTCAACCTTCGAAGGCTCAACAACAATAACCTCATCTTCTTCTTCTCTTGAAACTCTTTTAGGGTTGCTTTCTCCAAGTGTTTTGCCACTGCTCAAAGTTATTGCACTCACATTAGGGTTCTTCTCGGGTTGAGATGGAAGTCTACCCCTTTGTTCTATCTTGTTGATAGCGGTTGTCAAGTCTCCAATTTGTGCTTAAATGTTGGAGAAAGTATTCTTGGTTTCTTGTTGAAATTGGGTTTGACTTTGAGCAAGAGAAGTAACAAGTTCTTGAAGGCTCATTTGATGGGTACCACTTGATTGGCCTTGTTGTGGAGGTTGTTGGTAATTTGGAGGGTTATAAGAATTTTGTGGATTTGGAAGTTTTTGGGATTGGTATTGTGGATGTTGGGGTCTCATCAAAAGATTTGGTGGATTTTGCTTTGGTGGATAAGGGTTGTTTTGGTTATTCCTCCAATTTGGGTTGAAATTGTTTTGAAATCCCATGGGTCTTGGTTGACCTTGATATCCGTCCGGTTCACTTCCAAATGTGGGACACTTATCCGTATAATGGCCCGTCATTGCACAAATACCACATACCATCAATTGTTGACCACTTCCCACCACCATTTGACTTAACACATTAGTCAAATCCAAGAGCTTTGATTCCAAATGTTGAGTGTTGCTAACTTCACCAACCACTTGTGTATAATTTCTCTTCATGTCATTTCGAGTCCCAAAATTCCTTTGATTTTGAGAAATGGTGCCAAAAAGTAATCAGATTTCGTGAGGGGTTTTGTTGAAGATGTCACCACCACTTGAAGCATCAATCATCCTCTGATTTTTTTCATTCATACCCTCATAAAATTGTTGAAGAAGTAGTTGTTCGGGTATATTGTGTTGAGGACAACTTGTAGACAAATTATTCTAGCGCTCCCAATAATCATGAAATGTTTCATTTTCCCCTTGACGAATCCCCAAAATGTCACTTCTTTGACTTGAAATGCGGGAGGTGGGATAGAATTTGCTATTGAATGCCTTGAGTAACTCTTCCCATGTGTGAATAGATCCCGGTGATAAGTTGAATAACCACTCTCTAGCTTTATCTTCCAAGGTGAGCAGGAAGGCGGTTAGCTTGAAATCATCCAATGTCACATTTTCGGGCAACATGCTAACACATATCATATGAAAGGACTTCAAATGCTTTTGAGGATCTTCTCTATCCAACCCATGGAATTTGGTTAGTTGATGGATGAAACTTGACTTCAATTCAATCCCTCGGCGATTTGCGGGATAAACAATAGCAAGAGGTGTATGAGTAACATCCGTTTCCATCATTTGTCTAAGTGTCAATTCTTGAGGAGGATTGGGTGGAAATGGGTGATTGGGATATTGTTGCATGTAACTGGGATGTTGTTGGTAAGGTGGGTATGGGTATTGTTGGGGATTGTAGATTGGTGGTGGATAAGGTTGGTAGTTAGGGTATTGGTTGTAGAGACGTTGTTGTTGTGGGTACATTGGGTTTTGGTACATTGGAGGGTGTTGGTAATTGGGTTGATTTGGGTATGGTACTTATTGTTGAACTTGAAAAGCATTGTTTTGAGGTTGGTAGTTTTGGTGGAAGTGTTGGTTTTGTAGTTGTGGTGGTTGTTGATAATTGGGATGGTTTTGAGGAGGGGCTTGATTCCAAGGTGGCATATCAATGAGAGGTTCTTGTGGTTGTTGTCTTGGTTGATGGGGTGGGGTATTGGCATCTTGATTTATTGGGTTAGGGTTGGGATTGTGAGGTGGAGTGTGATTCATGGCTATGTGGTTTTCAAACGGAATGTCTTCAAAAGAATGACCAACAATTGGAAAACTCGGGTCGGTGTCGGTATCACTTGAAGTGTGAACTTGATCTTATATGTTGATTAGTGGAGAATAGGAAGAAGCTTGAACTAGTTGTTGTTGCTTTGCTTGTTTGGCTAACTTTTTCAACCTTTTTGCTTCTCTTTCAATTTCCGGATTGTAGAGTAGTTCACCGGTTCTTGTAGACCTAGGCATAAACAATCAAATAACAATAACCAATTTCCCCGGCAACGACGCCAAAACTTGATGGGATGTCAAGCCCACCAAGCAAATTACACCCTTTGATTTCTAAATAAACGTAATATAATGGTAAAAAGGGGTATCGATCCTCGGGGAAATGGTTGTATTCAATCACCAATGTAATTCAATAGAACTAGTGAAATTAAACTAATTAACTACAATTAAACTAAAAGGGGGGGGGGGTTTGATTACTTGAAAACTAAAATATTTGAATAACTAAAAACCTTGCAATTAAGCAAGTTGATGAGATGTTCAAAGGTTGGAAATAATTGGTTAACTAAGGCAATTCAACACAATGAACCTTTGTGTGTTTATCGTTAGGATCTAATACAAAGCTTATCCTTCATCCGAAATTGGTTATAGCAATCATGAAGCATGATATGCCAAGATTCCTCATAGGTAATATGGAGGTTGGGGAAGCCCACAACACACCTTCTTAATTAAGATCAAGGGTCAATTGAAGCAATTAATCCCAAGAAATCAAGTAGCCTTAAGAATGAAGGAATCCCCAATTCCTAGAGGATGTCAAATGCTTACACATCCATAAAGGAGATATGATTCATAAGCTAGAGATGATTTCTACCATCATAAAGCCTTTGTTCTAGATAAATTCAATGATCCAATGCAAAATCAATGAAATAAATCAACCATTGCTCAATCAAATACTAAGCTCATGATCAAAGCATCAATTAAGCATAAGAATTGCAAACTAGAATCATAAACATGGAATAAATTGATAATCAACATAAATCCTTCAAAACCCACAAACATTCATTGGTTTTCAGCCAAAGTCAACCAAAAAAGAGTATTAGCCACTCATGGCAACAAAGTAACAAGAATAATAATCTAATTGCATAAAGAAACTACCTAAAATTTGGAAAGATGAAAGAAAATGATTTCTAGCTCCCAAAATCGCCTCTTGTAGTTCTCTAATGGTGGAAAATCGTGAATTAGAGTCTAGATCTGATACCCAAGAGTTATGGTGTGCCAAATGACCAAAATGCCCAAACTGGGCAGTTGCGCGGGTACCCGCGCAACGGAAATTCCACCCGCGCAAATGTTGCTGTAATGCTATTGGTCCACCAAGCCACTCCACCCTTCCACTACCAAAGATTCCTTTGGTCCCCCTCCTAGTCCATGTAATTTGAAATGCACCAATCATCATTTAGCCACCAAATAGAAACTCCAAGCCCAAAATTTGAATTTTATGATCCATCTTCACAAGCCCAAATAATCCAAGCCAATAACTTTCAAAGCCCAATTCTTCCTCTTTGATTCCGCCAAGCCCAATAATGCCTTGGGAGCCCACTATGCCCGTCTCCAATCAACCCGCAACCGCAACAAGCACCGAAAAACCTACAAAATGTCTCATGCAACATAACAAGCACCCGGTACGATCCATACTAAAGAAAAATAAATAAAATACAATGCATTAATAATAAAAAGAAGGAAATAAAATAAGCAATCAGGGGACAAAGAGAAATCATCGCCACCACCGTGAGCTGGTGGCTATAATCACAAATCACCACCTGCCGGCATCTCAACTACCTTCTGCCGTCGCTGCCGTATCTTGACAGCACAAGCCACCGTGGGAGGTGGCTGTGAGTTTGTGTATGGGTGTGTATTCATGTAGACCTATTGTTTTCCATTTTCATAAGGTTTTAGGTGTGATGGTTTCATCGGAAAACCCACCACCACCACCGTGGGAGGTGGCTGTGAGTTTGTGTATGGGTGTGTATTCATGTAGACCTATTGTTTTCCGTTTTCATAAGGTTTTAGGTCTGATGGTTTGGCCGGAAAACCCCCCACCACCACCGTGAGGTGGTGGCTGCCACCTTGTACCACCGCCGGCCACCACAAGGGGTGTTATGTGTGTGTGTGTGTTTTATCTTGTTGTGTGTGTGTTTATTGATGGGTTTTGAGTATTACACCATTCCTATGGTACACATGCAAACCCTAATGCTTAGATCTAGTTTTTCTAATTGTACATGTAATAATTGTCCAAGACTTGCAAACCCTAATCTAGCATATCACAAAAATCGAAATCAACAAGATAGAATCATACATTCGATTGTTCCTTGAAGAACTTGAGCTCCTGAGAACTTTATCACCTCAAGTGTTGCGCTTCTAATAGATCAAAAACAGCAAAGCAAGTCGGAGAATATTAGAGAGAGAGAGGGAAGGCTAAAATCGGCTCTTAGGAACTCTTAGGGTTAGGTGTAGCTGAATTTAGGTAGCCAGGGGTGTCCTCGTATAGGTGACGAGTTAGGGTTTCAGTCAAACACTTATCTGGTTGCTTTGGCTCTAAGCAGCCCATAAGATCCTTCTGGAATCCCTCTTAGATGAAATCTTATGGGCTATCCATAAGGATTTTCTCCACTTCCTACTTTAGGGTTTCCTCAGCCCACTTTGCAATTATCCAATAATTACAATATCATTCCCTCTAAGTTTAATTAGTCTCTTTTTACCACAAAATTAATTGTAATTTAATTCTTGACCAATATTAATTAAACAATATGGTTTCTCCATTAATATATTATTCTCAGAATATATTAATAAATCATAATTACCTCTTTCTCTATTATTCATCCAGTCAAGCTGCTTTGGTGAAGGCAACCCAAAAGGACCTTGGTACTATCGGGTCAAGTACATACCAATTATAGTTAGAGACTTAGACACCTAATCCAATAGTCTCCCATTTTGATATGTCTAGTAACTATAAATGCAAGTATGTATTCAAAATCCGATTAGCAATCGTAGCTCTTAAAAGCTTCTTTCAACACTGACACATCCTATAGATAAGAGATCGTATAGTCCTTTGTTCTCAAGATATCATGTGGTCAATGACATGGAACATAGTCATATTTATTGTCAGGCAATTTGTAACCCGATTTCTGATTTGTCTGACATAGAACTTAATTGAACACATGAACTTAGTCTTGACCGGGCCCGCCACATAAGTCAAACCAAATCATCGAGGGGCCCAAGATATCGCTTTTACCCTTGTGGGATAAAAGGAACAAATAAACTTTGACTCATATTTTTGTACTATTTTCTCAACAAATCATACACAACAATACGTTTTATAACATCAAGTTACTAATGTGTTTATGCATTATCAATGCACAACCAAGTCGCAAACAACAACTCATATATCAAGGTTTAAAGAGTATATGATATTATCGTCTTACAATCACTCATGATTAAATTCCATGAATTGATTCATGTTAGCATGGGTTTAATCCAATACTCAATTCTCTTTTCAGAAGCACTCGTGAACGTCGTAGCAAACTTTTGCTTTGTCTACATGATTTAGACAGTCTACAAGCCAATTCATGACAGTCTTCTTTCATACCTACTTCCAATGTATGATCGATTGTGGATAGATCGAATAATATTTTTATTTAGGAAGTCAAACATGCAAAGTAAAACAACTGTAAATAATTAACACACGAAAGTAAATTTACTTATAAATAAATCACCTTTTATTTTATCATCAGCTGTTAATTACAATTTATCTATTACAAGTTTCTAAACACTATCTAATCACTAAAACTAATATCGTCCTTCATCCCAATGCTCCTAGCGTGCTGCAAGTGCTTAACCATACTCAGTCCCATTCGTAAGGTGATCTGTTGGGTTTTCCTCCGACGATACCATCTTCTTTACGAGGAGTCCCTCTTCCACACGATGTCTAATAAAGTGATATTTCCTCTCGATATGTCTGGATCTGCCATGATCCCTTGGTTCCTTGGTTAAGGCCACCGCACCTTCATTATCACAGAAAATCTCCATAGGCTCCTTTATGGCGAGTACAACTCCAAGCTCTCCAATGAAGTTCTTTAGCCATATTGTCTCCTTTGACGATTAGCTTGCTGAAATGTACTTTGATTCGCACGTTGAATCAGCCACCATCTCCTGCTTGGAACTTTTCCTAGTCACTACTCCTCCATTTAGGGTAAAGACCCAGCCTGACAAAGATCAGAAATTATCTCAGTTTGTCTAAAACTAGCATCACTATACCCTCATACTCTCAAGTCATCACTCCCACCGAGGATAAGAAACCATTCCTTGGTCCTTCGTAGGTACTTAAGAATATTCTTTACTACGGTCTAATGAGCTCTACCAGGGTTCCCTTGATATCTGCTAACCACGCTTAAGGCAAAGGCCACATCAGGACGTGTACATGTCATAGCATACATTATTAAGCCAACTACGGAAGCATAAGATACTCTACTTATCTATGCTATCTCATCATATGTACTTGGGCTCTATGTCTTACTGAGTTTGGTATTGCTTTGGATTGGTAACTCCCCTTTCTTGGAATTCTCCATGCTGAAACTTTTCAACGCTTTATCGAAGTATGTACTTTGACTAAGTCCTATTAGTCTCTTACTCATATTTTTCAAAATCCTTATACCCAAAACATAAGCAGCTTCTCCGAGGTCCTTCATATCGAAGCACTTCCAAATCTAGGATTTAACCTCCTGCAAGGTTGGGACGTCATTTCCTATGAGTAGTATGTCATCCACATACAACACGAGAAGGCTAACTATACTCCCACTAACTTTGATATATACGCAAGACTCATCCTTGCTCCTCGTAAAGCCAAACTCTTTGACTTTCTCATCAAAACAAAGATTCGATCTGCGAGATGCTTGTTTCAATCCATAAATGGATTTCTCAAACTTACACACTCAATTAGGGTGCTTCACATCGTCAAAACCCTCTAGCTGAATCATGTAAACATCCTCAACCAACTTCCCATTAAGGAAAGCGGTTTTGACATCCATCTACCAAATTTCATAGTCATGAAACGCAGCTATGGCTAGCATAACCCTTATAGACTTAATCTTCGCAATTGGCGAAAAGGTCTCATCATAGTCAATTCCAAGAGTTTGAGAAAAGCCCTTCGCAACCAAGTTTTCCTTATATGTGTGTACTTTCCTATCCATGTCGATCTTCTTCTTGAAGATCCATTTGCACCCGACCGTCTTACGACCTGGTACATTGTTAACCAAGTTCCAAACTTGATTGTCATACATGGACTGAATCTCGATTTCCATTGCCTCTTTCCATTTCCCAAACTTTGGGCCTTCCATAGCTTCCTTGTAACTGTTAGGTTCATCCAAATTTACTAGTGTACTGTCACTAATAAACATATCACCTTTAGTTGTTATATGGAAACCATACAACACAGGTGGAACACTAACTCTACATGAACATCTAAGAGGTACGGACTCGTCAACAGGTTCATCAGGAGTTTCCTCCTCGGGTTGATCACTAGTGTTAGAGGTTCCTTCATCGCTTGACTCTTGAAGCTCTTCAAGATCAATTTTCCTCCCAGTGTCCTCTTGGCATATGAGTTCTCTCTCTCTCTCTCGAAAGACCCCTCTCCTTGCAACGAAGACAACATTATCACTCGGTCTATAGAAGAGATATCCAAAAGACTTTTGTGGATAGCCGATGAATATACAATGCTCACTACGAGATTTGAGCTTATCGTGATTCTCTCATCTTACGAAAGCCTAACAAGCCCAAACCTTGATATGTGCCAATGAGGGAACTTTCCCTGACAACATCTCGTGAGGTGTTTTCGCAACCTTCTTAGTTGGGACTAAATTAAGGATATGGGAGACAGTCTCTAAGGCATACCCACAGAACCATATAGGTAGTGAAGCACAACTCATCATGGAACTAACCATGTCAAACAAGGTTCGATTGCACCTCTCAGCCACACCGTTGAGTTTTGGTGTGCTAGGTGGCATCAACTGTGAAACAATTCCACAGTCCTTGAGATACTCGTGGAACTCGATACTAAGATACTCCCCACCCCGATCTTATCGTAACATCTTTATCTTCCTGCCCAGCTGATTCTCCACTTCTTGTTTAAACTCATTGAACTTTTCAAATGTTTCTGACTTATGCGTGATTAAGTAGACATACCTATATATGTTATAATCATCAGTAAAAGTCACATAGAAGCGGCTCACATCCCTTGTGGTGGATTTGAAGGGCGCATATACATCAGTATGTATGAGATCCAACAATCCCTCGCCCATTTCACAAGTACTAGTGAAGGGTGACTTGGTCATCTTTCCAAATAAACAAGATTCCCAAGTTTCATCTGATTTTAGGTCAAATGACTCCAGCACTCCATAATTTTGGAGTTATCCCATGCGCTTCTATTTAACATGTCTAAGACGACAATGCCACAATCATGTTTTATCCAAACCATTAGACGAATCGATTTGCAACACATTATTTCCTAAGTTTCCTACAACCATCATAGTTTCATATATTCCATTACAAGGCAATGCTTCAAAGCAAAAAACACCATTCAAGAAAGCATTAATAGAACCAATTTCATTATTAAACAAAAATCTAAAAGCTTGTTTATATAAACTATCAAAAGAAATAATGTTTCATGTCATTTCTGACGAGTAGCAACAATTATTCAAATCTAGACCTAACCCACTACTAAGCACTAAATATTAAAATCCAATCTTGGTGACAGGTGATGCTTTCTTATTCCTGATGACCAGGTTTATCTTCCCATGTTCCACATGCTTACTTCTTCTTAGACCCTGCAAATCAGAACTAATGTGAAAACCACATCCTTTATCAAGGACCCAAGAACTTGTTGGATTAGTGTCTAAGTCCATAACTATTTTGGTATGTACTTGACCCAATTATGAGCATGGTCCTTTTGGGTTTCCTTCACCATAGGAATATGTAGGATGAATTAAGGAGAAAAAGGTTTAATCTTGATTTATTAATATATTATAAGAATAATATATTAAAGGAGAAATCATATTGTTTAATTAATATTAGTCAAGAATTAATTAGAATTAGTTTAGTGACTAAAAGAGATTAATTAAATTAGGGGGACTGATATTGTAATTATAAGATAGTTGCAAAGTTGGGCTTACGATCCATTAGATGGCAATGGACAAATTCTATATGGAGGACCATAAAGAAATTGTCCAAGGGCCTTCTGGAATGGTCCATTGGACTACTTAAGGCATAAGCAGTCAGTTTAGGGTTTCCTAGTTGAAAACCCTAATAGCCTACATGTATATAAGGATCCTTATGCACCAAAAACGTGGTGAAATCTTGGCTTAGGGTTTCTGGACGATTTTGGCAGCCTCCTCTCTTTTCTTCTTCATCTTGTTGCTTAGTGGTGTTTGTGACTCCATTAGAGATGCAGCACACGAGGCACTAAGCTTTATGAAGCCAATCAAAGCAAGGAATTGATTGTTATTACAATATAACAATCAAAGGTAATTACTAAACCCTCATTTTAGTTCTTATATGGTAGATATAGGGTTTATAGCTTTGGATATTCAATTGCATGTTCATTAGACAAACTAGAACCAAAAGCTATTAGGGTTTGCATGTACACCATAGGATTGATGTATTGCTCAAAACCCATCAGTGGTATCAGAGCCTAGGGCTATTTGTTAGTGAATTTGATGCTTGTTTGATCTAAAAATCGAATTTTTGGCTGACTGTTTGATGAAATCGCCGGGTTTTCTCAAAGAGCTCGACGAGTAGCATGAACTCGACGAGTTCCAAAGAGGACTCGACGAGTTACCTGTTCTGTTGCCGGGATTTTCGATTTTCAGGCCAGATTTTGATGAGGACAATTACCAAAACTCATTTTTATTGCCTAAAATTGATTTTTTATGTTTAGAATGTTTATCCTTATCAAAATTGATGGATTTGGTTAAATATGGATAATATAGGATTATTATTAGACAAATATTTGACATAGTCAGTTTGAAAAGTTTCAATTTACACCCTTTAGGTTTAATAGTTTAAATTTGAACTTAAAAGGTTTTGTTTTTGAAATTTAAATATTTAAACCTTAATGTTTTGAATGGTTCAAAACTTGTCCTCAAGATTTGGAGTTCAAAATTTTGATTAAAAGTTTAATTTTGAAATATTTAAATTCTAAACCCTAAGTTTGAAAAGTCTCTAAACTTGGCCTCAAGTTTTGAAATTTAAAAGTTGATTAAAAGTTTAATTTTGAAATGTTAAATTCTAAAACCCTAGTAATTTGAAAAGTTTAAATCACACCCTTATGGTTTTATTAGTTAATTAAAGTGTATAATTAAAAGAGATTTAATAAACACATAAAGTTTTGGTTTACATTTAATTAAATTAAAAGTATAATTTACTAAATTAAACCACCTAGTATTTTAAAAGTGTAAAATACACCCTATAATATATATAACATTAAATGTCTAATACTATATATATATATATATATATATATATATATATATATATATATATATATATATATATATATATATATATGTATGAGTAAACAGTCAGTCTTACCGTTAGTAGGCCTCTTTCACGAAGCTGGTCTGTAAGGGGGGTTTCAGGAAATTGCCTATAAAATAACTATTGAATGGGTATCCACTTTTACCCACCGCACTCTTGACTAGTGGCGGGTCGTTAGCTGAACGGGTAAGATAGGACAGAAACCTTCCATTATAAGTATAATGAAGTACAAAGTAACTAAATGCTTTTGCAAATTCCCAAATCATAGTTACTTTAGGAAAAAATGCGAAATTGCATGCTAATCCATGGAATTACACTATGTACCCTTGTTAAACGTTAGTGGAGCGCGTGTGGTTAACCGACACACTAATTTGGGGATGACATTGGTATCGAAGGGTGACTCGATGTTTGTCATAGATCAATGGAGTGTGTGTGGCTAACCGGCACATTGATTGGGTGATAGTAGCATTGGGTGCACCACGTGATTCGTATGGTTATTCACACATTGTTTGTGATCCTCGGCATCCCAGTCACAAATAGTAGGGAATAATTGATATTAAACATGCCATTGAAAAGTTCAATGAATCTCAAAAGATCTAGGAGTTTCAATTCATTTAATACTTAAACTTCCTTTTCGTTTTTCATGGTGGAAATTGGTAAATCGTCATTTACCTACCTTCAAATATTCTGCGACTAGATTACGACATCCCTCTTCTAGGTTGTAGAGTATTGTGTTGGATCCTAGCCTTGATGTTTCATTTGGGTGTTACATGAAGAATTCTAATCAACTTAACTTGAATTTTCTCCCGTTTTGTAGATGTCTAGTTCTGACAGTCATGGTCTTCCCAAATACCATGGAACAAGCATTCCAAACGAAGATGATATTCCACGATATGATCAAGGAACAAGAGATCATGCTTCACTTCCTCCACCTCCTCCAATTGTTCTCCCTAACCCACAAGTACGAAGGCTTGAAAAGTTCAAGCTCACTCAAGCCCTATTGGCAATTAAGCATGAAGATGGAAAGTCTGTGTGTGCACACGTCTTAGAGATGAAGTTACACATTGATAGGTCAAGGATTTTGGGTGTCGATATCTCAGTGATATTGGCTGTTGATTGGATTCTTCAGTCACTTCCTGAATCATATAGTGAGTTCGTTAGAGAGTACTATATGATGGATCACGACCGTGACCCTCATTGATCTCATATATTTGCTTATAGCTACGGAATCAGCAATGATTTGGCGTGCTGATCAAGCAAATTTGTCTGGTGAATCAAACTCCCAAACTTCAATGGACATTGAAAAGGATGACATTAGAGATCCAGAAAAGGTAAACTCTGAGATAGTTCCTTGTGTCATTCCAAAGGAGTCCATTTGATTTTATTGTCAAAAGAAGGGGCATTGGAGACGAAGCTGCCCTATTTACCTGAGAGATCTAAGAGATGGGAGAGTCAAGACATATGGATCTACTTCAGGTAAAATCCATTATCGAACTCTTTTAAGCTCCTATTCTAGATTCTTAATACATGATGTGATAAGATTACATTTTGATGTCTTGGTGGATCGACGAAAAGAGATGAAGCTTAAGGGAAGAAGTGAGTTGAATCTAATCGTGAAGAAATGGATTTCGATCGCATTGCTTGAAGATTAGATTCTTAAACTACTTCTTGGAGTTAGAATAGATTGCTAAGAAATATGTAATAACATAGTTTTTTAATTGAATTGCATTGTAAGGACAAAATTTTTCCGCAATAAAATGAATTTTGATTTTATCTTATCCTTGCAATGACGTGTATGAAAATTGATGTTTTAAGGTTTCTATTATTAGCAATAATGGATTTGATTCTTAATAATGTTATTTGTGGAAATGTCAAGAATTTGCCAAATAGGGAGAGTTTCTCATCGCCCAAATTTGAATTGGATAGAAACTTGAAATCATACAACTTGGTTGCGTGATGAATGAGAGACTTCATATTTTGAAATTAGACTAATTCTTTGACAAAGTGTCAAGTGAAGGACTAGGAGATCGAGTACATTAGGTTGTGCGTTGATCAAGTCCACCACAAGAGTGATAAAGATATTAGTCATGATTTACTAAAGTTTAGTAAATATGATTATACTTATAAGATTAAGTGTAATTCTGAGTTAATTGAAAAAGGTTTCAATGAATGGCAGAATGAATACGAAGAACAAAAAAGGAAGAAAGATAAAAGTTTCTCTGTTCTAAGAAGAAGGGAGAGTACCTTTTATTGTGTTTTTTGACAAAGTCTTAATGATTAAGAACCATATCTCAATTGGTCCTCTAAGTGAGTCTTAGTACATTTGTATGTCTAATAAGAGGAATCAGGAATTGTGAAAATGGTTAAATCAAGAAGTCAATCATAATTCATTCCGATATCAAATCTTAGAGTTATACTCCAAGATTACAAATTGAGTGACACGTCTTTCGTAGGTTTATAACACTCAACAAATGTAGAATTTTGAAAAGTTTTCTTATTCTTGCACATTTGAAATTGGTAAGTTGTGCTGTCTTTGATAAGACAAAGACCAACTAGAACCAATTATGTGAAGTGTTTTGTCTTGATAAGAACTACACTAACTCTTGAATATTTGTTTTGTCTAGGAAAGTTACCTGACAAGAGAATCATATATGTCATTAGGTCAGTGGGAGTTTTAATGATCTTGAAAAAGGTTTCAAGAACAAATCAAGAATAAACCTTATTAATCATCACTAGCACACGACTTGAGGTTTACAACCTATCGTGTTGACATTATTTTTGTTTATGTGTCATTCCAATTGAGTTGATTATGCATGTGAGTTCTATGAGTTCTCATTTTGAATGCATAAAGACAAAGCACCTTGATCGATGGAAAGTACATCGATATATAACGATGAGTTGCTAAACTACTTGGAAGACATGGTGGGCACTCGTGTTACCATAAGGCTAGAAATCAAGAAAGTTCAGTCCATATAAGTTTGGATTCATCGCAAACTTTGTTTTGTATTGTTCTTATACTAAATTCACATGGATAGGAACACATACACCATAAAAATCTAAGTGTCATAAGATTTCCTCCTTCATGAAAATGACTGTGAGGAAATGCTTTCACTAAGAGAGATTTTAAGAAGAAAGCAATTGTGAAAAATTGTATTCTCAAATTCGATTATGGTTACGGCATCCCTTTCCATAGTTCGAATTGTGAGATTTGGCAATGAGTCTAAACATTTGGGACTTAGTAACATAAGTTCTTAATTTGTCTAGACACACATATGAGCTTTCTAAGGCAAAGGTGTATAAGTTTAAGAAGCTTAGATAAAGGCTTATCAAAGCATCAGGTATTTAGAAATATGAACTTAAGGAATTCAATAAGTATTGTTTTCTGGAAGATCAGTTGTTTTTTGAATACATGTCAAAGCTAGTGGGAGCATAAGTCTTATGGTAATAATCATCATGATAGTGGGAGCATAAGTGTTATGCTAATAATCATCATGATAGTGGGAGCATAAGTCTTATGCTAATAATCATCATGATAGTGGGAGCATAAGTGTATGATTATTATGGCAAGTATTGCAGGTTAGCAATATCAATTATAGAAAAACAAAGATTAACTTTGAAAAGATGTAGGGGTTGAAACGTTGTTTTGCTATAATTAAGGGAGAGAATATTATACTTTGTTTCAAAATCTAAAGCTTAGATCAAGAAATGTTAATAAATTTAGTCAAATATACATAGTGCATTCTCAAAATTCGATTATGATTACGGCATTTCTCTTCATAGTTCGAATTGTGAGAACGTGACACATAAAATATTATGGATGAAGATTGATAAAGTATCATATCTTCATCTAATACATTATGCATTGTGTCCCATACGCTTCGGGTAAAGGATCCATTGCAAATGCTATAATATTTGACCATTTTAAAATTTTCCAAATGTCTAGCGCATTAAGAGGGAAAAACGACTAGAATCGGTTTTGACTAAAATAATTAAACAACTATCAAAGAACAATCCAAAGCTCGCTTAGGATTGGTCGCTTGTGAGTAGTTGGAAGTGTGGTATTGGATGAACCGTATTGACATTATTATGAATAGATAAGGTTCTATTAAGAAAGAGTTTTCGTATGACAAATATGGAAATGTTTCCATAAAATTTACAACAAATTTAAACTTTTCAAAAACAAACCATATTCATTAAGTTTCTACATAAAGGTTTTCAGTTCATTTATTATCAGAGTATCCCATAAACATCAACATAAAACTAAGGAGCGCTACGATCACGCATTCGCCTTGCCACGGTCTCCTGAAGTACCTAAAACAATACACTGAAACTGTAAGCCCGAAAGTTTAGTGAGTTACCCCCAAAATACTACATACATCACATATGCCCTTCCAGGCCATAACAACACATACACCCTTCCAGGCCATAACAACACATATGCCCTTTCAGGCCATAACTCCATGGGATCTTCCGATCCGAATGTCTCAGGGGATTTCCATCCCATAACTCCGTTGACCTTCCGATCCATACTGTGTTGACCTTCCAGTCCATATCATCTTGACCTTCCGGTCCTTACCATAAGTAGCATACATAACACATACTTAAATATCATCTTAACCTTCCGGTCCTTATCATACGCAACATACATAGCACATACATATCACATAACCGCATATAACATGATAACCTCCCGGTCCATAACATACTGCTCATATTGTAACATAACACCTACATCTCTCATAACATGTAACAACATATATATCATACTCTTCATAGCACATAAGACTTTCTATAACATGATGAACATCCGGTCCATAACATACTGCTAATATCGTAACATAACACATACAGCTCTCATAACGTCTAACAATATATATATCTAATAGTCTTCATAGCACATAAGACCTTCTAGTCACACATATACCATCCTAACTATTAGGATACCGACCTTAAGTAGGTCTCTAACATATACCATGCTAACTACTAGGATGTAAACATAGCAAAGCAATAACATAACAACAATACCAGAATTTCCATCCGATAGAGCGCCAGCCTTGGTGCCGTAGACCCTGTCAGTATAGTGAGGATAACTCACCTGTAACTGCCGACTGAAGAATAAGATCACGCTGCTCCGACCACCGACACGAACTCCACCACTGAACATTACCAAATAACCAAATCCAATTAGTACCAAAATACCCCCGGAAGTCAACTTGTCAACCCTTGGTCAAAGTTACAGTCCTCAGACAAAGTCAACCTTCCTGGGTGACCCTACTCGCCGAGTCAACCTGTCGACTCGTCGAGTTTCTTTACTCATAAACTCCCAATCGCGACTCAACTCGCCGAGTCACCCCAAGACTCGCCGAGTCCAACAATCTTTGAGTCTCATCCTGCTCAAGTCACCGGGTTGCCCCTCAACTCACTGAGACACGACTTAACCAGAAAAGGCTAGGATTCCATGACCAAAACCGCCGCGTCCAAGAACAGACTCGCCGAGTCCAAGGCAATCTTCAACAGACTCGCAGAGTTGTTCTTCCAGCTCGCCGAGTCCAAATGTGACATCTTCATTCAGATGATCACAGGCCAATCCATTACTTCCATTTCATAGATCTGGACTCCTAGGGCCAGATTCACACATAAAGTTTCCAACTTTACGTGCATGCAAGGCTCAACAAGCTCCAACCAAGCCACAAGAAGGTTTTGGCACAAAGGCACTTTCAAACAAGCCCAAAGACTGATGCTTTCTGCCCTTATGTATCCAATACAACCTAGACCTGAAGTTGCAACTTCAGATCCAATCTATAAACCCGAAATAGATCCAAACCAAGCTAAAGAATCCCCAAAACAACCACCATGGAAAACAATTAGGAAAAAGGCTTAAGGCAGTGGCTTCTTACCCCAAAGATGAGTATAAACTGATGTAGACTTCAGATCCACAAGCCCTCTTGATGCTATCCTCAATTACCTCCAACTTTTCTTCACAAATTTCTCCTTCCAAGCTTTAATCTTCTCAACAATGGAGCCTCTCATGATTTAGGGTTTGTCTGGAACACTCAGGGAAGATAGAAGCTGAAATGAAGGCATATCATTCTTTAAATAGGGTGTAAACCCTAAAAATAGGGTTTCATATTCTAGCACAGACTCGTCGATTCCAGCCTCCGACTCGGCGAGTCCGGTCACTTAACATGTGCCCGGCACACGCTTAGACTCGACGAGTTGCAACTCCTACTCGCCGAGTTCCTCTTTTTCAAACTTACACTTTACCCCCTAAACTCTTGATTCTGACTTGGGATGTTACAATTCTCCCCACATAATTTAGGCTTCGCCCTCGAATCCTGCAGCAGCACACAATTCCAGATAATACTACCACAACGCAGCCACGAATCTCACACTGACTCTGGTTTCTCCAACACTGCGATCGGATTCCAAAAAAAAACAATTGTTTCCTTACAGAGTCATGACAACTGGCTCAAGCCGACCACCGGCTTCTTTCTCTGACAACCATACTTATCAAACAATGATCACCTGATGATACTTCCATCCATCCCAAATCACACAATGACTTGTCTCTTGCAAAACTAGATATCACCATGAACCATCGGGTCCTAGCCCGGTACCAACTGCTATCCCTTTCCTCGACTAGCATATCCTTTATCGAATTCACTTCTGGGACTTATCCCGCTTCCTTTCCGAATCCAACTCTTTTCTTTCCGTGTTGATAGGATGACACATCCTTCAGCTCATGAGCAACTCCCATGAGTTATCCTCTGCAATCACATACACATGTTGAGCCTACTCTACATCCTCAGGTTGGAAAAACCCGACACATTGACGATACCATCAGACGTCCCTAGGATGGATTACCTCTATATACATAACCCATGATCGCTCCCACACCTGGATTCCAAGGACCTACCCTTGCATCCGTTCCGGACTCCTCAGGTTCGATACCAGTGGAATTCCTTCCGCGACTTCAATAGACACCCAATCCGGATGTGTTTCCAAACCACTGGCACAATCACGGTGCTCAAGAACCATAATTGAAAAACTCTGAATCATCCATTCTCACTATTGCTTTCACTTCCGTGATCCAACATGTGACAACCCGAAGTTATTCCATCGCCGTAAGCCGTTCCGTTCGTAAGACTCGTCTTTAGCAAATTGTTCTGATTTCGTTTTTGGATTAGGTCATTTAATTTAAGACTTTTATTTTGACCTCGTAAGTATCCAAACACGTTAGAAATGCATGAAAACCCCCAAAATTATTATTTGGAAAAATTTTGGTTTCGACCATATGGAGTTACGACAATTTAATCGGGTAAGACCAAAAGCCTCGTCTAACGTCAGTATCGGGTAGAATTCCACCGTGTCCCATACTCAAGCCATATATAAAGTTGATTAAGCCTCATTTGAAGCCTTTCCTCCATCTCTCTCTAATCTCTCTCCTCAAATCCAAGTTCTAGGTCCCAAAATCATAAAATTCAAGCCCCAAATCATCAAGGTAACAATCCTAGCTCCTAGTATAACATCTTTAGCCTTCAATTTCGTGTTCAAATCATGGAATAGGACCACAAACATGTGTTTACAGCCCTGGAACAGCCTTAGGCCGTGAACACATGCAAATGGGGGGGGGGGGGGGTTTTGAGCCTTAAAACCCTTCCAAACCAACTTTGGAGCTTAGATATGGCTTAAGGACTTAATGGTTTGACTTGGAACACCTTAAACTCATCATTTAAGGAGTAAAAATGAGTTTACTGCCCAAGAACATGCTTGGGCCATGAAAACCCTTTCATGGGTAGTAAACATATATTTTAAGGTGTTAAAATGACACTTACACATCTCCTAAGCCTTGAACTAATATCTAGAAACAACCACAAATGAATTAGAAGCCTTAAACTTGATGAAAACCCCTCCCTTAGGAGTTCACGGCCGTAAACCCCCCAAGGATGGGTTCCTGGGCCGTAAACTCCTATAAATGGGTCAAATGGTGCCTTAACATCATCCTACGACTTGTATATAGAGATAGAAACTCTTGTGATTGACCTAGGACCACCAAAGCACACTTTGAATGGGCACATAAGATTTTACAGCCGTAAAATCCTAGTTAACTACCGTAAACTCCTCAAATGGTCCTTAGAATGTCTAAATTATTTTCCAATGCCCTAGATCCAAAACTAGCATCACCCCTCAATTTTTATAAGGCCATTTAACACTCTAGAACACCCCAGCATGAGTTTACGTGTAAAATCATGGGGAGTGGGTCATTAGGGCCGTAAACTCTCTTGGGAGTTTACTCTTGAAGAGTAAACTCCATATCCAAGCCATATACCTCCATAGATGTCACCCGGGTCACTCCGAACACTTGATTTGAAGTGTTTTCGCGTCTTGGAGTGTATGATCGTGTCTGATTAGTGATTTAAAATCTAATTTGATACAATTGTGTATCATTTAATATTACATAGGAACCTCGCATGTTTTCAAGCCTCGATCCGACGTTTAGCATCCTAGCCGACACATTCCACGTTCGGTGAGTTCATACCCCTACACCTCTTTCCATGTTTTTCAATCTTTTCAGGGGGGAATACAAGCAAAAGTACATGAATATCTTGTGCTTAAACTTATTATTTCAATTAAAATGTTTCATATTCCACTTGCTTTTAACAATCGAAACAGTATTAACCAACCTTTTGACTTACAGAGTTAGTTTACAAACTGATTTCATATATTATTATATAATGTTATATTATATATTTCACAAATGATTTTCCACTTAATTATTTTTAAAAGCATTAGTTTAGTACATTTGAATTGTCCTCAGTAACACTCCACAGAGATATGCGAGTGGAGGATTGTATTTGTAAATAGAACTTAAAACAGGATTTTTCCGCATTATTACTTGTAGATTTGTTATTCCTATAAATTGGAGACACGTCCTCGGAAAACACTCCACAAAGATACGCGAGTGGAGGACCGCCTCTTTAACCAGAATCTCTTTGAGAGGGAGCGTGACTTGAGTGTATAGATCTATATGGGGCTGACTACCCCGCACCTGGCTGCTAGCAATAGCCGAACCGAAAGGTTCAAGGGTAACGAAAGACATAAAATGATTTGGACTTCTTATTGCCATATCTAGTCTATCGTATGGTTATGGAACTCGCAATTTGGATAACAGAGATTTACTTATTAGTAATAATGAATATTGTAAATTAATAACCTTTGAAATTAGTTTACTATGTTGATAGTTTTATATACGTGTTAAAACTAACATACATTGCAAGAGTAACCAGGCTTTCAAGACACTTCACACAAACACTTTAAGTATGGTAGATACTTGTACATTACATTCAGAATCGGTAACTAATCACAAACTTTTTAGGAAAATATAGGATTTTCCTGGGGTAATAACTGTTCATAACCAGAATTGTGTAACAAAACAGATAACTAAACATTAATTTTAAGAAAATATGGGATTTTATTGGATAACCACTTTTTTAGAAAACTAAAGGAAACTTGTTCATTCTCAGAAAACAAACCGCTTACGAACTCACCAGCTTTATGCTGATTTTTAAACTGCTTGTATTCTCAGGTTCTCCTTAGATAGGTATCCCGTGTTCTTTTGTAGAGGACGGAGCATATGGAAGTCACGTCTTTCATTAGTTTAAACTTATTTATCTACGAAACTTGTATTACTTTGCTTTCAAACTAATGTAATGAACCTATGTAATGTAATGTTTTGTGTTTACTTCGCTTACTATGTACATTGGTGTGATACTTAACATGAAGTCACCTCCGCCCTGGAACGTTTCTGCGTTGGGTTTTGGGGTGTGACAGATTGGTATCAGAGCCAGGTTTATAGTGAACTAAGTATACCAAACCTTTCATGGTATAAGACTATAAACATTAAAGGGGCCTAAGTGCTCTAAACTAAAAGTATACTTTAAAATATAAGTATTTTCAAAAAGTATACAAGTATACCTAACCGCCGAGATCCGTAACTACAAGTAGAACAAAACATAAGTAAATGGGTGTTGTATGTTGCGGTTAAACCTGGGCAGTTATGTAGTCGTGTCTAGGGTCAATATAGCCTGATCAACTATATTCATTCGAGACACGGCCAACATGTGCTTGGGAGTGACTGTGGTGTTCAACACGCCTAGAACTTACCCAAATACCCCAAACAATGAGTCGTCGTCGCAGCGAATCATTAAATACTATGGGAGTATTTCTAGATCAAACTTTGATGTAGAAAATTATCATTCAAGCGTTTCCTCTCGATCATTGCTTTAGCGATAGTTTATCTGCCTTGATAATTCAATCCTGCTTTATCGCTTAATAGAATTATATGTCTATCATAAAGAGATATCCCTTGTTTCATTTCTCTTGATTTAATTAAGAGGACTTACCATCCTCTTTTTCCTAATCATTTTAGATCGAAATGTCTCCAAAAAAAGGACCCAGCTCAAGGAACAACAACTCTCCGCCACCATAATCTCCTACGTTCGGCTTCGTCTTGTTTCAAATGGCTGTTACTGCTGCAGTGACGGCCGTAGTGACACTTTTGAACCCAAGCAGGTCTAGTGGACCAGGAAGTAGCACCTATCCCCAAAACCATGAAGATGCTCAGGAACACCAGAATAAGTGTGATAAGAGGAAGAAGGTTATCTGGAAAAAGCAAAAGAGTCAGAGTTCGCAAAGACCCTCCAAGAGGCATGAAACTGTGGCAGTTCAAGCTGCCATTACTCCTGTTGCTGCATCTACAGCTCAAGCACATATCACTAGGTATGCTAGTAGTCTCCCTTGGTGCAACAGGTGCAGTTATCACCATCGTATTCCTGGCCCATGCCATGAGAGGATTTGCATCAGATGTGGCAAGAAGGGCCACCTTGCTCAAAACTGCAAAACACCAGCCCAACTAATCAATCAAGCTTCTGGATCGAGTACCGATCAGGCCTGTTATGGTTGTGAAGAAATCAGGCAATTCAAGTGAAACTGCCCAAAACCAGTAACCTACAACGACGTCAACAACGCCGGGATGGTTTTAGCTATGAAGCAGGAAGAGACAGCCGTTGATCCCACTATCGTCGTGGGTACATTTCTTCTCGACAATTCTTCTGCTCGCATCCTTTTTGAACCAATTGTCAAGGAAGTTTTATTAGTCATTCATTCAAATATCTTCGTAAATATAGTCCTCGTCTAATAACCAAAACATCTACCGTCGAGATGGTTAACGGTGAGAATGAGTGCACTAACGATTTATTCCTAAGCTGTACCCTTACCTTGAGTAATCATTCCTTCCTCATTAAGCTAATGTCAATTTCACTAAAGCACTTTGATGTTATCCTTGGCATATATCGACTGAGTCCCGATCATGTTGATATGCATTGTTAGGGAAAAGCTATTCTTCTCAATTTTCTCTCTGACCAGACTCTCATAATCCATGGTGATAAGCTTAGCTCTAATCTTCATATCATTTCCTGCATCAAAGCTTAAACGTTTCCCCAAAAGGAATGTCATGTATTCCTAGCCCATGTAATCAGCAAGAAACAGGAAGTAAAAGACCTCGAGAGCGTCCCCGAAGACTGTAATTTTCCTGATGTATTTCCCGCAGAGCTCCCGATAATTTCTCCCGAATGTCAAGTTGAGTTTCTTATCGACCAAATCCCTGGAACTACCACCGTAGCCAATTCTCCGTGTCGCTTTGCTCCAACCGAAATGTAGGAGTTATCCAGTCGGCTTAAGGAGTTGACCGTCAAAACTGATATCCTCTTTCCTGAATAGATGACTTCTTTGATCAATTTCAGGGAGCCAGCTACTCCTCGAAGATAGACCTTAGGTCAAGATGGCATCAGCTATGAGTTCACGAGGATAATGTTTCCAAGACAGTATTCAGGACTCGATATGATCACTAAGAGTTCGTATTGATACCCTTCGGTCAAACCATTTTCCCTTGGTCATGTAGTAGGCAATGAAGACATACGCGTGGATCCTTCTAAGGTCGAAGCAATAGAGAATTGGTCGGCACCGAAGACACCCATAGAAAACCTGTCAATTCTTTGGTCTCGCCGAATACTATCGCATGTCCATCCAGGAAATTTTTCTAGAATCGCCAAACCCCTGATCACTCTGACACAGAAAGGTCTACGCTTTTTGTTGGAGTGAAAAACGAGATACAACATTTCACACATTAAAGCAAAACTTATGCATCACACCTATCCTGTCCCTGCCAGAGGGAACAGAGGATTTCGTTGTCCATTGCGGTGCGTTCAATCAGAGTTTAGACTATGTACATAGGCAGGAAGGAAAAGTTATCGTTCACGCTTTGAGACAAACAAAAGGCACACGAAGTTAACTACACAACTCACAACTTGGAATTTGGAGCAGCAGTTTCTGCAGTGAAGAATTAGAGACAAGATCTATATGGAACCAAGTACACGAATTTCAGTGACCATAAGAGAATACAACATATCTTCAATCAGAAAGACATAAACATGAGGTGCCCATAGCCAAAAGGAAAGCTCAGACAACAAGACTATTACATTGACAATGACCACCTAATCCCGTTTACTCGCACAGACCTGAGAAGCCTGGTCAGAAACCCTCGAGTTTGCCCCAACAGCCTGAGATACCCGAACAAAATAGGAGATGACTAAAATGGATTTCATCATCAAGTTACCCAGTTTCCCGAGTGGGTATGATATCATTTGGGGTATTTGTCGATCCTTCGATAAAATCCGCTCACTTCTTTCCGATCAGAAAATCATTCAAGATGGAAAGACTTACACGAACCCACATCCAAGAAATAGTCCGACTGCACGGTGTACCTGTGTCCACTATCTCTGATTGAGATAGCAGGTTTACCTCAAGGTTTTAGCAAGTCTCTTCAGAAAACTCACGGAACCAAGCTAGACACGAGTACGACTTATCATCCTCAGACAAATGGACAGAGTGAGGGAGTTATTCAGATCATGGAAGACATGCTGGGAGCATGTGTCGTAAATTACAGAGCGACTTGGGATACCAATTTACCTTTGATCGAGCCCTCGTATAACAATAGTAATCACACTGGTATCAAGCCTGCACCGTTCGAAACTCTCTACGGTCAAAAGTATAGATTCCCTCGTATTAGGCTGAGGAAGGAGACACACAGCTAGCCAAGAGTCGATTCCCCGGTAGTACCCTCACCGGTCCTGAAATCATCCGCAAAACCATCGAGAAGATCATCCAGATCCGAGAATGATTGAAAGCTTCACGAGATTGACAGAAGCGTTACGCCAATATACGACGAAAACCTATGGAATTCCAGGTTGGAGATTGTGTCCTGTTAATGGTCTCGCCCTGGAAAGACATGATACGCTTTGGAAAGCACGGAAAACTTAACTCGAGGTACATTGGACCATTCAAGATTTTCGTTAGGATTGATCCCGTAGCCGTCAAACTCCGAGTACCTTTAGAACTTAGCAATGTTCATCATGTATTCTGCGCCTCTATCCTTAGTGAATACCTATCTGATAAAACCATAGAAATCCATCCTGATGTGACCGCGAACAATGAAAACCTAAAACTTCCTGGAAGGACAAATTGAGATCATAGACCCAGAAATCAAAAGTACGAAACAAAGCCGCATCCCGATAGTGAAGGTTCGCTAGAATGTCATCCGGAAACCTGAATTCACTTGGACACGTAAAAGATTCGATGAAGCAGATATATCCGCACCTCTTTCCATAACTTGTATCTTAATCTTTGAATTTCGGGACGAAATTCCCTCTAACGGGGGGATAATGTGACAACCCGAAGTTTTTCCATCACCGTAACCCGTTCCGTCCATAAGACTCGTCTTTAGCAAATTGTTCTGATTTCATTTTTGGATTAGGTCATTTAATTTAAGACTTTTATTTTGACCTCGTAAGTATCCAAACACATTAGAAACGCATGAAATCGCCCCAAATTATTATTTGGTAAAATTTTGGTTTCGACCATATCGGGTTACGACAATTTAATCGGGTAAGACCAAAAGGCTCGTCTAACGTCAGTATCGGGTAGAATTCCACCGTGTCCCAAACTCGAGCCATATATAAAGTTGATTAAGCCTCATTTGAAGCCTTTCCTCTCTCTCTCTCTAATCTTTCTCCTCAAATCCAAGTTCTAGGTGCCAAAATCATCAAATTCAAGCCCCAAATCATCAAGGTAACAATCCTAACTCCTAGTATAACATCTTTAGCCTTCAGTTTCGAGTTCAAATCATGGAATAGGACCATAAACATGTGTTTATGGCCCTGGAACAGCCTTAGGCCGTGAGCACATGCAAATGGGGTTTTTGAGCCTTAAAACCCTTGCAAACCACCTTTGGAGCTTAGATATGGCTTAAGGACTCAATGGACTGGACTTGGAACACCTTAAACTCATCATTTAGGGAGTAAACAAGAGTTTATTGCCCAAGAACATGCTTTGGCTATAAACACCCTTTCATGGGCAGTAAACACATTTTAAGGTGTTAAAATGCCACTTACACACCTCCTAACCCTTGAACTAATATCTAGAAACAACCACAAATGAATTAGAAGCCTTAAACTTGATGAAAACCCCTCCCTTAGGAGTTCACGGCCGTAAACCCCCCAAGGATGGGTTCCTGGGCCGTAAACTCCTATAAATGGGTCAAATGGTGCCTTAACATCATCCTACGACTTGTATATAGAGATAGAAACTCTTGTGATTGACCTAGGACCACTAAAGCACACTTTAAATGGGCACATAAGAGTTTACAGCCGTAAAATCCTAGTTTACTGCCGTAAACTCCTCAAATGGTCCTTAGAATGTCTAAATTATTTTCCAATGCCCTAGATCCAAAACTAGCATCACCCCTCAATTGTTATAAGGCCATTTAACACTCTAGAACACCCCAACATGAGTTTACGTGTAAAATCATAAGGAGTGGGTCATTAGGGCCGTAAACTCTCTTGGGAGTTTACTCTTGAAGAGTAAACTCCATATCCAAGCCATATACCTCCATAGATGTCACCCGGGTCACTCCGAACACTTGATTTGAAGTGTTTTCGTGTCTTGGAGTGTATAATCGTATCTGATTAGTGATTTCAAATCTAATTAGATACATTTGTGTATCATTTAATACTACGTAGGAACCTCGCACGTTTTCAAGCCTCGATCCAACGTTTAGCATCCTAGCCGACACATTCCACGTTCGGTGAGTTCATACCCCTACACCTTTTTCCATGTTTTTCAATGTTTTCAGGGGGCAATACAAGCAACAGTACAAGTATATCTTGTGCTTAAATTGTTTCCATGTTTTTCAATATTTTCGGTGAGTTCATACCCCTACACCTTTTTCCATGTTTTTTAAAATGTTTCATATTCCACTTGCTTTTAACAATCGAAACAGTATTAACCAACCTTTTGACTTACAGAGTTAGTTTACAAACTGATTTCATATCTTATTATATAATGTTATATTATATATTTCACAAATGATTTTCCACTTAATTATTGTTAAAAGCATTAGTTTAGTACATTTGAATTGTCCTCAGTAACACTCCACAGAGATATGCGAGTGGAGGATTGTATTTGTAAATAGAACTTAAAACAGGATTTTTCCACATTATTACTTGTAGATTTGTTATTCCTATAAATTGGAGACACGTCCTCAGAAAACACTTCACAAAGATACGCGAGTGGAGGACCGCCTCTGTAACCAGAATCTCTTTGAGATGGAGCATGACTTGAGTGTATAGATCTATACGGGGCTGACTACCCCGCACCTGGCTGCTAGCTACAGCCGAACCGAAAGGTTCAATGGTGACGAAAGTCATAAAATAATTTGAACTTCTTATTGCCATATCTAGTCTATCGTATGGTTATGGAACTCGCAATTTGGATAACAGAGATTTACTTGTTAGTAATAATGAATAATGTAAATTAATAACCTTTGAAATTAGTTTACTATGTTGATAGTTTTATATACATGTTAAAACTAACATACATTTCAAGAGTAACCTTGCTTTCAGGAAACTTCACACAAACTCTTTATGTATTGTAGATACTTGTACATTACATTCAGAATCGGTAACTAATCCCAAACTTTTTAGGAAAATATAAGATTTTCCTGGGGTAACAACTGTTCATAACCATAATTTTGTAACAAAACAGATAACTAAACATTACTTTTAAGAAAATATGGGATTTTCTTTGATAACCACTTTTTCAGAAAACTAAAGGAATCTGGTTCATTTTCAGAAAACAAACCGCTTATGAACTCAGCAGCTTTATGCTGATTTTGAAATTGCTTGTATTCTCAGGTTCTCCTTAGACAGGTATCCCGCGTTCTTTTGCAGAAGACGGAGCGTATGGAAGTCCTGTCTTTCTTTTGTTTAAACTTATGTATCTACGAAACTTTTATTACTTTACTTTCAAACTAATGTAATGAATCTATGTAATGTAATGTTTTGTGTTTACTTTGCTTACTATGTACATTGGTTGTGATACTTAACATGAAGTCACCTCCACCCCGGAACGTTTCTGCCCTGGGTTTCGGGGTGTGACACAACACTCCCCCCCGGAGTTACATACCTTTCCTTTTCCTTATCCAAGGAAATCTGCTTGCCAACCTTGCCACTTCAGACAAGTGCCACGGTGCTCACACCCCACTCTACACTATCCCTTGTTGAGTAATCACTATTATATGCATCACATATACTCTGAATCTGATCACAAGGACTATCGAAGTCCATACACCACCTTCCACTAACATGATCAATACCCGGGGCTAGACCTACTGTTTGCTATTGCAAGGCGACATAATCACCCATTCTCCGTATACAAATCCACTAACGCATACAGAGTCTTCAACATGACTGGACTGCCTTACCAGGCCTTCGGCCTGACTGGTATGCCTTCCGGCCTGACTAGTATGTCTTCTGGCATTCAGTCTCCCCGGTCCGCTCAAACTATCCATACATCATCCCGAACTATTCCTCCTGGGAATCTCTCCCATACATATTGTTCTAGCCCTCTAGGGGTTCCGAACTCCAACTCCATTCCATATACCCAGATCCCGGCCTAATCCTAGGCCTCACAACAACCAATCACCCTATCCGGAATCCTTTGTTTGTACTCCGCCCCATCGATCTGTAACTTACTCATACCAGCCCACACTCTTGGTTAACTAAAACACTGTTGGATCCCAAACAACTAATCAAACTCTAACACTTATCGATCCTCCTGAGAATTTTCCAATTCTCCCCACTTAGAGCACTGACTTCCAACCACTGGTGACCCAGCCAGCATCACTTAAACAACCCTACTCAACAGATTCCCCTTATCCATGAACTGATTCCCCCTAAAACGAGCACCTCCAAAAAATCACTCCCCCGACATCGTACATCTCAAACTCTAAGGGTGTTCGACTCTCCGCTGAACACTTCACAAATCGCAACTGCTATATCCGACAATAAGACCATACAACCAATGAATCCCTTGGATGCTAACCACTTACAACTCCTGACTACTATCGCTTTCAACCAACCCATGAAACACGCAGAACGGCGAATAAAATGCAACACCACAATATAACTAGATAACGAGAGAACAACGAAACGAAAACATACCCACAACCGCATCCGACTCTGCCCTGACTTCCTCTGTTGTGAGGTGAAAAGCACGCCCCTGAGCCCTCGGAGGCTCCACTCCATCCTGGCCCCCGCCAGTAGTCCTCAAAGTGGCTGGTGCTGGAACCTGCATTGGCCTGGAAACTAGTTGTGGACAGTTGGCCCTCATGTGGCCAACCTGATGGCACTGATAACAAATCCTCATATCCTGAACCGGGGCTGACTGACGTCAATCGCTCACATAATTCCCCACTCTCTCGCACTTGTGGCACACACCACCGGACCTACAAACTCCGGTATGACCCTTCCCACACTTCTCACAAGTGTGGCTACTCTAACCTCCCAACCTGGAATCAACGGTCTTGGACCGTTTCGGCGTCGACTGCGACTGCATCGGGGCCTGACTCTACTCTCGCAACTGTAACTCAATCTCCAACTCACGCCGCCGGGTGGCCTCATGCAACTCCAGAAAGGTCTCGCACCTCTGCCTAGACACAAACTGCCTGATATCCCTCTTAAGCATACTCAGATATCGGAACATCTGACTCTGCTCCGAAACAAACTTAGGGCAAAACATCGCCCTCTCAGTGAACATCCTGGTGATCTCCGTCACCGACTCCGAATCCTGCTCCAGTTCCAAGAACTCCTAAGCCAACCTCTCCCTCTAAACTCGTGGAACACAACGGGTACTGAACATCTTCCGGAACTGATCCCATGTAACCACAGCCCGCTGCGCATCAGAATACGATCCCATAGTCAACCTCCACCAATCCTTTGCCCCGAGCATTAAAAGGTTTAGAGCACACCTCACCCTCTGATCCGCAGGGCATGAACACATGAAGAAACAACTCTCCACGTCCGACAACCGCCTCATAACAATGATCGGATCCTGAACTCCATAAAAAGTAGGGGACTTCGTGTTATCGCAGTCGCGATTCTGAAAACCGCGACCGGCTCCTCCACCTGCTGCTGCTACAGCCGCTGCAGCTGCCGTAACAGCCCACTCTGCAATAACTGAATAGTACTCATCAAAATACTCAATCATGGCGGTTCTGATCGACTCAAACATCTCCAGTATCTCCGCCCTGAACATAGCAGCAATCTCATCATGTAGGATCTCACGAATCCTGGCATCCAACTCATCCATACTCATCTGACCAATGATCTCGGGTGGCACTGATCCACCCTGGCCGCCCTCTCCTAATCCCTCTCCTGTCCCGGATCAACCCCCGACATTCCTCGTAACCACCATACTGGAAATACACTGCCAGAAAATCAGATTCTTCCCCCAATAACCCGGGAACCAACTCCCAACCCGACCCTAGAGGTTCTGACTTCCTTGATACGCGTATGGGTCCTGTTCTTTCAGTAGTACGGGCCCATACTACCTTCCACACCTACCCATATTTATATCAAGTATCATCACAACACCCTAGCCATAACATATACGTGGCAACACTCAATCCTTACCTCTAGAGGAACTGCTAACTACTTCACATAACAGGGAACCCTAGGCTAGCAGGCATTGTATAATCAGGCAATTCTATCATGCAATTCATGAAGATCCCTAGCCAAGTACTAGCATGTTGTTCTAACATATCACATAATCAAATAACTTGTATGGTATTTTGGGGTCAGCTTACTGGCTCTGGCTGATCGTACCTCCACATCCTCCTCTACTTATTTTTGAAAACCATTTCAATTTTAGTTTGAAAACTCCCCTTGATTTGAGACTGGATTCACACGAATGTTCCTCCAATTCACTCAAACCAAGGCTCTGATACCAACTTGTAACGACCATAAAATTTACAACCAATTTAAACTTTTCACAAACAACACATATTCATTAAGTTTCTACAAAAAGGTTTTCAGTACATTTATTACAAGAGTATCCCAGAAACATCAACATAAAATTGGGGAGTGGTACGATCACGCCTTCGCTTTGCCACGGTCTCCTGAAGTACCTGAAACAATACACTGAAACTGTAAGCCCGAAAGCTTAGTGAGTTACCCCCAAAATACTACATACAACACATATGCCCTTCCAGGCCATAACAACACATACGCCCTTCCAGGCCATAACAACACATACACCCTTCAAGGCCATAACTCCATGGGATCTTCCAATCCGAATGTCTTAGGGGATTTCCATCCCATAACTCTGTTGAACTTCCGGTCCATACTCTGTTGACTTTCCGATCCATATCATCTTGACCTTCCGATCCTTACCATATGTAGCATACGTATCACATACATAAATATCATCTTATTCTGGTCCTTATCATACATAACATACATAGCACATACATATCACATAACCGCATATAACATGATGACCTTTCGGTCCATAACATACTACTTATATCGTAACATAATACCTACATCTGTCATAACATCTAACAACATATATCTCATACTCTTCATAGCACATAAGACTTTCTATAACATGATGACCTTCCGGTCCATAACATACTGCTCATATCGTAACATAACACATACAGCTCTCATAAAATCTAACAACATATATCTCATAGTCTTCATAGCACATAAGACCTTCTGGTCACACATATACCATCCTAACTATCAGGAGACCGACCTTAACTAGGTCTCTAACATATACCATCCTAACTATCAGGATGTAAACATAGCAAAGCAATAACATAACAGTAATACCCGGATTTCCATCCGATAGAGGGTTGGCCTTGGTGTCGTAGACCCTGTCAGTATAGTGAGGATAACTCACCTGTAACTACAGACTGAAGAATAAGATCACGCTACTCCGACCACCGACACGAACTCCACCACTAAACATTACGAAATAACGAAAACTAATAAGTACCAACATACCCCCAGAAGTCAACTGGTCAACCCTTGATCAAAGTAAAAGTCCTCAGACAAAGTCGACCTTCCTGGTTGACCCTACTCGCCGAGTCAACCCATCGACTCATCGAGTTCTTTTACTCATAAACTCCCAATCACGACTCAACTCGCCGAGTTACCCCAAGACTCACCGTGTCCAACAATATTTGAGTCTCATCCTGCTCACCTCACCGAGACACAACATAACCAGAAAAGGCTAGGGTTCCACGACCAGACTCGTTGAGTCCAAGGCAATCTTCAACAGACTCGCCGAGTTGTGCTTCCAACTCGCCAAGTCCAAACATGACATCTGTATTCAGAGGATCACAGGCCATTCCATTGCTTCCACTACATAAATCTGGACTCCTAGGGCCAGACTCACACGTAAAGTTTCCAACTTTACATGCATGGAAGCCTCAACAAGGTCCAACCAAGCTACAAGAAGGTTTTGGGACAAAGGCACTATCAAACAAGTCCAAAGACTGATGTTTTCTGCCCTTATGGCTCCAATACAACCTAGATCTGAAGTTGCAACTTCAGATCCAACCTCTAAACCTGAAATAGATCCAAACCAAGCTAAAGAATACCCAAAACAACCACCATGGATGATAATAAGGAAAAATGCGTAAGGCAGTGGCTTCTTACCCCAAAGGTGAGTCTAAACTGATGTACACTTTAGATCCACAAGCCCTATTGTTGCTATTCTCAATTACCTCTAACTTTTCTTCACAAATTTCTCCTTCAAAGCTTCAATCTTCTCAACAATGGAGCCTCGCAAGATTTAGGGTTTCTATGGAACACTCGAGGAATATAGAGGCTGAAATGAAGGCTTATCATTCTTTAAATATGGTGCTAACCCTGAAAATAGGGTTTCATATTCCAGCCCGTACTCGTCGAGTCCAGCCTCCAACTTAGCGAGTCTGGTCACTTCACATGTTCCCGGCACACGCTTATACTTGACTTGGGATGTTACAAGTTTCGGGCCATATATGATTAAGTATTATTGTTGTGTTTCAGTTTGCATGTTTTGACTTCCAGAATAACTAGGTTATTTGAACCTCCACAGTCGGTCATACGTTGGAAGTAAGTATGAAGGAAGACTGTCATGAAGATTCTGTAGATTGTCTGAAGAGTTTAGACATAGCACAAGTTTGCTGTAGGGTTTTATGAGTGCTTTGATATGATTAGAGTATTGGATTAAACCCACGCTCACTTAGATCACTTCATGGTTTTATCACGGGTGATTAGTTAAACGATAATATTGTATATATTCTTGAAACCGAGATGTGTGGTTTGTTATTTGTTGGTCGGTTGCACATTGATAATAAGTAAACGCACCAGTAACTTGGTGTTATAAAACTTACTGTTGTGTGTGATTCGATCAGTGAATGTAAGCAAGTATATGAGTCAAATTTTATCCATTCCTTTTACCCAAAGTGGGATAAAAGTGATATCTATGGGCCCCTCAATGATTTAGTGATGACACCTAAGCGCTTGGCCAAGCTAGGACTAAGTTGATGTGTTCAATTGTAGTCTGTTGTCAGTTGTCATAAATCGGAAGTCGGGAAACAGTACAGAGAGAATGATTGAAATTCATGTCTTATGTCTATACGATATCTGGAGAATGGAGGAATATATAATCCCTTATCTAAAGGACACACTATTTGATAAGATCAGAGTTGACAACGGCTTTTGAAAGCTACGATTGCTGATCAGGTTCTGAAGTCATACGAAAAATAGTTACTAGACTTATCCGAGTGGGAGACTGTTGGATTAGTGTCTAAGTCCATAACTATTTTGGTATGTACTTGACCCGATTATGAGCATGGTGCTTTTGGGGTTGCCTTCACCATAGCAATATGTAGGATGAATTAAGGAGACAAAGGTTTAATCATGATTTATTAATATATTATAAGAATAATATATTAAAGGAGAAATCATATTGTTTAATTAGTATCAGTTAAGAATTAATTTAGTGACTAAAAGAGATTAATTAAATTCAAGGGACTGATATTGTAATTATAAGATAGTTAAAAGATGGGCTTAAGATCCATTAGATGCTAATGGACGAATTCTATATGGAGGACCATAAAGAATTCGTCCAAGGGCCTTCTGGAATGGTCCATTGGACTTCTTAAGGCTTAAGCAGTCAGATTAGGGTTTCCTGGTTGAAAACCCTAATAGCCTACATGTATATAAGGACCCTTATGCACCAAAAACGTGGTGAACTTTTGGATTAGGGTTTCTGAATGATTTTGGCATCCTCCTCTCTTCTCTTCTTCATCTTGTTTCTTAGTGGTGTTTGTGACTCCATTAGAGGTGCAACACTTGAGGCACTAAGCTTTCTGAAGCCAATCAAAGCAAGGAATTGATTGTTATTACAATATAACAATCAAAGGTAATTACTAAACCCTCATTTCAGTTTTTATATGATAGATCTAGGGTTTATAGCTTTGGATATTCAATTGCATGTTCATTAGACAAACTAGATCCAAAAGCTATTAGGGTTTGCATGTACACAATAGGATTGATGTATTGCTCAAAACCCATCAAAACTAGCATGTGATGAGTTATTAGATTGAATAGTATAAATACATGCGAAGGGGGGCTTTACCTTTCCATCCTTGATGTCCTGCAGATACTTCGGGCAACTTCGTTTCCAATGCCCTTTCTCATGGCAGTAGAAGCACTATGCTTCTTTAGGGTCGGCAGACGGGGTAGCAGAACCAACTTTGGTCTCACTGGAAGAGGATCCATCATGGGGATTGCCCTTGTGGCTCTTAGAAGGTGGCTTCCTCTTCTTCGCTTTACTTTTTGCCAATAGCCAAGACAGGGGCAGCAACAGTAGGAGTTGATGCAACAGATTTGGCCTTCAGACTACAATCAGCAGTCCCGTCACACCCCCAAACTGAGATTGCATAATCAATTGGGGGTGGAGGACATCATGTACAATATCATAACAATGCCAAATAGTAAAACAAGCAACAACATCCATTGCATTAATAATATATTTAATACATGTGTGTTCTTTGTATAGTTTGTATAACACCAAAAATGTATAGCAAAAATAAAAGACAAGTCTTGTATATGTTGCGTCTTCTCAAAACTTGTGCAAATGTACCTGTCTACTGGTTCCCTGAGAATACAAGTTATTTTGAAAAGAGAGTATCAACATCTAAGTTGGTGAGTTCATATGCATTTAGTGTTTAATGTTTGTATTTGTTTCATTAAAATGTTTGTTTGTTCCCCAGAAAATCCCATATTTTCTACCATAAATGAAAAGTACTCTTTGACCCCAAGACTCAAATGTTTTGTACTTTGTAATGTTGTAAATGTATGTTTGCATCTTCAAAATTATGTGTGACACAAGTCAAATTTAAGTCAAAAATAAATTGATCAATAATCATGATTGGGATGAACAAAGTGGTGGAGATTATATCAAGGTTTCCAAAAATATAAAGAACACTAAAATCCGAGTTATAACGAAGAATTTATGACCAATCGAAGATCCTCGATAAAATGGCAAAACACTGTTCAGTGTAAAAAGTCAATTTTCGATAAAAGGCTTTTTAGCCTTAACAATCTAAATGAAAGTTTTAGAATTTATTAAACCGAGAACGTTCATAAAAAGAACGTAAAAATCTAACTTCATATGATGATGTTATGATTTTTCTAAGTTTCGGTTTAGTAGTAGACAGCTAAAAATTCGAAATATAAATCGATCGATATTTAGTCGTCACAACTTAAACGAGAATCGAAGGTCTCGTCAAAAGTAGTTCAACGGTAAAAAGACAAACGAAAACGGACGTCAGATAAAGAAGTTATGATTTTAACGGATTTTCTGTCCCAGTCTGTTAAAAATAATATTAAAAATAAATTCAAAATTAGCCGAAGAAGTCTAAACGAAAGTCGTAGAGTATAATTTTACCTACGCGTGCCTATAAGGATCGTCAAAAACGGAGCTCGTATGTTAAAGTTATGAGCTTCGCAAGTTTTTGGCAGAAATATCAAGAAAATGTTGAAAACAGGGTAATTTGGAATGAGTCACTCTTCGGACACGTCACCTCGCATGCGTGGCCTCCACGTGTCATCTTCTGGTTGGACCGCAGTCCACGTGTTACCTTCTGAGTGGACTGCAGCCGAGGTCTAATAAGCTGTCGACACCATCGCATGAAACACCCTGGAGACACTCCTCGACCCTCGTGGCATCTTCCTATTGGACCGAAGTCCGGTCTAGTCCGAAGACTCCATTTGTCTGAGCCTCACACGTGGACCTCGCTGCTAACCGACGCATGGCTGTTGACTCCTTCTTCGCTTCGCCAGCTATCCTGCTGAATCACCCTTCGGACCGCACCCTCGCACTCCTATATTAAGGGTGCAAGACTTCTTGGATTTGAGAGGTCTTTCAGCCCAAATTTCACCACTTTTCACATTTTTAGCCCCTTGACTTTCTCACGACCCCCAGGGCCCCGATATCGTGTCTAAAACCCGAAGCAAGCCCCAGAGCCCTGGAATTCTCGAGAAGATAACCTCTTTCCTGTCGAAGTGTTGCCCGTAAAAAGCCGGTTTTTACTCAAAAACTCACGGTTTCTTCAAGAAAGATCATCTATAGAAATGAAACACTGCCCGAATCACCACTTATCAAAGTTAGTTCAAACCCCTATAATTTACCTTTTTAATGGTTTTTAAATGCTTTTTTTGGGGAAGGGGTGGGGGGGAGGGGAATACAAGTTTAACACAATATTAAATTGTGTTAATAACTGTATGTGTGATAATCACATAAAGAGTTTCCGAATGCTTTTAAGAATTACCAAATACTTCCAAAATGACTTAAAGCCATGTTAAATCTTTAAAGTCATGTAAACTCTGATAAATTCTTTGAAAAATGTTTTGTAAACTATTTCATATTATAAATGCCAAAATCATGTTTATATATGTATAAATATATAAATAAGATTTGAAGGGCTTAGGACTAATGAGTTATCTTATTTCCTTTTCCTTGGTTAGATTTGGAATTAAGGTTGTATTATTTGTTCGGAGGTCGTTTCCTTCTTTTATATATATATATATATATATATATATATATATATATATATATATGTATGTATAAAAGTTTACTCCTTTCGGTATCATTACCTTTATATCATGCTGACCAATAGTGTTCACCCATGACAAATCATCCTAATCAGATAGAACATATAAATTATAATAGGTATAATTTATGATTCAGAACTAAATACACAAGTATGATTCACGATTGTATACGTTCCAAGGAAATTACCAACAATTCATTTACCAATACCAAGATATGTATAATACAATTAATATAAAGATAATGTATTGAAGAATTAAAAATACATCATACCGGGTTTGCATTAACAAAGGTATGATACATAGTACCAGGGTTAGCGAGCACTGGATAATAATACATCATACCGGATTTGCATTAACAAAGGTATGATACAAAGTACCAGGGTTAGCAATCACAGGGTAATAATACATCGTAAATCTCGTTGAAACAATAAATTTGTGAGACTCTTCATGGTGTACTTATCTATGTACTACCTTAAGTCCTGACTTATTAACCAGAATCTCCTGTAGGGAGAGCGTGAATTTGTGTATAGATCTATATGGGACTGACAATCCTACACCTTCACTGTTCGCAACAGTGTGGCCGGCAGGCCTAGGGTGTCAAATATCATATCATTTCTGACGCCTGAAGAACGTCGCATCAGGGACATCAGTCATATTAGTATGGTTAATAGAACTCATTTGGATAAAACGACGAGTGAATTACTATGTAATATACTTCTCTTAAAGCGGTAAGAAAAGATAATTACATCCCGACCAAATATACCTTCTATAGTTTTTACTTACAGTAAAAACTATGTATCATGAAATCAAGTATGGTAAATATACTTGTACTTCTGGTTTTGAACATTTAAAACCACGATGCAGTATTATGGATAATATAATATTTTCCACGATTAATACTAAGGTTTTTACTATAGAACAGATATAACTTAGAACACTTTTACAAAGGAAACAATTTATGGGATTAAACTACTATTATGAATGGAACATTTTTATGGGGATATAAAACTACTAATCAGAAACGGTTTATGGGATTAAACTACTTTTACGAATGAAACGGTTTTATGGGGATATAAAACGACTAATCAGAAACTGTTTTATGGAGATTTAAAACTACTTATCAAATGGAACTTAGTAATTCACTCCCTATAAACTAGTATAACGTAAAGGACCTTTAGTGGTTAATTCTATAATTCCTTAGTCTTCACACCAGAGTTATACATAAGTAATATCTGATTGACAGTGAAATGTGTAACTTCCACCTTACTTCCTGTTCCTTGTTTGGTTGTGGGCTTCAGGCAGATACACCCATTTAACTGTCCATTCGATATCAGGTTATATATAATTAGTATAAACTAAGTCATTGCAGAGGGGACTATTGTCACACCCCGAAAATCAAAGGCGGAAACATTTTCGGGGTGGACTCCACGTTGTGTATCAAATCCAATGTACATAGTAATCACAGTAAACAACCATTACATTTCATATATTTGAGAATTTACATTTGGTTCAAGAGTAAATTGTACAAGAGTTATACATATATCATATAAAGAAAACGAGACGAGTCTTCCACGCACTCCGTCTTCACCAAAAGAGATCACCGGGTACCTGTCTAATGTGGACCTGAGAATACAAGCAGTTTGAAAATCAGCATAAAGCTGGTGAGTTCATAAGCGGTTTTGTTTTATGAAAATGTATCGGTTTCCTTTAGTTTTCCGAAAAGCTTTGTTATCCAAGAAAATCCCATATTTTCTTATATTGAGCAGTTTAGTTATCTTTGATTACAGTTCAGTTACGCGTTATAAGTTAACCCCAGGAAAATCCCATATTTTCCTAAATGCAAGATTGATTGAATAACACAGAGTACAGTTTAATACACAAAAGTATATATTGGAAATCATAGGATTACTATCCCGAATTAGATATGAAATACCATAATATACACGAACTGTAGATAGAAAGTAGTTTGAAAACCTTGGGACTAACATCCCGAACTAGTTACAAGATAGTTTGATAAAACCATGGGATCATTATCCCGAACTAGATATAAGATAGATGGATAAAGCCATGGGATTATTATCCCGTACCAGATATAGTTCAAAACCATGGGATTACCATCCCGTATAAGATATAGGTTGAAATCATGGGACTATCATCCCGTACTAGATGTAAGATATATACATACTGAAAACTATGGGAATAACATCCCGCACTAGATACAAGTTCGATATACTGAAAACCATGGGATCACTATCCCGAACTACATATAGATTGTAAAACCAAAGCTGTGAATAAACTTATATTAATACGTATTGTGAGTCGGGTAACCATGCTGATACGATAATGAGACCTCCTTGACGTTTGTCAGACGTCGGACGATATCCAGAATTTGTCACCCTAGGCATGCCCGCCTAACTATAGCTAGCAGTTAAGGTGTGGGATTGTCAGTCCCGAATAGATCTATTCACAAATTCCTCGCTCTCCCTCCAGGAGACTCTGGTTAAACTTCCGGGGAGGATTTACTGATCATCCATAAAGGGTAGTGATTACTCACAAACTAGTATTAAACTATTCACAGGATTCTCATATGATATCAAACATACAAAGATTATGAAACATAATACAGTGAAAATAGATACATACAATGAAATTATCTGGCAATACAATCAAATGATACAGAGATAAACTGAATCAGACATAGTTTATCTAATAAATTTATATAAATATCAGTACATGATATAAAAAGAACGACAGAACCCCAAATTATTCCCATAATAATTTGATTAGTTTGGTTATTTTCATAACTAAAATCCATTTAGTTGTAATTGATAAATCATTCCTTATGCTCAGCATAATACATAAGGAGTAAAAGTGTTTATAAATTTGCCAGATATTATTTGAAACATATAAATGTTATGATTCGAAAACAGTTATAGTTTGCTTGTATTCCCCCCTGAAAACATTGAAAAATACGAAAAAGGGCGTAGGGGTATGCACTCACCGGACAAGAAATGTGACGATTTTGGATGCTAAACGTTGGTCCGGGGCTTGCAAGCGCACGAGGTTCCTAAGTATAATGTAAAGATACACATTTGTATCTAATTAGTACTTAGATTGATTATTTGATAGGGACAATTACTTCTAGTCGCGAAAACACCCTGATACAAGTGTTTGGAGGGACCCGGGTGGCGTTTAAGGACGTGTAATAGCACTAGGGACTTGGGACTTGAGTTTACTCCCCATGAATAAACTTATACAAGATCTTTTGGTCTAAAACACTCATTCCCCATGAGTTTATGGCCGTAAACTCATGGTGGGGTAGTTTATGGTGCAAAATGGCTTCAAACACTTAGGGAATAATTTCTAGGTTTGGTTTAAGGGCTTGGAAAAATTTTTAAACACCAAATAGACACATTTAAGGGAGTTTACAGCCTAGCATAGGACTCATGGCCGTAAACTCCTATAAACCCATGAAAAATTGTGTTTTTAGATTCCAAACAAATCACATGTGATTGCTAAAATTGTTCCAAGGCCTTACATAAATTTTTAGGCTTAAAATGACATGTTTTTAGGAGTTTACGGCCATGGAGCACCTTCTATGGCCATAAACTCTCAAATGAAGAGTTTTGAAGTGTTTGTCCTTAAACTATTTTTGGTTGGTCCTATGATTTATTCCAAGGCTTTTGGTGGTGTTGGATGGCTTTCTAACACCTTGAAATTGATTTTACACCATGTTTTAAGGAGTTTATGGCCCAAGCACATGCCTTGGCCGTAAAATCATATAAGTCCCCCAAAAATTATGTTTAAAGTGTTCCAAGGCTAAAGCAATTATTCTATAAGTCATATCCATGTCTTGTTGGGGTTTAGGAAGGGTTTAAGGGCTTAAAAACCCTTTAATTATGAGTTTACGGCCTAAACACCATCCTTGGCCGTAAACTCATATACAAGTCCCCAAATTATAGATTAAGGCATTCTAGTTCCATTCCATAAAGTCATTAAGCCATATCTAAGTCCCAAAATTGTTTAGGAGAGGTTTAAAGGCATAAAAACCCATTTATTATGAGTTTACGGCCTATGCTCCTTCCAGGGCCGTAAACTCATATACAAGGTCTTAATTCATGATTAAATCTCGAATTTGAAGGTCAAAGATGTTATACAATGAGTTTAGGAAGGTACCTTAAAGATTTGAGGCCTTAAAATTGAGTTTTGGACCCTTAAACTTTGGATTTAGGAGAGAGGTTAGAGAGAGAGTAGAGAGAGGAAGAAAAAGCTTCAAATGAATGTTTAAACACGTTTATATAGGTCCTAAAACTTGGACACGGTGGAATTCTACCCGATACCGGCCTTAAACGAGGCTTTAGGTCGCACCCGATTAAGTTTCCGTCACCCGGCGGGGACGTTTCTAAAACTTATGAAATAAATATTTTGGGCTAATTACATGAGTTCCTAAGGGGTTTGTACACTCATTAGCATCAATTAAACGTAGAAGTTTAATTAACTTTATCCAAAAACGACATCGGAACGTTTCGGCATACGGCGAGTTATACGGGTAGAATGGGTTTTCGGCAATGGAAAACTTCGGGTTGTTACAACTATTGAGGTTATCAGTTTATCACCTCAGGAAATATAGGATTCTCTGGAGGAACCAACGAACTTTTCAAGAACTTAAATTATACTTTATAAAACTAAAATACTTATGAACTCACCAGCTTAAATGTTGATCTACTATTTCAAAATAACTTGTATTCTCAGGAATCTAGTAGACATGTACACTCTCGGAGCTTTTGAGAAGACTGCTTAGTACCGTACCGTGAATCATGTCTTTTACTATACCTACTTTGGTGTTTGAATACGTAATGTTTAACCACTTATGTAAAACTTATAGTTATTAATGCAATGGTTGTTTGTACTTTGAAACTATATTGCATGTGTTGTGATACTTACCTGAAGTCCTCCACCCCCAAACGTTTCCGTCGTTCTGGTTTGGGGTGTGACATAATGTAATTGTATTTTTTCCATATTTGTAAATTGTCTTTACTAGAAATATAGTATGCATGTTGATGTGTGAACATCACTGTATGTATGTACTAGAAAATAATGGTTTGCAATAGTATTGTTTGAAATAAAACCACTAAAGCAATGTTCGTCTAGTACACCGTATTGTTTAGTTAGTGATTAATGTGAATGATGTTATAACCATACTTGATTGACTAGTATAAAACACGACGTTCTTCAGGTGACGATAGAAAATGTATGACATTTGTCACCCGCAGACCTGCCCGTCCCAACTATAGCTAACAGCCAAGATGCGGGATTGTCATCACGTATAGATCTATACACAAACTCACGCTCTCCTTCCAGGAGACTCTGGTTATAAAGCATGACTTAGCAAGGATGTAGTTAAGTACCATGACGTAGTATTTCACATTCTAGCTAACTTGTTTACCTAAAGTTTGTATGTATTTCTTGTTCTTGAAAACGAGTAGTGTACTCTGTAATGAAAAATAATAGGATGTATGTATTGATTTATGTAATGTTTCTCTAAGCTAGTAAATAGCATTTATTGGTTCTCTAAATTATACCTATTATAGTTTACTAGTTTGTTTGTTTGTACTATAAATGATTTAGAGAAAAGACCCATTTGCTCACTATCTACAAATGACTTAAGTATGTTTCTAAAATGAGTTTTAATATTCATGAGTATATTTAGCATGTATAATTATGATTTAGCCGACAGTTGGACTGGTAATCCTACCCTAAGCCCACAACCAAACAAGGAACAGGAGTTTAGGCAATAGCAATAGTCCTAAGTCTGTTAAAGCCTAATTATACATAAATATACAAATGAATATGATTTTTTATATAAAAACATCAATCTAAATAGTTTGAAAAGAGTTTTGACAATATTAAAAGATTTAAAAAAAAAGCAGATGATTTCTTTTGACAATTTGCATCCGTATGTAATATTTAACACAATTCGATTGTGTTCTACTTGTATTCTCCCCTCTAAAAACATTGAAAAAAATTGTAGGGGTATGAACTCACATTTTGTGAGTGATTCGATTGAAGGTTCGATATAGGTAGTTATTCCCACGAGTTAAGTCTCGTAACAAAATCGAGTCCTAAACAGAATTAACGTAATATATATGTATACAATTAGTGAATATATCGCAAGTATGTTAAGGAAACAACCTAATATGTAAGATTTACTTACAAATAAGTGTGTAAGAACTGAAACCGATTGGCTGTAGGAGTTTACGGCAAAACAAGGGCATTTACGGCCACAAACGAGGTTCTCGACCACTTAAAGATTCAAGTGTTTTCGGCTGAAGACTAAAGTGAGGTGTTCTTGGTGTTCTTGGTGAAACTAAGCAGATTCAAGTGTTTTCGGCTGAAGGTAAGAAGATTGGAAGGTGAAGGCTTGATGATATGAAGAACAATATATGAATCTCGCAAGATCTTAAGGAGATTCAATCTATTCTCGTATGATAGTTGAGAGAGAATGGGAGTTTTTGTTTCATGATCTTGAGAGAAAATACTCTAACGCCCCATTTCTGGTACGTATGTGATCAACTTTTATACCATTTGTATTAGTGACTTGACGAGTGGCATCCCTGACTCGTCGAGTAGATGCGAGGTGGGGATGTGGGTTTAAGTAATCTACTCGCCGAGTCCGCGCATGGACTCGACGACTAGGCTAGTCTGGTTGAAACCCAAATTAAAGGTTTTGCACCCTATTTAAACAACATTATGAGCTTCAGGTCTAGCCTCCATCACCTTCGGAACATTACTTTCGAAACCCTAATTCCCTTTTGGCAACTTGAGCTTTCTTAGTGACTTGGAGGGTTTTTGGTGCATTGTGTATCTAGTAGAAGAGTTGGAAGGAAGAAGGATCAAGGGAGAAGGACTAGATCCAGGAGCAACATCAGTTTCTTTTCACATTCAGGTAATCAAGCTCAAAACTTGAGTTGCGGTTTTATAGATTTTCTCCTTTGCCCCTTTATGGAGTTTTGGGGTCAATAAGCTTGATCCTTAAGACTTGGACGTCCCAAGTCGATTCACCTTCAGATCTAGACTCTAGAACCAAGTTCATGGCATAAAGACGCAAGCTTTATGACCATATTGGCCCATGCACCTCTTTGGACCTCTTTTTGGGTCCTTAAAGCTTATACTTCCGTGCATGAACATAAATTTTTTGACTTTACGTGTTAGATCGACCTTAGAAGCCCATATCTATCTTTTGGATGAGAGTTGTACATCCGAAATCAAGTTATAGACTTGGACAATAGGCGACTCGACAAGTTGTTCTTAGAATTCGGCGAGTCCGGGGCTTGAGTCCCCAATCTGTTGTGGTTCAAAGGAGCCCAGTTGAGTGATATCAGGAAATTAGACTAGTCCGGAGGAGGGTTCGACGTATTAAGACATAGCCATAATTTGGAAACCATGGGACTCGACAAGTGTAAGAACACACTCGGCGAGTCTAAGGCAATATTCTTACCCACAAGAACAGACTCGTCGAGTTGTTCAAACAACTCGGCGAGTCGTAGACTGGACGTGCTCGTATGATGAAGAGGACTTGACGAGTTGTTCATACAACTCGGTGAGTCAGATGAAGGTTGACTCAATGTTATTATGGAACGAGAACTCGTCAAGTCTTTTCTAAAGTCAACGAGTAGAGTCGGGTTGGGGAATAGAAGAAAGGATAGGGACTCGACGAGTTGGCTGCCGAACTCGGCGAATCAGGTCAACTGGCAGATGACTTTGACCACGATATTGACTTTGGCCAGGGGTAAAATACTCACTTTACCCTAAGATTAGTATCAGTGTTTGACTAAGTGTCTTTATGGGAATTGTAGCCGGGGAGTTACCGGAGCAGCAGTTAGACATTTCCCGCTTAACGTTCCACCAGTCAGCTTTATGAGGTGAGTTTCGTTCCAGTAGGAACGGGTCTATGACCACAATGCTGGCCCGTTTAGATAGCAGTAGTTACGGACTGCAGTCCGATGTCGGGGTGGTCCCAAGAAGTAGTATAGTATGCATGATGTCTTTGTGATTCAGGAACGTCTATGTGTTATGTGTTCTGTACTGCGGTCCGATGCAGTATGTAATGTATGTGTTATTGTTATATGCTATGATTATGTGATGCTATGTTCAGTCAGTTCCGAAATTCGGTCCGATGCAGTGGGCAAGGCCCTAGTTAGTTCCGAACTACGGTCTGATGCAGTGGGCAAGGCCCTAGTCAGTTCCGGACTTCGGTCCGATGTAGAGGGCGAGGCCCTAGTTAGTTTCGGACTTCGGTGTGATGCAGTGGGCAAGGCCCTAGTTAGTTACGGACTTCGGACTGATGCAGTGGGCAAGGCCCAGTATGTGTTTATTATGTTATTGTGTGGTATGTGGTAGTTTGGGGAAGCTCACTAAGCTTCGTGCTTACAGTTTCAATTTTGGTTTCAGGTACTTTAGCTAGCAAGGGGAAGGGCTCGGGATGATGGCATGGCACCCACCACAGTTTTAGCCTGGGAGTTAGACTATGATATTTTGACTTGATTTGACATCAGTTGTGATATGAGACATATTTTATGACATTTTGAGACACACGACTTAGGGTTTTATTATATGAGTTCTAGTTGTCTTTCACTAACTAATAAACGATTATGTTAAGTTACATATTGCAAGGAATAAATAATTTCAGAAGGTTAAGTCTAGCTCTATTTCACAACTCCTGTTTGTGTCCAATCATTGTAGAGTAGGATCTCTCATTCGAAAAATTATCTAGTCTAAGTAATATGTAATAGTATTCGCGAGCTAGTTAGGGGAATAAAGCATGGACTTCTTATGCAGTTGATGGCGGAGAGAGAGTTGGTGATTACCCTAGGGCAAGCCTAGGATGAGAGTAGCAGAGGATAGTAGCAGTAGAAGGGACTTGGAGTAGTCAGGGTAATTCTTGAGGAAAGTACGGATAAATGTAGAAGGTAGTATGTGATCCCTCTAGATATATTAGTATTTCTGACAGTTGTCCCTATGTGTTTTCAGAATGGTGGTGCTACGCCCTAGAACAGCAGTTGGCAGTTCAGGTGAGGGATCAGACTCCTGTGATCTTTGGTTCGATCAAGGAGGGTATTCTGGAGCTCATGGATGAGAGATTGGGCATGTTTTGTGCTGAGGTGGCAGCCATGATGGGGTCGCGCATGCTCACCTTAAGGGAGTTCAGAGCCTGTGGAGCTCCCGATTAGCAAGGGGCCCGAGACCCCATTACGAGTACCATATGGTTGGCTGATGTGGCCAACGCTTTCAGCACTAGCAGATGTCCGGAGGGGGACAAGGTTCAAATTGCATCCTGGATTTTGAAGGCCAGGGCAAGTGATTGGTGGGAGGAGGTCAGACGTGTCATCGGGGATGACGCATCTCTTGATGCTATGACCTGGACGAATTTCACGACCAGGTTTAGAGCCGAGTTCGCATGTATTATTCAGGTGCAGCAGCTTGATAAGGAGTTCCAGGATCTCCAGCAGACGATAGAGACTGTGGCGAAGATTACCACCATGTTCAGGGAGAGGGCTCTTCTCGTTCCTCTATATGCGGAAGACGAGGAGATGAAGAAGGCTCATTACCATGAGATGTTGAGGAGTGATATCAGACAGTTTGTGAGCCGTTCCAGCTGTAAAACACTGGATGACTAGATTGCAAGGGCTCATGAGAGGGAGATCGATTTAAAGATGGAGAGGAAGAGGAAGCAAGAGATGGTATCTAGGACAGGGAGTTTGGGCAAAAAGCCCAAGGTATCCGATCACAGACCTAGGGGCAGCAAAGCCACAGTCGGTGTGGCAAGTGTGGGAGGTTGCACGACAGAGTGTGCAAGGCCGGGAGTTCCGGCTGCTACAAGTGTGGTCGGACTAGGCACATGAGCAATGATTGTACCGCTACTAACACTATGGCTCCCACCCCAACATCTGATCTGATTTGCTTCCATTGCAATCATATGGGACACATAAAGTCCCGGTGTCCTATTTTAGCATCAACAGTGTCACACCCCCAAACCAGAACGGCGGAAACGTTCGGGGGCGGAGGACGTCATATTCAGTATCATAACAGTTCATAGAATGGAAAGTACACACCACCATACATATATAAAGGTTTTTTTTTAAAAGTGTTTACATAACGGTATTCATTACATGCTCAAAAGATAAATGCATAAACATCTTTCAAAAGAAGTAATTAACGCCAACGCGTTAATCCCCAAAAGTTGAATTTCCAAACCTGCTTAGCGGTTCCCTGAGAATACAAGTTATTTCAAAGAGAAAGTGTCAACAATTAAGTTGGTGAGTTCATAAGTGGTTTAAAAAGTTTGTACGCCATTCCAAATTGAATGTATGTTTTCCAAGAAAACATCCCTTATTTTCTTATAAAAGTGTGAAATGCATGAGAATATATGTATTGAATAATATAGCTAGTTGAATCAAGAAAATCCCTTATTTTCCTGTTAGTCGTTTGTTTTGTATAAAAGGAAAATCCCATATTTTCCTAAAGTAATAGTTTGCCTACTGTCCCAGACTAAAAACCGAAAGCAAAAGACATGCTTTAGAAGGTTGAAGCATAGATTTATATAATAAAACCTATTAGAAGATTTAAGTTTGTTATATGAACAATAGTTTTAATAACTACTCATTCATAAATCAGAAGTACTATAATAATTGTATATCCGATGACAAACTGTCACCCCAAAGGAAGGACTGTAGCTAACAGTCCGGGCATGAGATCATGACTTCCCGTATAGATCTATACACATTTGACACGTTCTCCGAACGGGAGACTCTGGTTATAGACAGGACTTGTAGCGATACCTTCTAACAAAAAGGCAGTATTTGAAAATGTACATGTCTCATGGATTCTCAACTAAGTCTGTATTAAAGTAATAGTTTTGTATGCAAAGTTTATCCTTTTTCACAATGTTTGACAAAGCATAAATCATAAGTTTTTAGAATGTATAAAACGACTTAGCAACAAAAGGTGCTTTGAACTCACTATATACTTTGTATACGTCTAATGCATGCAAAGTATGACAAGAGTTTTCCATAGTAGTAAGGAATTCTAAGTGAGTTATTCGATAAAAGCAAGTGAAGTGAAACTTTATAAAATACACGATAATAACCGTATGTTTACTTGTATTCCCCCCTAAAAGAGTATAAAAGCATTTAAAATGTATTAAAAGTGTGTTTGAAGGGGGTATGAACTCACTTGATAGATTGAAGGTGTGACGAAAACCGAGCAGAACTTGGGCTTGAAAGAGCGGATTTTCTTGGGATTCTCGGGAATCTCGGGAGCACAAACGACCTTCGGAACATGAGCTAAGCAACCAGGGCTTCGGATTTGCACAGGCACGGAAAACGAGGCAAAACGCAAGAAAAACGAGAGGAAATGAGCAAGTTTTCCGGAAACCCTCGCATCGCTTTTATAGGGGCTGAGAGGCCTCGGTACGCGGGGCGTATCTGTGCGTCATGCATGAGCGAGTCCTCGACTGCCCCGGAGTTCGGATGGGACGGGGCGTAGCTCGCATAGGGGGCGACGTGGACGAACCGGGGCCCTTGATTTGAGTACGCGGGGCGTACGAGGGTACGCAGGGCGTACCTCGGTCCTATCTGCTGACTCCTCTTCGGATAACACCAAGAGTTTATATTTAAATTTATATTTATTTTAAATAAACTTCTAAAATTCATATCTCCTTCATACGAACTCTGTTTTCGCCGTTCTTTACATCCACGCGTAGGTGAGACTAAGATCTACAACTTTCGTTTAGATTCCGTCGGCAAATTCCGAAATTATTTTTATTATTTATTTTTAAAAGGTCGAGGTAAGAAAATTCGTTAAAAATTCATAACTTTTTCATACGATGTCCGATTTGAGCATTCTTTTTATGTACGTTTGTAGTTTAATGATATCTATGCCTTTCATTTAGACACCTAAGGTCAAAAAGTGTTTTATTGAAACTTTGCGTTTTTACGTAAGTTCGTATTGCCGGTTTTTGTCGGAAAACTTAGAATGGTCATAACTTCTTCGTTATAACTCGGATTTTAGTGTTCTTTATATGCTTGGAAACCTTAAGACGATATTTACTAAATAATGTACTCCAAACAGAGCTTTAGAATACTTAATTTTTTGATGATATTCTAATTACTTTTTCAAAGAGGTTACAAGACTCGATTTTCAATGACCTGAAATGACAGATTGTTACATCATACCCCCGTTAGAGGGAATTTCGTCTCGAAATTTTAATGCAAAAGAGAAGTCTTAGGGGCTGAGGAAGAGGTGCGGATACTTCTGTTGCATTTGGTCTTCCCGCTCCCACGTGAACTCGGGTCCTCTCTTAGCATTCCATCGGACCTTTACTATTGGAATGCGACTCTGTTTAGTTCGTTTAACTTCCCTATCCATGATCTCGACGGGTTCTTCTACAAAGTTAAGATTTTCATTTAGTTCAATTTCATCGAGTGGAATTACAAGTGTTTCGTCGGACAAACACTTTTTCAGGTTCGATACATGGAATACTGGATGTACTTTGTTAAGCTCGATTAGAAGTCGGAGTTTGTAGGCCACTGGACCAACTCTTGAAATGATTTCGAAGGGTCCAATGTACCTAGGATTTAGCTTCCCACGTTTTCCAAAGCGTATCATGCCCTTCCAGGGTGAGACCTTCAGTAGAACACGGTCGCCAATCTGAAATTCCAAGGGTTTACGTCTTTTGTCGGCATAGCTTTATGCCTATCCCTTAAGGATTTCAGTCGTTCTCGTATTTGCACGATCTTTTCAGTCGTTTCTCTGATGATCTCTGGACCAGTGAGGGTGCTATCAGGGACTAGACCTTTTGCAAATTGCGTGTCGCCCACTTCCGTCCAGCACAGAGGTGATCTGCACTTACGGCCGTAAAGGGCTTCAAATGGAGTAGTCTTGATACTAGTATGATAACTATTGTGATAAGAGAACTCGACCAAAGGTAAGTGAACATCCCATGCCTTACCAAAGTCGATTACACATGCTCGCAACATGTCTTCCAAGGTTTGGATCGTCCTCTCACTCTGTCCGTCAGTTTGGGGGTGATAGGCTGTACTCATGTCCAATCTTGTTCCCATGGATTTTTGCAATGATTGCCAGAATCTGGAAGTGAATCTGCTGTCTCTGTCTGAGACGATAGACATTGGCACTCCATGAAGTCGTACGATCTCTCGGATGTAGGTTCTCGATAGCTTTTCCATTTTATCAGTTTCCTTGATCGGTAAGAAATGAGCTGACTTGGTTAATTTGTTGATGATTACCCAAATAGTATCTTGGCCACTCTGAGTTTTGGGCAGTTTTGTTATCAAGTCCATCGAAATCTGCTCCATTTCCACTCAGGTATTTCAGGTTGTTGGAGTAGACCTGAGGGTTTCTGGTGTTCTATTTTTATCTTAGCGCAAGTCAAACACTTGCTCACATAGGTAGCAATCTCCGATTTCATGTTTGGCCACCAGTAGAGTTGCTTGAGATCTAAATACATCTTATCTGACCCTGGGTGTACAGAGTATGGAGTCTTGTGTGCCTCGCTCATAACTACCTCTCTGAATCCACCAAACTTGAGTGTCCAGATTTGGTTCATGAGGTAGCGTGCTCCGTCACTCTTGATTTCTAAGTTCTTGTCCATTCCCCTAAGGGTCTCGCCTGCCACGTTTTCGGGTTTCAAGGCCTCTATTTGAGCTTCCTTGACTTGTGCTGATAGGTGCGAATGGATCGACATGGCTAATGACTTCACTCTTCGGCTAGAGTATTCCTTACGACTAAGGGCATCGGCCACGACGTTTGTCTTTCCCGGATGATAGCGAATCTCACATTCGTAGTCGTTGAGCAATTCGGTCCAACGTCGGTGTCTCATGTTTAACTCCTTCTGGTCGACGATGTGTTGGAGACTCTTGTGGTCTGTAAAGATAGTGCACTTGGTACCGTATAGGTAGTGCCTCCAGATTTTAAGAGCGAAGACCACCGCTCCAAGTTCTAAGTCATGAGTTGTGTAGTTGACCTCATGCGTTTTCAGTTGTCGTGAGGCATATGCAATAACCTTTCCCCTTTGCATTAGCACACAACCCAGCCCTTGCTTCGAAGCATCGCAATACACCACAAAATCTTTGGTCCCCTCCGGAAGAGAAAGGATAGGTGCACTGCAAAGGGCTTGTTTCAAAGTCTGAAATGCAGCATCTTGATTTTCTCCCCAGTTGTAGGTCACACCTTTCTGGGTTAAAGCGGTAAGAGGCTTTGCGATGCTGGAGAAATTCTGGATGAACCTTCGATAATAACCAGCAAGACCTAGAAATTGGCGAATTTCGGTTGGTGTAGTTGGTGCAGACCAGTTTTCGATAGCCTTGATTTTTTAGGGGTCCACGTGGATTCCTTCCTTGCTAACCACGTGATCATGGAAGTCCACCTTTCTAATCCAAAACTCACATTTTGAGAATTTTGCACAAAGTCTCTCAGTCCGTAACGTCTCTAAGACTTGTCTCAGATGTTGACTATGTTCTTCTTTATTCTTTGAATAAATGAGTATGTCGTCTATGAATACTATCACAAATTTATCAAAGAATGGACGACATACCCGATTCATTAGATCCATGAATACGGTCGGGGCATTGGTTAGTCCGAACGGAATCACTACGAACTCGTAATGTCCGTATCTCGTTCGGAAGGCCGTCTTGGGAACATCCCCCTCCAGGACTCGCAGCTAGTGATATCCCGACCTCAGATCGATCTTGGAGAAGTAATTGGCTCCTTGGAGTTGGTCGAATAAGTCGTCGATTCGGGGTAGGGGGTATCGGTTCTTGATGGTAACTTTGTTGAGTTCCTAGTAGTCGATGCACATCCTGAATGATCCATCCTTCTTTTTCACGAACAACACGGGTGCTCCCCATGGCGAGAAGCTCGACCTATTGAATCGTTTTCCAAGTAGCTCATTCAGTTGGCTGGATAGCTCCTGCATCTCTGCCGGGGCTAATCGATAGGGTGCTTTGGCTACTGGGGTAGCTCCGGGAACCAGATCGATTCTGAACTCGACTAGTCTCGCGGGTGGTATTCCCAGAAGATCCTCAAGAAAAACGTCGAGAAAATCGCATACGTCGGGCACATCCTTGACGTCCTGGACTTCGCGTTTCACATCTACAACATGTGCCAAAAACGCATGACACTCCTTGCGTAGGAACTTCTATGCTTGGATACTTGAGATGATACGAAGAGTGGTACTGGTTTTGTTGCCCAAGACAATGAAAGTTTCGCCGGTTGGCAGATTAAGGCGAACGGCCTTATCATAACATAAAATGTCCGCATGATGAGAACTCAGCCAATCCATGCCAACGATGACATCGAAACTCTTAATCGAGACTGGCATGAGGCTGATTGAAAAGGGATTATCGTTTAGAGTTAGGGTGCAGTTTAAGTATATCTCCTTAGTGCCTTCGGTTTTCCCGTTGGCCATTTCTACTATGAATGGTTCACTTAATGATTGTGGTATTGGTTTTAGCATGCCTTTAAAGTCGTGACTCACAAAACTCCTTTCCACTCCACTATCAAACAAAATGCATGCATATGAGTTATCGAGAAGAAACGTACCCGTAACAACAGTAGGGTCTGCAACGGCTTCATCTTGTCCCATTGCGAAAACTCGGCCCCTTCCGTCGGTATTCCTATTGTTTGCCTTCGGGCAGTCCCTGCGGTAGTTCCCCATGTCTCCGCACTCAAAGCAGGCGCGACTTACACCGGTATTAGTAGTGGGGGTGGATTGTTGGGTTGGCTCTTTGTAGTAGTGGGTTGTATGTCCCTTCTTATTGCAGCTGGTGCATTGAAGATCACGGCAAGGACCGTGGTGGTGAAAGCTGCATTGGTTGCACTTTGGAAGTTTCCCATTGTATGATCTTGTGGGGGCAGACTTGGTAGGTACAGTAATCGCGTGGGTCGCTACTACTTGTTGTTTCTTGGGGTTCTCCTGGAGGGCTTGTCCCCTCCTCTTGTTCCAAGGTCTACTCTGGCCCTGAGCCTCCTTAGGTGGATTTGCGGTTGCAAAGGTACCCTGTTTTACTCCGTGGTCGATGAGTCGCTGAGCCAGGCGTTTAGCGCTGTTGTAGGTAATAGGGTTGGAAGCTAGGACATGCCCTTGAATCTGGGGTGACAACCCCTAAATGTACCTTTCAACCTTCGTTGATTTTGGGTTGACCATGGTAGGGCACAAAGCAGCGAGGTCGTTGAACCAAGCTGTGTAGGCGACTAGATCAGACCCAACCATCTTCAGATTCCAGAGCTCCTGCTCAAGCTTTTGCACTTCACCCCTTGGGCAGTATTCTTCCAGTAGAAGAACCTTTAGATCCTCCCAACTCATGGCGTTGGCGACAGTGAGCGTCACCGAATTCACATGGCTCTTCCACCAAGTGAGGGCTCGATCTATAAAGGTGCAAGCAGCGAACTTAACCTTGCTTGTTTCTTGGCATGACCAGATCTCGAAGACTGTTTCGGTCTTTTCGAACCATTGCATTAGTGCAATGACTCCTCCAATGCCATTAAAAGTCTTTGGCTTTGAGTTGGAGAACTCCTTGTAAGTACATTCCCTTACCTGACCCTGGCCGGTGCCACAATTGGAATGATTCGTGCTGCTTCCTGTACCTCCATTTGCATTGGAGTTTATTTGAGAGAGAGCTGCTGTTACTGCTGCCGTGATAGCAGCCTGGACCATGGCCAGATCATAAGTTAGTGGTGGAGGTGGTGGCGGTGGGGTTGCGTTTGTACGTGCTGATCTACGAGGAGGCATCGCGCTGCCAAAAGAAAAGAATGAGAGATTATAAGTTTAGGTGGTTGCAAGTTGAATGATATTGAGTTAAATTCCTTTAATAGTTTAAGAATTTGGGTTGGCCAACACAGGGCTTTGAGCTTGATTCATAAATAACGTTTGAATAGATGTACTTATGAATTGAACGGACTACACATAATTAAAACAAGAAAGAGATATGCCCTATATATATTAAACATATAGTTGTGTTACATCTGAGTCTTAGGCAAAAGTTTTTGACCTTTCTAAAGGTCTCCGATTACAGAAAATTTTAAAGAAAATAATACTTTTATCCGAAGTCCTAATTTATAACAAAATTTGAGAGTCGGGCAAGTACTACTTGCGGCGTGGTTTGCGCTTGCAGCTTGACTCCGTGTCGGACTGCTTTGACTCCATGAGGCGCCTATCAAACACGGCTTGTTGTTCCCTTATCTCCGCTATTGCTACGATCGCTGCATTCATTTGTTCTTGGAGGGCATTAGTGCTGTCTAGGCCATACCCTTGCAACTTGTCCAAACGGCGGATGTCGGAAGTGTGCACTTGCACTTCCACATTGACCTTGCGAATCCGGTTGGCTTGATCTCTGGATTGGTAGCACTGGTTGGCTAGTTTGCCAACCATGACTGGAAGTGCTCGGTCTGCTGATCCCCCGCCTCTGACATCATAGAAGTCTCGACACATGTCGTAGGGAGGGCGTAAGCTTTGTTGTCGGCTCCAATGGTGGAGGTGACTTCCCCACACAGGAGTGGGTCCTTGGAAGTTCCTCACATGGACAGGAGGTTGTGGAGCCGGTGGATTGATAACCTCTGGCTCTGAATCTCTACCAGAGTCATCTCCCTCATCGAATTCTATCGGCTCTTCGTCTTCTTCGGGATCTTCTTCGATCCATCCTCCATTACCTTGGTTGGGGTAGTAGGGTCATTGGGGTGATGGAATCCAGCCATTGAGTCTGTACGAGAATAGGGTTAAGAATTTACTATAAGCTAGAGTACATGAAATTTATCCTTAAGTTTAATGGCTGATGACAACACAAAAACTCCCTTAGTATTATGTAATGATGTGCTTTTGGTAAGTTTTAAAATTGTTGTCCACTGCAGACACTCCTTGGCACATGTTAGTCGACTCTCGGACAAATATAGTTGATCAGGCTATATTCTTCCCAGTTCCGATTACATGTCCCAAGGCGTACCTGTACTGCACAACTTATTTATAATACTTCTAAAATTATCCGATATGAAACTGTTATTAGTATGAAATGAGTGCACGCCTACTTTAAAAACTAATTAAATTTAATTTCAAAAGTATGACTCTTCTCAGAGTCTTTTTGCCCAATTGAGTTTATAGTTGTATACTAAAAAGAAATGGTTTTGATATACTTAATTCCCTATAAACAAAGCTCTGATACCAATCTGTCACACCCCCAAACCAGAACGGCGGAAACGTTCGGGGGCGGAGGACGTCATATTCAGTATCATAACAGTTCATAGAAAGGAAAGTACACACCACCATACATATATAAAGGTTTTTTTTTTAAAAGTGTTTACATAACGGTATTCATTACATGCTCAAAAGATAAATGCATAAGCATCTTTCAAAAGAAGTAATTAACGCCAACGCGTTAATCCCCATAAGTTTAATTTCCAAACCTGTTGAGCGGTTCCCTAAGAATACAAGTTATTTCAAAGAGAAAGTGTCAACAATTAAGTTGGTGAGATCATAAGTGGTTTAGAAAGTTTGTACGCCATTCCAAATTGAATGTATGTTTTCCAAGAAAACAACCCTTATTTTCTTATAAAAGTGTGAAATGCATGAGAATATATGCATTGAATAATATAGCTAGTTGAATCAAGAAAATCCCTTATTTTCCTATTAGTTGTTTGTTTTGTATACAAGGAAAATCCCATATTTTCCTAAAGTAATAGTTAGCCTAATGTCCCAGACTAAAAACCGAAAGCAACAGACATGCTTTAGAAGGTTGAAGCATAGATCTATATAATAAAACCTATTAGAAGATTTCAGTTTGTTAGATGAATAATAGTTTTAATAACTACTCATTCATAAATCAAAAGTACTATAATAATTGTATATCCGATGAGTTTTATAACTACACTAAACATAATATGCCTGCAACGACGTTCTTCAGGCGTCGTAGCGTTATGACAAACTGTCACCCCAAAGGAAGGACTGTAGCTAACAGTCAGGGCGCGGGATCATGACTTCCCGTATAGATCTATACACATTTGACACGTTCTCCGAACGGGAGACTCTGGTTATAGACAGGACTTGTAGCGATACCTTCTAACAAAAAGGCAGTATTTGAAGATGTACATGTCTCATGGATTCTCAACTAAGTCTGTATTAAAGTAATAATTTTTTATGCAAAGTTTATCCTTTTTCACAATGTTTGACAAAGCATAAATCATAAGTTTTTAGAATGTATAAAACGACTTAGCAACGAAAGGTGCTTTGAACTCACTATATACTTTGTATAAGTCTAATTCATGCAAAGTATGACAAGAGTTTTCCATAGTAGTAAGGAATTCTAAGTGAGTTATTCGATAAAAGCAAGTGAAGTGAAACTTTATAAAATACACGATAATAACCATATGTTTACTTGTATTCCCCCCTAAAAGAGTATAAAAGCATTTAAAATGTATTTAAAGTGTGTTTGAAGGGGGTATGAACTCACTTGATAGATTGAAGAAGGTGTGACGAAAACCGAGCAGAACTTTGGCTTGAAAGAGCGGATTTTCTCGGGATTCTTGGGAATCTCGGGAGTACAAACGACCTTCGGAACTTGAGCTAAGCGACCAGGGCTTCGGGTTTGCACGGTCATGGAAAACGAGGCAAAACGCAAGAAAAACGAGAGGAAATGAGCAAGTTTTCCGGAAACCCTCGAATCCCTTTTATAGGGGCTGAGAGGCCTCGGTACGCGGGGCGTACCTGTGCGTCATGCATGAGCGAGTCCTCGACTGCCCCGGAGTTCGGATGGGACGGGGCGTAGCTCGCATAGGGGGCGACGTGGACGAACCGGGGCCCTTGATTTGAGTATGCGGGGCGTACGAGGGTACGCAGGGCGTACCTCGGTCCTATCTGCTGACTCCTCTTCGGATAACACCAAGAGTTTATATTTAAATTTATATTTATTTTAAATAAACTTCTAAAATTCATATCTCCATCATACGAACTCCGTTTTCGACGTTCTTTATATCCACGCGTAGGTGAGACTAGGATCTACAACTTTCGTTTAGATTCCGTCGGCAAATTCGGAAATTATTTTTATGATTTATTTTTAAAAGGTCGGGGTAAGAAAATTCGTTAAAAATTCATAACTTTTTCATACGATGTCCGATTTGAGCGTTCTTTTTATGTACGCTTGTAGTTTAATGATATCTATGCCTTTCATTTAGATACCTAAGGTCAAAAAGTGTTTTATTGAAACTTTGCGTTTTTACGTAACTTCGTATTGCCGGTTTTTGTCGGAAAACTTAGAATGGTCATAACTTCTTCGTTATAACTCGAATTTTAGTGTTCTTTATATGCTTGGAAACCTTAAGACGATATTTACTACATAATGTACTCCAAACAGAGCTTTATAATACTTCATTTTTCGATGATATTCTAATTACTTTTTCAAAGAGGTTACAAGACTCGATTTTCAATGACCTGAAATGACGCGTTGTTACAAACAGGACCGGTCACCCGCTCCTACTACCCTAAGGATTACAGACGGCCGAAAGTATCGGGCCGAGACACTAGTGGCGAAGAGTAGAGCATTCCAGTTGACAGCTGAGGAGGCTCGGACGACTCCCGATGTGGTTACGGGTATGTATCTTCTCCATCATTTCTTTATTATTATTATTGTTTATTGTTTATGGTTATGTGTTTGTCTATAGGATCGTTCCTAGTGAACAGTATCTCAGCTCTAGTATTGTTTGATTCGGGGGCCACCCGATCATTTGTGTCACTTGCGCTTAGCAAGCGATTTAGCAGAGCTCCGGGAGAGCTGGATTGCCCACTTTATGTAGAAATAGCTGATGACAGGATCGTCAGGGTCGCGAGAGTTCATAGAAGATGTACACTATAGTTATTTGATGAGCAGTTCTCAGTAGACTTGGTTCATATTCCCATGCAAGGGAATAAAGTTATAGTAGGTATGGATTGGCTGAGCCCTAATGGGGTAGTGATTTAATGCAAGCTACAGTTAGTGAGGGTTCGCACTCCTAGTGGGCGAGAGTTAGTGATTCAGGGCAAGAGGCCACAACGCGGACCGATTCTTTGCTCCGTAGCGAGAGCAAGGCGCTACTTTCAATAGGGTCGCGCTGGGTACGTCGCCTACGATATGGATGCCCGGGGGAAGGGTAAGGCGATAGCTGACGATGTACCGGTGGTACGTGAGCACCCATATGTATTTCTAGAGGATTTTCGTGAAATACCTCCTGATAGACAGGTTGAGTTCTAGATTGACCTGCTTCCTGGTGTGGCTTCGATAGCCAAGGCACTGAATCGGTTGGCTCCTCTAGAGATGGAGGAGTTTTCTACACAACTGCAGGAGCTGCAAGACAATGGTTTTATCAGGCTGAGTAGTTCGCCCTGGGGAGCCCCGATCATGTTTGTGAGAAAGAAGGACGAGTAGTACCGCATGTGTATAGATTACCGATAGCTGAATAAGGTAACGGTGAAGAACCGTTACCCACTTCTGAGAATAGATGATTTGTTCGACCAACTTCAGGGGGCATCTTGGTTTTCCAAGATTGATATACTATCCGGATATCACTAGATGCAGGTTAGGGATGCGGATGTTTAGAAGACCGCTTTTAAGGCCCGCTATGGTCATTATGAGTTCGTGGTGATGCCGTTTAGGCTCACCAACGCTCCAACCGCGTTCATGGATCTTATGAACTGCATGTGCAGTCTGATGCTGGATCGGTATGTGATAGTATTCATCGATGACATCTTGGTTTATTCCAAGACTCAGGAGCAAAACGAGGAACACCTGAAAGAAGTGATAGATACACGGAGGAAGGAGAAATCATTCGTGAAGTTCTCCAAGTGTGAGTTCTGTTTGCGCGAGGTGCAATTCCTTGGACACCTCGTCAACCAGAAGGGTATACTAGTAGATCCAGCCAAGACAGAGGTCGTCATGCAGTGGGAGGTCTCGATGTCTCCATCTGAGATTCAGAGCTTCCTAGGTCTAGCAGGGTATTATAGGAGATTCATTCAAAATTTTTCCACGATAGCAGTACCGCTCACTCGACTGATTAAGAAGTCAGTGGCATTTTGTTGGGGTCCTGAGCAACAGTCATCGTTTGAGACGCTATGGCAGCAACTGTGCGAGGAACCGATTCTTACCCTACCAGATGGTGTCGATAACTTTGTAGTCTACTGTGACGCTTCGATCACAGGTATGGGAGCAATGTTGATGCAGCGAGGGCATGTGATAGCTTATGCCTCTAGACAGTTGAAGCCTCACGAGGCTAACTATCTGACACATGATTTAGAGTTGGGGCAGTTGTCACACCCGAAAACCAAGAACGGCGGAAACGTTCCGGGGCGGAGGACGTCATGTAAAGTATCACAACACAATATAATAGTAAATAAGCAAAAAACATCATGCATTGCATTAAATATATAATTTTAATACAAGTGTGTTCCGTACATTTATAGACACCAAAAATGTAAATCAAAATAATAAGATGAGTCTTGGATGCGCTCCATCTTCTCAAAAGCTGGCCTCGGTACCTGTCTACTGTCGACCTGAGAATACAAGTTATTTTGAAAGAGTTTAGCAGCATTAAGCTGGTGAGTTCGTAAGTATTTTAGTGTCGGTGTTTATATCAAAACGTTTGAACGTAGTTTTAAGCATGAGTTTGTAAACGTTAGTGATAAAAGTATGTGAATGTTTGTATGTGTTTATAAAAGTTTGAATCTCTCAGAAAAACCTATATTTTCTATTAAAAGTAGCCTTCTACCAAGGCGTAACTATTTTGTATGTTCGTTTATTGTAAAAGTGTGTAATATCCCAAGTGTAACTATCATTAACAAAATATAGTTTGTACATTAATGTTTAAGTGAAATAATCACTAAATATATGTAAAGGGTAAATTATTGTAGTATTGTAGTGTTGTATTATAGGAACTACTGTTGTACTAACTACCTTAAACTGGATTTATATTAAGGTATCATGTGATTAATTGTACCATACTATCGACTAGGTAACAACAACAAAGGTATGGTTGTAGAAAGGTATGACGTTTGGCACTTGCAGACCTACAGGTCCTGCTGTAGCTAGCAGCAAGGTGTAGGATAGTCAATCCAGTATAGATCTATACGCAGACTCACACTCTCCGTCCAAGAGACTATGGCTACAACTCGGGACATGACATTTAAGGCATGCTCCGATATAGTGGATCACAATTTTGTCAACGTATATATGTATATGTAATGTATTGTTACTCGTTCTAGTATCGTTATATATGTTCTCTTTCTAGTATAGTTGTATATGTTCTTCCTCTAGTATAGTTGTATATGTTCTTCCCCTAGTATAGTTGTATATGTTATTCCTCTAGTATAGTTGTATATGTTATTCCAATAGTATAGTTGTATATGTTCTTCTCCTAGTATAGTTGTATATGTTCTTCTCCAAGTATACTTGTATATGTACTCATAGTAATGTAATGTATATGTTCTCATAGTAATAAGTATTAACACATGAATGAACTGACTCATTTATCTAGCAATGGTATAAGCATGATCTTGTGCTACCCCGATGGTAGCTTACTAATGATGTAACTAGTACGCATGAATATGGAAGCACTTTTATGTCTATATATGAACACATGGTATATAATTAATATTGAAACGACCTTCCTAAGCCTTTTAAACATTGGTTATATAACCATACATATACGGGCATGCAATTTATAATAAGTATAACAAAGTTTAAGTAAAAGTATTTGATAAGTAAAAGAGTTTGTAAAGCAGTTTGAAGTAAAACAGTTTGATAAAAAGTTTGAACAGTAATAAAATCATAGGTTTTGTAGTTATTAATCACATATGATTGATGTAATAACTATAAGTATTCAACTTGTATTCCCCCATTAAAGCATTTAAAACATTTAAAAGTATTTCAAAGGTTAGTTAAGGGGTATGAACTCACTTGTGGCGAGTGGATTGGATTGAAGTGTCGGCTACAGTGCTAGGTGACAAATGAAGACTTGTAGACACGCACGAGCCTAGTTATCATATAAAGAACATATATATAACTAATTAGCCAAATTATAACACTTTGTTTCAAGTGGTACAGATCACAAGGATTGAATCCAAGTGTTAGTAGGGTAAAGCTAGGGTGTTTAGGGTTCGAGGGTAAACTCCTTTGGAATTTACAGTTTTAATGGTTATGTCTCAAAGAGTTTATGGCAGTAAACTCTAGAGTTTATGGTCGTAAAGTCTAGTCCTAATGACTAGGTGTTGTTTTGTGGTTTAGCAAGCCTTTTGAAGCAATTCTACTAAGTGGTTTGGCCATTAGAATGGACTAGGGCAACGAAACACCCCCTTTGAGGAGTTTACGGCCTCATGGCATTTTCCTTTGGGTTTAATACCGTAAACCCTTATGAAGAAGGGTATTGCCATGTTTTCAAGTCCTTAACACAACAAGGTAAGTATCTATGCTAATGTGTAAGCATAAGGAAGGAAAATAACCCATTTAGACACACTTTAGGGTGTTTACGGTTTTGGGAGACCCCCAAACCGTAAAAACCTATAAATGTTGGATTATGGTGTTTTTCAAGGCTTAGAATCGTCAAAGGAAGGTTTAAACATATCAAGGAAGGCTTATACATCAAACTAGGGCTTAGATAAGGACTTAGGCACACTTGGGTGCCCTTTATGGTGTTTATGGCCCAAGCATCTCCTTGGACCGTGAACACCTAAATCGTTGTGTTCTTGGCATAATTTCTTGTTGTTTAAATGTAATACTAGCTCAATAACACTCAAGGATGGAAGTACATACTATAATGAAGCTTGATTTGAGCTAAAAGGCCAAGAACACTTAGTGTGTGTTCTTGGTGTTTTGGAAAATCTAGACAAAATACATAAATGAATGGATGAATAGATGCACAAACACTAGATTAAGTGTTTTACTAACTTGAAATGGTTAGAACACTTACAACTTTGAAGATTTGGAATTAAATCTTGGATGATACCTGAGAGAGTTATTGGAGTTTACTCTTTTGACATTTGGGGAGTAAACACAAATGACTAACTTTTTGCGGATTAAACTCATACATAGGTATGAGTTCATGGTTTTGGGTGATTTCTCAACCCAAAACATAAGAGTTTGGTCGGGTGTTTCTAATACGCGAAGTGTTTGCGGTTTTTAAAATTCAAAACCTGAGACGGCACTTTCTTTCACCCGTTCGTTTAAAAATAATATTAAAATAATCAAACAAACTTTATATTTCTTAAAAATAAGAAATATTGACATGAATTTATGATACTATGTGGTTGACTTTTGGGGTTTGACCGAATGGAAATTTCGGGTTGTCACAGCAATGGTGTTCCCCCTCAAGATTTGGCGACATTACCTCTATGGGATCCGTTATACAATTTACACGGATCACAAGAGTCTGAGGTACCTTATGGATCAGCCAAATATGAACATGAGGCACCGTCGATGGTTAGACGTGGTTAAAGGATTAGGACTGTGAGATCCTTTACCATCCGGTGAAGGCCAACATAGTGGCCGATGCTCTGAGCCGCAAGGCGGTGGCTGCCCGATCAAAGATATATGTCTAAGGATGACAGTGATTACTCCATTGTTGGACCAGATTAAAGAGGCACAAGTTGAGGGCCTGAAGGAGGAGAGGCAACAGTGTGAGAGGATCGTGGGCCGAGTAGCTTCCTTAGATTATGATAGTTGAGGATTTTTGACCCTGCATGGGAGGGTCTGGGTACCGTACTGGGGCGGGGTACGACAGGTGTTGATGGACGAGGCCCAGAAGTCTCGGTTCTCCATCCACCCTGGGGAAACGAAGATGTATAGAGATCTTTGACCTGATTACTGGTGGCCCTGTATGAAGCGAGATGTAGCGTGGTATGTAGAGAGATGCTTGACCTGCAAGAAGGTCAAGGCAGAGCACCAGAGGCCCCACGACAAGATGCAGCCGTCGGATATTCTCGTGTGGAAATGGGAGGATATCACCATGGATTTCATTAATAAGCTTCCCAGGACCGTATGTGGAGATGATTCGATTTGGGTCATCATGGATCGGTTGACCAAGAGTGCGCATTTTATACCGATACAGGAGAGCATCTCGACTGAGAATTTAGCCGACATTTATGTGCGAGAGGTAGTGGCACATCACAAAGTGCCTGTTTCGGTGGTGTCAGACCAAGACGTTCAGTTCACTTCCAAGTTCTGGAAGCAGTTTCATGATGAGATGGGTACTTGTCTTCATTTCAGCACCACTTTCCACCCTCAGACGGATGGCTAGAGCGAGAGGATGATTCAGACTCTTGAAGACATGCTACGGGCATGTGTCCTAGATTTCGGTGGCAGTTGGGATACATATCTTCCATCAGCATAATTTTCGTCTAACAACAGTTACCAGGCCAGTATTGATCGTCCTCCCTTTGAGATGCTTTGTGGGAGGAAGTGTAGGACCCCAGTCTGTTGGGGTAAGGTCGGTCAAAGAGTCATGGGGAGTACGGAGGTATTACTCAAGACCAGTGAGTTGATTCAGCAGGTCCGTAGCAGGCTTCAAGCTGCGCAGAATCGGCAGAAGATTTACGCCGATAAGCGGCGCTCGGACATGGAGTTCTAGGTGGGCGATATGGTCCTCCTGAAGGTGTTACTCTAGAAGGGTGTCATCCGGTTTCGGAAGTGGGGCAAGCTAGGCCCCAGATTCATTGGTCCTTTTAGAGTTTTGGCCCGGGTGGGTCGGCACTACAAGAAAATGACCCTTTTATGTCACACCCCCAAACCTGAACGGCGGAAACGTTCGGGGGCAAATGACTTCATGTGGTAACGTAACAAATGAATACATAGTAAAGAAATCAATACAACCATTATATATATAATTGAAAGTTTACATTTGTCAATAGCTACATGTTCAAAACCAATTACAATATGATGTCAAAATATGAGATTAAACTGGCGCCGCAGCATCCCTTCATCAAAAGCATAATGATACCTGAAATTACTGATTCCTTGGGACATACAAGTAATTTGGAAAGATTAGATCAACATTTAAGCTGGTGAGTTTCATAAGTATTTAAATGACAATGTTTGTATGAAATGAAATGTTTTGTCCTTGTTTGTTTGAGTTTAGAAAATCCTATATTTTCTACTAGTATAAAACTAGCCTTCTCTCAAGACCAATGTTTGTTTCTAAAATGTTTGTAAGTGTAAAATAACCAATGTGTTTGAAAACCTTGTAAATGAATGCATTTTTAATACCCCATGTGAGTTTTATAACCATACTATTGACTCAGAATGCCTATACACAATGTTCTTCAGGCGTTGGAATGTTATGACGTTTGTCACCCCAAATGGTGAACTGTAGCTAACAGTCAAGGCGCGGGTTGTCAAGCCCGTATAGATCTATACACAAACACCATGCTCCCCCTCCAAGGAATTGTGGTATATAATACAGGACTTGAAATGTGTACTCGAACGTACGTGAAGTTAGTGTCTCACAAAACCGTGGTATAAAAACAGATCTACTTGTTAAAATGTTTCGTTTGTTCTTGTATACGAAAGTGACTTCTTGAAATTCGTGTTTCTAGTACATAAGTGTTAGGAATTTGTTCGTAAAACTATACATATTATAGTTTTCTAAAAGTGTGTCTCGTTTGTTTAGAAATACTTAGAAAAGGAATCATTTGTTATGAAAGCATAGATTTTTGTAGAGCCTAAGATAGACAAGTATACATATAATCTAAGAAATGTTTAGTTTATACATGCATCACAACAATTTATATTTTTAAAGATAGGATTCTATTGTAATATATTTTGTATACGAGAGTTCCCTATAAAGTTTACAAATCACATATGATTCTACTTAGTAAAAGTGTATAAAAATCTTTATATATAACACCCGATAGTAGTCGTGTGTTTTACTTGTATTTACCCCCCTTAGAAAGCATATAAAAGCATTTAGAATAATTAAAAAGGGTTAATTAAGGGGTATGAACTCACTTGAAAGTTTGAAGATAGCGAGATGGAAAACCGGGCAGAGTTTCGTCTCGGGAAACGGATTTTTCTCGGGATTCTCGGGAATCTCGGGAGTAAAATCGACCTTCGGGATTGAGCAAAATGACTAGGGCTTTGGGTTTGAATGGGCACAGAAAACGAGGAAAAACGCAAGAGAAATGAGAAGAAATGAGCAAGTTTTCCGAAAACCCTCGCATCCCTTTATTAGGGGCTGGGAGGCCTCGGTACGCGGGGCGTACGCTCGTACACAGCGCGTACTCGTGCGTCACCCGTGACCGAGTCCTCGACTGCTTTGCTTCGGATGGGACGGGTCGGGTAGGCTCGCATAGGGGCGACATGGACGGACCGAGACCAAGGCCCTCGGGTACGCGGGGCGTACTGGGTTACGCGGCGCGTACCTCGGATGAGGACGCTGTCTCCTCCTTCGGATATTACCGGATTTTTGAATTAAATTTATATATAATTTATTTAATAAATTTCAAAAAATCATATCTTCTTCATACGAACTCCGTTTTCGATGGTCTTTATATCCACGCGTAGGTGAGACTACGCTCTACAACTTTCGTTTAGACTCCGTTGGAAAATTCTGAAATTATTTTTATTATTTATTTATAAAATGTCGTGGTTAAGGAGTTTCTCTAAAAATTCATAACTTCTTTATCTGACGTCGGTTTTTGCCAGACTTTTTACTGCTGAAATACCATTGTCGAGAACTTCGATTCTCGTTTAGGTCATTCCGGCCAAAAGTCGCTCAATTTCCGATTCGAGTTTTTAGTTGTCTGCTGCTAAGCCGAGCATGGAAAAATCATAACTTCAATATACGAAGTCGGATTTGGGCATTCTTTTTATGTACGATCATGGTTTAATGACATTTAAACATAGAAGGAAATTTAAATAGAAACTTTTTGGACACTTTATTATCAAAGTAAATTTTATTAACTCAAAAGTGGTTACAATACTTGACCTTTTAGGTCATTACTAAGAGTTGAAATATCGGGTTGTCACATCATCCCCCCGTTAGAGGGAATTTCGTCCCGAAATTTAAAGTAGTAAAGATACTAGTGAACATGAAAGAGATGAGGGTACTTTTGTTTCATCTGATCCTCGCGTTCCCATGTGAATTCAGGTCCCCGCTTGGCGTTCCAGCGAAGCTTCACGATGGGTATGCGACTTTGTTTTGTCTGTTTGACCTCTCGGTCCATGATTTCTATTGGTTCTTCCACAAAGTTAAGGCTCTCGTTGATCTCGATCTCGTCGAGTGGAATAACAAGAGTCTAATCGGACAGACACTTTTTCAAGTTTGAGACGTGGAAGGTTGGATGTATGTTACTAAGTTCACGCGGTAGGTTAAGCTTGTAAGCCACAGGGCCGATTCTGGCAATAATCTCGAAAGGCCCTATGTATCTTGGATTTAGTTTCCCACGCTTTCCAAAGCGTATTAAACCCTTCCACGGTGAGACCTTTAATAAAACATGGTCTCCAACCTGGAATCCCAAAGGTTTCCTCCTTTGGTCAGCGTAGCTTTTCTGTCAGTCCCTAGAGGATTTCAATCGTTCACGAATCTGAACGATCTTCTCTGTCGTTTCTCGTATGATTTCCGGACCGGTGAGAGTGCTTTCAGGAACTCTTCCTCTAGCTAACTGGGTATTGCCAACTTTAGTCCAGCACAGAGGGGATCTCCACTTTCGACCATAGAGAGCTTCAAATGGAGCAGCCTTTATGCTTGTATGATAACTATTATTGTATGAAAATTCGACAAGGGGTAAATGGATATCCCATGCCTTTCCAAAGTCAATCACACAGGCTCTTAGCATATCTTCTAAAGTTTGTATCGTTCTCTCACTTTGCCCATCTGTTTGTGGGTGGTAGGCTGTACTCATGTCTAGCCTAGTCCCCAGGGAACTTTGTAGTGACTGCTAGAATCTTGAAGTGAATCTACTATCTCGATCGGAGATAATGGATATCGGAACACCATGCAGTCGCACTACTTCCCTTAAGTAAGTTCTCATAAGCTTTTCCATTTTGTCAGTCTCCTTGATGGGTAGGACATGCGCGGACTTGGTCAATCTGTCGACAATGACCCATATGGTATCGAGTCCACTCATCGTCTTGGGTAACTTGGTTATGAAGTCCATAGTAATCCGCTCCCATTTCCATTCTGGTATCTCTGGTTGTTGTAGTAATCCTAACGGTTTCTGATACTCGACCTTAACCTTAGCGCAAGTAAGGCATTTACTTACGAAGGTAGCAATTTCTGCTTTCATGTTAGGCCACCAGTACTGTTTCTTAAGATCCAGATACATTTTATCTGAACCTGGGTGAACGGAATATCTTGAGTTGTGTGCTTCGGTCATGACTACGTTCCTAAAGCCACCATGTTTCGGGGTCCAGCTTCGGTCCATGAGATAGTAGGCTCCGCCACCCTTGACTTCTAGATTCTTTTCCATTCCTCGCAGGGATTCACCCGCCACATTTTCAGGTTGCAAAGCTTCCATTTGTGCCTCCTTAATTTGTGTGGATAAGTGGGAATGGATAGTCATAGTCAGAGATTTGACCCTCCGACCAGTGTATTCCTCTCGACTGTGGGCGTCAGCTACCACGTTGGCCTTGCCAGGATGATAACGAATTTCACATTCGTAGTCATTTAGTAACTCAACCCATCGTCGTTGTCACATGTTGAGTTCCTTCTGATCGAAAATGTGTTGAAGGCTCTTGTGATCGGTGAAAATAGTACTCTTTGTTCCGTATAAGTAGTGTCTCCAGATCTTCAGAGCAAATACCACTGCTCCTAACTCAAGATCGTGTGTCGTATAGTTCACTTCGTGTGTCTTAAGTTGTCGGGAGGCATAAGAAATAACCTTCCCTCTCTGCATAAGAACACAACCAAGTCCTTGATTTGACGCATCGCAATACACTACGAAGTCTTCTATCCCTTCGAGAAGGGATAGTATCGGTGCGGTGCACAAGGCCTGTTTTAGCGTCTGGAACGCCTTCTCTTGTTTCGCTTCCCAGTCAAAGGCGACGCCTTTCTAGGTTAATGTAGTGAGAGGTTTCGCAATGCTAGAGAAGTTCTTTATGAATCTGCGATAGTAACCAGCGAGACCTAGAAATTGACGAATTTATGTAGGTGTCTTTGATGCCGACCAGTTCTCAATGGCCTTAATTTTGGAGGGGTCCACGTGTATCCCTTTCTCGCTAACAACGTGGCCTAAAAATTCGACTCTTCGAATCCAAAATTCGCATTTAGAGAACTTCGCATAGAGTTTCTCCGTTCGCAGTGTTTCTAGGACTTTTCGTAGGTGCTGACTATGCTCTTCCTCACTTCGGGAGTAGATAAGTATATCATCGATAAAGACGATTAAGGACGGCATACTCTATTCATTAGGTCCATAAATACTGCTGGTGCATTGGTTAATCCGAACGGCATCACTACAAATTCTTAGTGTCCATAACGAGTTCGGAAAGCTGTCTTTGGAATATCCCCCTCTAGAACTCGTAATTGGTGATATCCGGATCGTAGATCTAGTTTGTAGAAGTAGTTTGCTCCTTGCAGTTGATCGAATAGGTCGTCAATACGGGGTAGAGGATAACGGTTCTTGACAGTAAGTTTGTTTAGCTCTCTATAGTCGATGCACATACGGAACAATCCGTCTTTCTTCTTTAAACGCAAGACCGGTGCTCCCCAAGGTGAGAAACTTGGTCTTTTGAATCCTTTTTGAAGGAGTTCATTAAGTTGACTGGAAAGTTCCTGCATCTCTGCTGGTGTGAGACGATAAGGCGACTTCGCTACTGCGGTAGCCCCTGGAACTAAGTCGATTCTGAATTCGACTTGGCGTTGTGGTGGTAATCCTGGTAGTTCTTCTGGAAAGATATCGAGAAAGTCGCGTACTACTGAAATGTTCTTGATGTCCTTCAGTTCTTGACTTGTATCAACGATGTGCGCTAGGAATGCTCGACAATCCTTCCGCAATCACTTTCGAGCTTCGATGCACGAAATGATGCGAAGGTTTGTACTTGATTTGTCGTCGTAGATAACTAAACATTCGTTGTTAGGGAGATTAAGACGGACTTCTTTCTCAAAGCACATGATGTCGGCGCGAAGAAGACTCAACCAATCCATGCCGACTATGACGTTGAAACTTTTAATTTGGACCGGCATGACATTGATTGGAAAAGAATGGTCGTCTAAAGTTAACGTACAACCCATGTATATGCAGTTTGTGTTTTCGGTTTTCCATTGGCCATCTCTACAGTGAATGATTTTTCTAACTTGCTAGGTTTAGGTTTAAGTAAGTGAATAAAGTTTTGACTCACGAATCTTCTCTCCGCTCCACTATCGAATAATATGCATGCATATGAATTAACGAGAAGGAACGTACCAGCAAATACCGTTGGGTCAGCTACAGCTTCGTCGTGGTGTATAGCCAAAACTCGTCCCACACCGTCGGTGCCTGCTGCCTTAGGGCAGTTCCTCTTCTAGTAGCCCACCTTGCCACAACCGTAGCAAGTTTGGCCTACACCCGCACTGGGAACTTGAGTGATCGGATTTGCAGGGTCCTTGCAGAAACAGGCTGTGTGTCCCTTTCTGTTGCAGTTGGCACACTGCATTTCCCAACAAGGTCCATGGTGGTGGTAAGTACATTTGGTGCACTTTGGAAGGTTACCTACATAAGGCTTTGTGGGGTAGGGATTTGTAGGAGTTGTAGTAGGTACAGTGGCAGCATTCACTGAAACCAGTTGTTTCTTTGCGGGTTCTTGGGAAGACCCACCCTTCCCTTTATTCCATATCCTCTTCTTGCTATTGTTGTTGTTGTTGTTGTTGTTGTTTCCCTTTTGAGGTTCTGGTGTAGCAACCGTTGAGTTCTGATGACCTCCATAATCAACAAGAGATTGTGCCAGTTCCTTGACACTTTCAAAGGTGTCAGGTTTTGAAGCTAACACGCTTGACCTAATTTGGGGAGACAGCCCCCAAATGTATCTCTCTATCTTCTTGCTCTCAGGAGCAGTCATATCTGGGAAAAGGATTGCCAAATCGCAGAACCTGTTGGTATAAGTAGCGATGTCGGTACCAACCATTCCGAGAGTCCATAGTTCGTGTTCGAGCTTTTGAATCTCTCCCTGTGGGCAATATTCTCTCATCATCATGGCTTTTAGGCTCTCCCAGCTTATGGAGTTTGCCACTATCAGGGTAAGTACTTTAACGTGGCCATTCCATCAAGTTAAAGCTCTATCAATAAGGGTGAAAGTTGCAAACTTGACTTTGCTGTGCTTGGGACAGGAGCAGATTTCAAAGACTGCCTCCGTCCTTTCAATCCACTGCCTCAGGGCTATCACACCCCCAGTTCCATAAAACATCCGGGGTTTGGCATTAGTAAAGTCCTTATAGGTGCATTCTCGGGGTGGTCCATGACTCTCGCCATGGTTGGATGGGTGAGTGCCAAATCCCGAGCCATTAGTACTCGAGTTATTGATCTGTGACATGGCAGCTGCTACCGCTGCGGTGACTGCTGCTTGGAACATAACATCATCAAATTGAGGTGGTGGAGGTGGTGGTGGTACATGTGCTTCCCCACCGTTGTTTCGCCTTGGGTTCCTGCGCGGAGGCATCCTTCAACTATAGGTTGAAAAGATAAGAATAAGAATTTCATAGAATAGAAAATGTATGTGTCTCATGAACCAAATTGCTATAGTTCAACAACAGATGCTAGTATGTGTCTTAAAATAGAAGAATGAAAGTTATTTGTAAGACTGAAAGTATGAAACAAGTATTTCGTTTCTCAAAGACTTTTCAAGGTTTGAATGAAATACTCAACGTAGTAATAATAGTGTCACTTATATTAATATAAAAGTTGATACAACGATCATGAAAATTTGACCCCTATAAGGGCCTCCGATTACAATGTTCGAGAAATTTAAAGACTTTTAGCCGAGGTCCTAAGCTATAACAAAATTTGAGTCTTTGACAAGCACTACTTGCGACGTACGTTGCGCTTGGAGCTTGACTCCGCATCTGATTGCTTCGACTCCATTAGACGCCTATCAAAAGCGGCTTGTTGTTCCCTCAGTTCAGCGAGGGCTGCAATCAATTGTGCTTGGAATGCCTCGGTTTCGATTTGAGCATTGTCTTGTATCTTGTCCAGCCTACGGATGTCAGAAGTGTGAACCTGTACTTCTACGTTGACATCCCGGAGTCGGCTAGCTTGAAATCCGGACTGATAGGACTGATTGGCTAGCTTACCCACCATTACTGGGAGTGCCCGATCAGCCGATCCTCCACCGCGTACATCATAGAAGTCCCGGCACATGTCGTAGGGAGGGCGTATGCCTTGTTGTTGGCTCCAATGATGGAGGTGACTTCCCCAGACAGGAGTCGGTCCTTGAAAGTTCCTTACGAAGACAGGAGGTTGAAAGGGTGGTGGATCGATCACTTCCGGCTCTGAGTCGGTACCGGAGTCATCATCCACTTCTATGGGTTCCTCGTCCTCTTCAGGATCATCTTCAACCAATGCTCCGTTGCCTTGGTTGGGAAAGTAGGGGTCTCCAGGGTGGTGAAATCCAGCCATTTGACTGTACGAGAAATAGGGTTATAAGAATTGAATAAAGTTGAAACATGCAAAACATGTAAGTTAAACTAGTTTAGGTAGCAAATATTCCTATAGTATTTAAATTCTTGTGTTTGATTCTAGTAATGGTTTGGTAAGTTTTGACTTGTTGCTTACTACGATCATTCCTCGATATACGTTGGTCCAATCTCGGGCAAATATAGTTGATCACGGTATATTTGTCCAAAATCTGATTACATATATCGAGTCTTAATCGTAGTGTCAAATTGTCTAAATACTTGTTGTGTAGTTAGATATCATGAAAATAATTTGTTGTATGCATGTAATTGTACATAAATGAACTATCAATTTAAGTTAAGCGTAACGCTGCTTAAGCGTAAAAAGAAAAATGTTTTGTCAGAGAGTATTAGTCCCTTAAGCATTTATAGTTTGTATATCTTATGTGGTTCGATATACTTAGTTCACTATAAACATTGCTCTGATACCAATCTGTCGCACCCCCAAACCTGAACGGCGGAAACGTTCGGGGGCGGATGACTTCATGTGGGAACGTAACAAATGAATACATAGTAAAGAAAGCAATACAACCATCATATATATAATTGAAAGTTTACATTTGTCAAAAGTTACATGTTCAAAACCAATTACAATATGATGTCAAAATATGAGATTAAACTGGCGCCGCAGCATCCCTTCATCAAAATCATAATGATACCTGAATTACTGATTCCCTAGGACATACAAGTAATTTTGAAAGAGTAGATCAGCATTTAAGCTGGTGAGTTTCATAAGTATTTAAATGACAATGTTTGTATGAAATGAAATGTTTTGTCCTTGTTTGTTTGAGTTTAGAAAATCCTATATTTTCTACTAGTATAAAAGTAGCCTTCTCTCAAGACCAATGTTTGTTTCTAAAATGTATGTAAGTGTAAAATAACCAATGTGTTTCAAAACCTTGTAAATCAATGCATTTTTAATACCCCATGTGAGTTTTATAACCATACTATTGACTCGGAATTCCTATACACAACGTTCTTCAGGCGTTGGAATGTTATGACGTTTGTCACCCCAAATGCTGGACTGTAGCTAACAGTCAAGGCGTGGGTTGTCAAGCCCGTATAGATCTATACACAAACACCATGCTCCCCCTCCAAGGGATTCTGGTATATAATACAGGACTTGAAATGTGTACTCGAACGTACGTGAAGTTAGTGTCTCACAAAACCATGGTATAAAAACAGATCTACTTGTTAAAATGTTTTGTTTGTTCTTGTATACGAAAGTGACTTCTTGAAATTTGTGTTTCTAGTACGTAAGTGTTAGGAATTTGTTAACTATACCTATTATAGTTTTCTAAAAGTGTGTCTCGTTTGTTTAGAAATACTTAGAAAAGGAATCATTTGTTATGAAAGCATACATTTTTGTAGAGCCTAAGATAGACAAGTATACATATAATCTAAGAAATGTTTAGTTTATACATGCATCACAACAATTTATATTTTTAAAGATAGGATTCTATTGTAATATATTTTGTATACGAGAGTTCCCTATAAAGTTTATAAATCACATATGATTCTACTTAGTAAAAGTGTATAAAAATCTTTATATATAACACCCGATAGTAGTCGTGTGTTTTACTTGTATTTCCCCCCTTAGAAAGCATATAAAAGCATTTAGAATAATTAAAAAGGGTTAATTAAGGGGTATGAACTCACTTGAAAGTTTGAAGATAGCGAGATGGAAAACCGGGCAAAGTTTCGTCTCGTGAAACGGATTTTTCTCGGGATTCTCGGGAATCTCGGGAGTAAAATCGACCTTCGGGACTTGAGCAAAATGACCAGGGCTTCGGGTTTGAATGGGCATGGAAAATGAGGCAAAACGCAAGAGAAATGAGAAGAAATGAGCATGTTTTCCGGAAACCCTCGCATCCCTTTTATAGGGGCTGAGAGGCCTCGGTACGCGGGGCGTACGCTCGTACGCAGCGCGTACTCGTGCGTCACCCGTGACCCAGTCCTCGACTGCTTCGCTTCGGATGGGACGGGACGGGTAGGCTCGCATAGGGGCGACGTGGACGAACCGAGACCAAGGCCCTCGGGTATGCGGGGCGTACTGGGTTACGTGGCACGTACCTCGGATGAGGACGCTGACTCCTCCTTCGGATATTACCGGATTTTTGAATTAAATTTATATATAATTTATTTAATAAACTTCAAAAAATCATATCTTCTTCATACGAACTCCGTTTTCGATGGTCTTTATATCCACGCGTAGGTAAGACTACGCTCTACAACTTTAGTTTAGACTCCGTTGGCAAATTCCGAAATTATTTTTATTATTTATTTATAAAATGTCATTATTAAGGAATTTCTTTAAAACTTCATAACTTCTTTATCTGACGTCGGTTTTTACCAGACTTTTTACCGCTGAAATACCATTGTCGTGACCTTCGATTCTCGTTTAGGTCATTCCGGCCAAAAGTCGCTCGATCTCCGATTCGAGTTTTTAGTATTCTGCTGCTAAGCCGAAGTTGGAAAAATCATAACTTCAATATACGAAGTCGGATTTGGGCATTCTTTTTACGTACAATCATGGTTTAATGAAATTTAAACATAGAAGGAAATTTAAATAGAAACTTTTTGGACACTTTATTATCAAAGTAAATTTTATTAACTCAAAAGTGGTTACAATACTTGACCTTTTAGGTCATTACAAAGAGTTGAAATATCGGGTTGTCACATTTTACGACACGCAAACCACGACACTCATTGGTTTATGTTACGCAAAAGAGAGTGATATTAAAATAGTGTCGTCTCTTTAAAAAATTTAAGGATTTAGGTCACGCACTGTTGCGTGCCCTTAAATTAGTGTCTCATCTAAAAAAAATAAAAACACGGAGGGCACTTCAACTAATATGTGCGTCCTCTGTGAATGTCGTTTTATGATTTTTACTCAAAACACGCGTTCTTGAAAGGGGGAAATGAAATCCTCTTAAAATTCTAAAATATTTTAATACCCCGCTTCCCCCTTCATTCTCTTCTTCCGTTCTCTCTACAAACCCTAATCACCATACCAACTCTGCTATACAGCTCGAAAACTCATATAATCGTTTTATAATTTTTTTCTTAAAAACTCGTGTTCCCTCTCTTGCATTTTCACTTCCCTCCCTCGCATTTTTCTCCTGGTTCTGCCCTCTTTCGTCGTCCTCAAGCTCTATCCACTCATCCATTCTTCTTCCGATGAATTTATTTGCCACACTAGCGGCTCCTGCCGATACACCATCATCGGCTCTAGATAACCCTTCCGCTGACATGGATTCCTGTATGAAGAAATCAATCAACCTTCATTTTCATCGATCCATACAAATAGAACAAAGCTCGAAAATGGTAGTAGTTCAAAGAGTCAATCTGGTTTCATAGGGTTTATTGGTATCAACTCAGTGTTTGGGTTCATGTCCGCTTTCTAAGGAGCCCCAAAACCTGATCCTTACATGCTCAAGATCATCTACCATGCCATTAGGGAGCCAAATCGTAGAACCAGGAAGATGTAGAAGATGATTGAACTCGAATTAGGCTCTATTTCATTGACCATCAAGCTTTGGTTCCAGAATAGAAGGTAATTATGATTTGATTTTTCTTTTTCTTTTTGCTTCTCAACAGCTTAAGACACACACAAACGAGAGAAAAAAATTTATTTTTTCCTTACTTACATCTTCCTTATTGATCTAGATTTTGTTATCTACTTGTTGGTGGAATTTCTATTAGTTTTAATTTTAATTTAATATGAACTGATCAAGTGTACGTGAGGTGTTTGATGAAATGCTCGAGTGAGTGTAGACCATAATATCTTTCATATTTTGGCTGTGTAAAGATGGAGGTGGTCAGATGGGTAAGGATGGAATCAGTAATGTTTCATATACCCTGAATTGTAGACTTTTGTTTGGTGAATCACCATCATATGGTTTTAAGTACCTAGTTATTGTGTAGTATAGTATGGTTAGATGAGGACACTCAAGTGGCCTATCATGGAACCAACTATTGATATCCCTGATGCTCATGGCTCTGTGAAGAATTTGGATTTTAGGTTCTAGTTCTGTGTTTATTGGTTAATCATGTTGATGTCATACTTTATACACAAATTTTACATATTTAACTTTGTTTCCTTCAATTTTCCCTCTTCTAGACTCTCATCAGTATGCTAGTCTAATATTGATGAATGTGAAATGATAAGGTAAAGAGGGGTTTCTTGATGAAATTATAAAAATGATCACTATATCTTCACCGGTAAACTTCTCTATTTTTACCTTTTTAAATAAAATAACCCTACCCTTTGCTGACAGTTTGTAATTTATGTAGGTAGATTCACTTTTTTATGATCATCTGGATTTTCTTGATGAATTACCAAGATTTTTATCGTATTCTGCTGTTGTTGCATCTGCACATCAAGCTTCATTAGGGCAGCATGCATATGATCAGAGCTCAGGTGGGGTCCCATTCAAACTGGCACAGGTGGATAAGGTACTAACTTTTCAACATTTTCATATATATTTTTCTTGATTTTAAAAGGGGTTGATTCTGTTATTATTGATTAGCAACGAGGGATAAGGTCAGTGGTCCACATGCTGAAAGGGACATGATTGTTGATTGTCCTGATATGGATGATAAACCAATTATGAAACTTCACAAGGATTAGAGGCGGAAGGAGAATAGGGAGAGGAGAAATAGTGATCATCCTGATCTTAACAATAGGGATAGGGATATCCAACAAAAAATTGCATGTAAAGTGGAAAATGTTGGAGTACATTCACATTCAGCTCTATATGGTGATAAAGATGCCCTCAAAAGTGAGTAGTAGATGCTTTTTTCATATTGATTTAGTTTTTTTTCTTTTTCATAGTTTTTCGAGAGTTTGGTATTTGTTAATTATAGGTACGTATAGCCATGAATTTACTTTCTGTGAGAATGTGAAAAGTAGATTACGCAATCACACAACAAAAAACAAGAATAAGAGGAACATCATGAGTTTATCTATTAAGTTGTTTTTTTTCCTGCATTAAGTCATAAAGAAACACCTGCATATAGCTTACCAAATTATCTCTGTCAATTCAAAAGGAAACCAAAAATGAAAAGCAAGATTTTAAGCTACATTTGGACAAGCAGAAAATCAAAACTTATTTATACACACAACACAAGAGAGGGAGAGACAAGCAGCTAGTTACCTCCAAGCCAGCATAAACTGCAACAAAAAGTGCATATCCAGTAGGGCCATATCCTGTGAGAAAGATTATCAAGCATTCTTGAAATGCCTTCATATATACGGCACATAAATAATTACCAGGAAGAAATTATAGATCTTGGTATGTATGTGTAACGCGTGGTATATATTTTATACCAAATTGTGTTTTTTTTGGCATTGCTTTAAAAAAAATACAATGCTCCAGAAGAAGCCTTTTTTGTTTTGTTCATTGAATCAAACAGTGTATGCTGTTAAATTTGATGTCTTTAAATTTTATTTTTCAGGTTGCTGATTTATTTGGGAAGCATGCAGATCTTATGGAAGGATCCAATGCATTTTTGGAACGTTGTGAAAACATAGGTGGCTTTAGATTATATAATTTTTGTTTTACTCTTTGAGAACTTCTTATTGTTACTAATTTATCTTGTTTGCAGATGAAAAAATGGAGGGTCTATGAATTAAGACATGTCATTTTCCACTATTGCCCTTATATTTTTTCCAAGCTATTTGACGTTTTCATGATAATAGGATTTTATTTCTTGTTTTATTTTTCTTAAATTTCAACAAATCCCCTGGACATCATTTCCTGTCCATTTACAAAAGAGCAAAAAAAAATATAAGTCCTACTATCTATTAAATTATAATGAAATCAAATTCCCTTTTAATTGCTATTGTTTTTTAATTTGTAATCAACCCTTCAAATTGTTTTTAATATGTATTAATTGCTATTACTTTTTTTTTTTTTAATTTTTTGTATTTTTTTTGGAGGCTATCATTTTGATATGTAATCCATTGTTTTTGTATATTTTAATAAGTTAACATCTCTATTTAATGTCATTTAAAAAAAAACATCTCTATTTAATATTTAGACTATATTAATAGAACAAGAAAAAAATAAACAATATTTTATACGGAAGAGGCAGTAACTCAACAGATCCAAAATCAAAATCGGTTCTAGGTGTCGAGATTACACATTAGCCACCAGGTCTGCGACCAAAAATCGCCCCTCAACCAGAAAAACGCATTCCCTCAACATGGGTTTAGATTAATGGGTGGTTTAGGGTTATAATCATGACAAGTGTGTTTTTTCAGCTTATGTTGGTTGCGATAGTTATGATTTTTTTAATGGATTCATGGAGGTACCTCCGTTGATAGCTAAGCTTCCTGTTATCTACAAGCATAGAGATTTACATTTCTACCCCTGTTGGATTTACACACTTCCTTCATGGATTTTAGTTATTCCATCATCAATCATAGAATCTGGTGTTTGGGATGTGGTCACATTTTATCTTGTTGTCTTTGATCCCTAATTTTCTAGGTATATTTTCAAGATTTCCTTTTCTTACTTTTGTTATGTTGACATCTAATTAAAATAACATCGTTTCTATATGTAGACGTTTAAAGGAGTTTGGGGTGTATTTCTCTTTGCATCAAATGTCAACTAGGGTTAGATAAACACGAAACCCTTTAGGTTAGTCACTCTCACTCCAAATTGTAGTTCTATATGTTCTTATTTGAAAATATGTCTGTTTGGATTGTATAGGTAGAAATAGGAAACATCAAGGATTGGCTGCAGCTATTCTAAAGCTTTGGGAGAAATTTGAGATTGCAAAGATTGCTGTTAAGAAAGGAGTACAGAATACTAACACTGAGCTAATGGCTAAAGAATTGCAGGTTTATGTTAATTGGAATAGATACCAATATTAAAGCATCTTGAAATATGGCATTTTTCTTTCAAATTAATATTAACAATGGCATATTTATTTTCTCCAACATGAAAATATTTCAAAGGTTAACTGGATGAACCCTAATTACACACGATAAGGACTATATTGTTCTTGATAGAGGTAAAGATTTCTTCCCATCTTCAGTTTCTTCAGCAGTCGAATAGAGAAGAAACCATGGAGTTGATGAGTTTCAAAGGAACGAAACTCCTAACTCATCATCAAATCCACTACACTTTTTTTAAAAATAAAAATTATTGAATATGACAATGTGTGTTGCTTGATACAGTACCCAATTCCTTTAACAAACACTTTTTTTAAGAACAAAGATTTATATTTATTCAGGGACTATAGAAATCCTATGCTTCTTGTTGCATCTTCAGCAATAGATGCTACTGGTTAGGTAAATTCATTATTCTTTATAACAGCTTGAAGGATTGTTTTGTAAAATTACTCAACTTTTTGTTGTATCATATATTTATACTTGTTTTATGCTTACTAGTTTGTTAATTTTGCAGTCCAGTTTAGGTTTAGATGGAAAGAAGATTGAATATGAGGGTAATGTTCTTCTTCCTTCTATTAAAAACATCCAGGTATTTTCTCTTTTGGACATGTTTTAAAGATAGCAACGTTTGAAAAAAGTGGTGGAGTTCAAGCTCTAATTGAATACCCTGGTGAGAGTTAATTAATGTTTTTGATAACAAGTGTTGAGAAGCCTATTAAATATAATATAATTATGTAAATTGTTAAAAAAAATTATAAATTTCAAATGTTCAGACAGCTATTGTAGCCAAGGAAGCATTGGAAGGACACTGTATATATGATGGAGGGTTTTGCAGCTAAAGAAAACCTTTAATAAAAACTATATAAATTTACTGGAAGCTTGTATCAAGTCTGACTACCCATGTGTCCGATTGGAGGAAGCTCAAGGTTCTTTACTTCTCATACACTGTAATAATCCATCATCACACTTATTTTGTAGTTATGTTTTTTTTTTTTTTTTTTTTGCAGGCAATATACTGTGAGCAAGTTCATAGATTTAGAGTCCTTGAGTGGTGTTATTAAGGAAGAGTGGAGACAAGTGAGGCACACAATTAAAAAAATCAGCACAAATCTTGTTTACAATGAGGCACGCATTAGCTAGGTTATTATAACTATTAGTTTGTAAATTTCTGTTACAACTTCTATTGATTTGTTTTATTTTTCTATATATGGAACGATTATTTGTATGACATTAAATTTTATGTAATGGATTGTATTTTTTGTATATGATATTTTATTTTCTATTATGAGACATTAAATACAAATTTAATTTGAAAATTAGTAAATCTATAAATAATATTTATTTTAAACATATAAAATTATGATACACAAAAATGTGTGTCATCTTCATTTATGACATGACCTTTCTTGATAGGGGCTTTCTTGATACGTATTGCGTGTCATTAACACGCGCGTCGTAAGGTTACGACACGCGAATGCGTGTCGTCTTCCTTTATGACAGGGCCTTCCCTGATACGCATTGCGTGTCGTAATTACGCGTCGTAAATGCGCGTCGTCTATAGACGACACGCAAAAGCGCGTCCTCTCTCTTTATGATAGGGCCTTTCTTGATGCGCATTTGCGCATCGTCTGAGCCTTTTACGATGCGCAATGAGCGTCGTAAAAGGGTGTTTTTCTAGTAGTGCGGTTTGCTTATCAGTTAGATCTTCCGGTAGAGCCCAGCGAGATCCACAGCCCTTTCCACGTTTCTCAGCTACGGAAGTGCTTATTGGATGAGTCAGCAGTTGTACCATTGGAGGATATTCAGGTTGATGGCAGCCTGAATTACATCGAGAGACCCATGGCGATATTGGATCGGAAGACAAAGACCTTGAGGAACAAGGTGGTTCGGCTAGTAAAGGCGTACTGGCAGCACCGCAAGGGCTCGAAGTGGACGTGGGAGCCCGAGGAGGAGATGAGAGAACACTACCCAAAGTTGTTTGTAGAGACAACAGACTTCGAAGATGAAGTCTAAGATAAGTGGGGGAGATTTGTAACGCTCTGTTTCTAGTACGTATTTGATGTACTTTTATACCATTTGTATTAGTGACTCGACGAGTGGCAGCCGTAACTCGTCGAGTAGATGTGAGGTTGGGACGCGAGTTTAGGTAATCTACTCGCCGTGTCCGTGCTTGGACTCGACGAGTAGGCTAGTCTGGATGAATCCCTAATTAAAGGGTTTGCATCCTATTTAAACAACATTATGAGATTCAAGTCCAGCCTCCATCACCTTCAGAGCATTACTTTCGAAACCCTAATTCCCTTTTGGCAAGTTCAGCTTTCTTAGTGACTTTGAGGGTTTTTGGTGCATTGTGTATCTAGTTGAAGAGTTGGAAGGAAGAAGGGTGAAGGGACAAGGACTAGATCCAGGAGCAACATCAGTTTCTTTTCACTTTCAGGTAATCAAGCTCAAAACTTGACTTGGGGCATTATAGATTTTCTCCTTTTCCCCTTTATGGAGTTTTAGGGCCAATAAGCTTGATCCTTAAGACTTGGACGTCCCAAGTCGATTCAACTTCAGATCTAGACACTAGAACCAAGTTCATGGCATAAAGATGCAAGCTTTATGACCATATTAGCCCATGCACCTCTTTCGACCTCTTTTTGGGTCCTTAAAGCTTATACTTCCATGCATGCACATAAAGTTCATAACTTTATGTGTTAGATCGACCTTAGAAGAGCAGATCTACCTTTTGGATGAGAGTTGTACATCAGAAATCAAGTTATCGACTTGGACAATAGGCGACTCGACGAGTTGCTCTTGGAACTTGGCGAGTCCGGGGCTCGAGTCCCCATTCTATTGTGGTTCAAAGGAGCCCAGCTGAGTGATAACGGGAATTTAGACAAGTCCAAAGGAGAGATTTGACGTATTAAGATATAGCCATAATTTGGAAACCATAGGACTCGATGAGTGTAAGAACACACTCGGTGAGTCCAAGTCAATCTTCTTACCCACAAGAACAGACTGGACGAGTAGTTCATACAACTCGGTGAGTTGTAGAATTGACGTGTTCATATGTTGAATGAGGACTCGAAGAGTTGTTCATACAACTCAGTGAGTGAGATGAAGGTTGAATCGATGTTATTATGTAAGGAGAACTCGTCGAGTATTTGTTAAATTCGACGAGTAGATCGGGTTGGAGAATAGAAGAAAGGATAGGGACTCGGCGAGTTGGCGGCCTAACTCGGCAAGTTAGGTCAACTGGCAGTTGACATTGACCAGGATATTGACTTTGGCCATGGGTAAAATAGTCACTTTACCCTAAGATTAGTATCAGTGTTTGACTAAGTGTCTTTATTGGAATTGTTGTTGGGGAGTTACCGAAGCAGCAGTCAGACATTTCCCACTCAGCATTCTAGCACTCAAACGAAATTTTTGGCTTGTATTTTTGGAATGTTTCAAAGAGTGTGTTTTCGCTTAGAAGGTGTACAAGTGAGGATATAGTTCTTGGTTTTACTATGTATGGTAAGAGCGTTTTCGGACCGAAAAGGAAACCCACCGAAGAGGTTTACAGTCTGAAGGTGTTCACAGCCGAAAAGGGGTCGCAGCTTCAGACGTTTGCGTCCCGAAATGGGTTTTCGGTCCAAAGAGGAACTCTCAGATTTTTGTGTGTTTCAACTTCAAATTCTTACAACACTTTTACTAAGTGTTTAAATATATCAAAAACATTAATTTCACTTTATTAAACTAATAAATCAATAAGTTTGACTTTAATTTGATGAATTTGACTTTCGTTGACCATGATTGACCTTTACAAGATCGAAAATAATGGGTTGACACATCATCCCCCCGTTAGAGAGAATTTCATCATGAAATTAAATCTAAAGTGAAGACTCATGGACTAGGGAAAAGATGTTGATATTTCTTTTGCATCTTGTCATCTCGTTCCCTTGTGAATTCGGGTTCTCATTCCACATTCCATCGGACCTTCACTATAGGAATACGGCTTTGTTTCGTTCGTTTGACTTCCCTATCTGTTATTTCTATGCGTTCTTCCATGAAGTGTAGGTTTTCTTTTAGCTCGATCTCGTCAAATGGTATTACAAGTGTCTCGTCAGATAGACACTTCTCTAGGTTCGACACATGGAAGGTAGGGTGTACATTGTTAAGTTCTTGAGGTAGTCGGAGTTTGTAAGCAACTGGACTGATTCTAGCGAGAATCTCGAATGGCCCAATGTACCTTGGATTTAATTTACCATTCTTTCCAAAGCTTATCATGCCCTTCCAGGGTGAGAACTTTAATAGCACAAGATCACCAACCTAGAATTCCAAGGGTTTCCTTCTTTTGTCTGCGTAGCTCTTTTGTCGATCTCTAGAGGCTTTCAATCGTTCGTGAATTTGTACAATCTTTTCTGTCGTTTCTCTGATGATCTCCGGACCAGTGAGAGTGTTATCAAGAGCTTCGAAAGGGGCAACCTTAATACTAGTATGGTAGTTGTTGTTGTATGAAGACTCGAACAATGGTAAATGGATATCCCATGCTTTACCAAAGTAGATAACACAAGCTCTTAGTATGTCTTCTAATGTTTGAATAGTTCTCTCACTCTGTTCATCAGTTTGTGGGTGGTAGGTTGTGCTCATGCCCAGCTTGGTTCCCAGAGATTTTTGTAGTGATTTCCAGAACCTTGAGGTGAATCTGTTATCTCTATAAGAGATAATAGATATGGGTACACCATGCAATCGCAAAATCTCTCTAATGTATGTTCTTGTTAGCTTCTCCATCTTGTCAGTTTCTTTAATTGGTAGGAAGAGCGCGGACTTGGTTAACCTGTCAACGATAACCCAAATGGTATCGAGACCACCCGTTGTCTTGGGCAACTTGGTTATGAAGTCCATTGTAATCCACTCCCACTTCCACTCAGGTATCTCCCGTTGTCTTGGGCTTTTGGCATTCTACCTTAACATTGGCACAAGTAAGGCACTTGCCCACAAAGGTAGCAATCACTACTTTCAAGTTAGGCCACCAATATAACTTTTTGAGGTCCAAATGCATCTTATATGGCCCTGGATGAACGGAGTAACGAGTCTTGTGAGCTTCGTTCATGACCACATCTCTGAACCCACTGAACTTCGGTGTCCAAATCTGGTCCATGAAATAATAGACTCCATCACCCTTGACTTCTAAGTTCTTATCCATTCCCCTTAAGGTTTCACCTGCCACATTTTTAGGTTTCAAGTCATCCTGTTGAGCCTCCTTAATTTGTATGGATAGATGTGAATGGATCTTCATAGTCAATGATTTGAATCTATGACCTGAGTACTCCTTCCTACCAAGGGAATCAGCTACTACATTGGCTTTACCGGGATCATAATGAATTTCGCATTCATAGTAATTTAGTAGCTCGACCCACCGTCATTGTCTCATGTTGTGCTCTTATCGATCGAATATGTGTTGAAGGCTTTTGTGGTCTTTAAAGATAGTACTTTTCGTACCATACAGGTAGTATCTCTAGATCTTCAGAGCAAATACCACTGCTCCTAACTCAAGATCGTGTGTAGTGTAGTTGACTTCGTGCGTCTTAAGCTGCCTTGAGGCATAGGCGATGACCTTCCCTCGTTGCATAAGAACACAGCAAAGCCCTTGGTTGGATGCATCACATTACACTACGAGATCTTATGTCCATTCGGTAAGAGACAATGTCGATGCACTACATAGGGCACACTTTAGCGTTTGAAACATATTCTCTTGTTTTCCTTCCCAACTAAAGGTCACAACCTTCTAAGTAAATGTGGTAAGTGGCTTTGCTATCTTCAAGAAGTTTTGAATAAATCTGCGATAGTAGCCAGCAAGGCCTAGAAATTGACAAATCTTAGTAGGCGTTCCAGGTGCTGACCAATTCTCAATTTCCTTGATTTTGGAAAAGTCCACCTGAATTCCCTCCTTGCTAACCACGTGACCCAAGAATTCGATTCTTCGAATCCAAAATTCGCACTTAGAGAATTTTGCATAAAGTTTCTCTGCTTGTAGTGTTTCCAAGATCTGTCGCAAATGTTGGCTATGTTCCTCCTTACTGCGTGAATAGATCAGTATATCATCGATGAATACTATCAAGAATTTATCTAAATAAGGACGACACACTCGGTTCATTAAGTCCATGAAAACTGTCGGCGCATTGGTTAATCCGAAAGGCATCACTACAAACTCATAGTGACCGTAACGAGTCCGAAAGGCTGTTTTGGAAACATCCTCCTCTAGAACTAGCAACTGATGATACCCAAAACTTAAATCAATATTTGAGAAGTAGCTTAATCCCTGAAGTTGGTCGAACAAATCGTCGACACGTGGTAGAGGATAACGGTTCTTAATGTTCAGTTTGTTTAGCTCGCGATAATCGATGCACATACGAGACGATCCATCCTTCTTCTTCACGAAAAAAACCGACACTCCCCAGGGTGTGAAGCTTGGTCTGATAAATCCCTTGCTTAGTGATTGTTCAGTTGACTAGATAGTTCCTGCATCTCAGCTGGTGCTAGTCAGTAAGGTGATTTGGCTACAAGGGTAGCTCCATGAATTATGTCGATTATGAACTCCACTTGGCGTTGTGGCAGTACTCTAGGAAGATCTTCGGGAAAGACATCAGGAAAATGGCGGACGTCTAGAATGTTCTTTATGTGTTTCACCTACTGGTTCACATATACAACATAATCTAAGAACACATGCTAATCCTTCCGTAAGTACTTCTGGGTTGAATACAGAAGATGATTCAAAGGTTCACACCTGGTTTGTCGCCATAGATAACTAAGGTTTCATTATTTGGTAGATCAAGACGGGTGGATTTCTCAAAACACAGGATGCCAACATGATGGAGACTCAACGAATCCATGCCGATGATGACGTTAAAACTTTTAACTAAGACAAGCATGAGGTCAATTTGAAATGAATAGTTATCTAAAGTGAGTGTGCATCCTATGTATATGTCATTAGTACACTCAGTCTTCCCGTTAGCCATTTCTACGATGAACATTTCATTTAGTGCTTGTGGTTGCTGATTAAGTAAGTGTTTGAATGTTTGGTTCACGAAACTCCTCTCTGCTCCACAATCAAAGAGTATGCATGCATATGAGGTATTGAGGAGAAACATACCCATGACCACCGTAGGGTCTGCCACAGCTTCTTCATGACCAATAGCGAGTATTCTCCCCACTCCACCAGCATTCCTTGTCTTCGGGCAGTTCCTTTTGAAGTGCCCTTTTTGCCAAACCCATAACAAGCCCGAGTTGCTCTTGTGCCAGGGACCTAGGTGATTAGTGTAGCTGGTGCCTTGCAGAAACGGACAGTGTGCCCTTTCTTGTCGCAGTTTACACAGCGCATCCCCCGGCAGGGGCAGTTGAGGTGGAAATTGCACTTACCACACTTAGGCAGAGTCCGAGCATATTGCTTTGCTGGTGTAGGGGTAGTAGGGGTTGTTTCACCCTAAACAGACACTAACTGTTGTTTCATGGTAGGGTTCGGTGCATGTTGATTCTTCTTCCTATCCCAAAATTTTCTTTTGTTGTCGACAACCTTGGTTTGCTCGGGGACAGGGGTCACAGTGCGCTGACAGGCTGCATGGTCAATGAGCTGTTGGGCCAATTGTTTGGCGCTATTGAAGGAGGAAGGTTTTGAAGACAAAACATTTCCCTGTATCTGGGGAGACAATCCCTAGATATAGGTCTCGATCTTCTTACTTTCTGGGGTCACCATCCCAGGACATAGAGCCGCTAGGTCGCTGAACCTAGTAGTGTACGCAGCTATGTTAGAACCCTTCATGGTAAGGTTCCATAATTCTTGCTCCAGTTTCCGTACCTCGCCCCTCGGCCAGTATTCCCCCATCATCAGTGCCTTGAGGCTTTCCCTACCCATTGAGTTTTCCAGTACAAGAGTAAGTGATTTGACATGGCCATTCCACCATGTCAGGGCTCTATCGGAGAAAGTGCATGCATCAAATTTAACCTTGCTCCCTTCAGGACAAGAGCAGATCTGAAATACTGACTCTGTCTTTTCAAACCATTACGTTAGGGAAATGATTCCTCTGCCACCGTTAAAGGTTTTAGGTTTGAGTTGGTGAAGTCCACGTACAAACACTCCCTAGGGTGTCCATGACTATCACCTTGGGTGGAGTTTACACATGTTCCACCCCCACTAGTACCACTTTTGTTTATTTGAGTTAAGGCTATCATCATAGCCGCGGTCACTGCAGCTTGAAAAACTACTGGATCGAATTAAGGTGGCAGTGGTGGTTAAGTTGCAGTTATCATTGGTTGATTGTTAATACGTCCTCTTGATCTACGTTGCAGTATCTTTTAGCTAAAAGTTTAATACAAGTGAAAATAATGGTAAGACGCCAATAGTGATTATGTGTGAATGTCCTTTTGAACTAATTTACCCTAGTTCAACCTGTATCTTGATAAGGAGTTCATCCTAAATATTTGTATGAATTTAAATAAAAAAATTTCTAATGAAATTAATATGCATGTCAATTCTGTTAATATATTAGAAGAATAAAGCTAGGAAAATTTGCCCTTGAAGTAGGTCTACAACATACCAATGCGGAGAAAACTTTTACAACATAGAAAGCTAGTGAAACTGTACTTGCTAGGTCGGACCATATACATGAAAGAGTACTACTAGTGTATAAAAAATAACTAAAGTTATATATCCAAAATAGTGAGTAGAGTTTCCTCTACTTGCGAAGGGTATCGATCTGTTGAGCCTTTGATTCAGCCAACTGGCGTTCCATTTGAACCATACGCCTCTCAAACATTGTTTGACGTTCCCAAAGTTGTCTAACCTCAGCTTGGCTTGCAGCCAATTCCCTCTTTAAGACTTTGGTATGATTTCTGGTTCTCCCGTGATCTTTGTGTATCGGGAGAATACGAACCGTATTGACTCCCGAGTTAGAATCAACCTCCATGACTTGGTTAATGGATGCTCTTCTTTTTTCATCATTTTGAGCAACTCGACAAACCAGTATAGGGAGAACTATGTCTACTGAGCCCCCCTTGTTTAGGTTGTAGAAGTTTCGGTCCCCATTATAAGGAGGGGGTTGACCACCTTCCCAAGTTTAATGCCCATAGAGGCGTCGGTCCTTGAAAATCCTATCGAGGATTTGGAATTTGGGCAACTTCTGGTGGATCACTGACATCTGCTTCGTAATCAGAGTCTTCTTGAACATCCTGCTTATTCTCATCTTCAGAACTCTCATCAAGGTCTTCTTCTATTGGGACCACAGGGTTGTCTTCTTCTAACTCAAATTCAAGCCATCCACCATTCCCTTGATTAGGGAAGTACGGGTCTCCTAGTATATGAAATCCAACGATGTTATTTAAGCGAGAATAGAGGTGTAAGAAGCATGTAGTAGGTGTATTCCTAAAGATACTTATAGGGGTGATCCTAATCAGTTACTTGTATAATTACGTAGTGCATACCAGTTGTATATAACTAAGATAGAATAGACCTTCGAATAAGTGATCCAACTCTAAGACCACAACCAAACGTGGAACAGGAAGTAAAGCAAAAATCACAGATATGTTATGTTCTAGCGTTTCTTTGTAATGAGAGTTGGTAAGTTTTTATACTTGTTGCAACATCACAACCATTGCTAGGCATATGCTAATCATTTCTTGGATAGACATAGTTGACCATGCTATGTCAATCCAATATAATGATTATATATTCCCACACCTACTCGTGTTATTCAACAATCACAATACTTTTGTTCTGTTATAGTATGACTCTTTTTAGTATGAATGCATGTATATATACATTAGTAAAATATTTGATATATTTAAAAAGTATAACTCTTGGTCAAAGTGTTTTAATCCCATTGTGTTTATAGTTGTATATATTTTATGGTTTGATATACTTAGTTCACTATAAACAAAGCTCTGATACCAATCTGTCACACGCCCAAACCGAGATGGCTGAAACATTCAGGGGTGGAAGAGGTCATGTACAGTATCATAACCATGCACAATAGTAAAACAAGAAAAAACATCCATTGCATTAATAATATAATTAATACATGTGTGTTCTTTGTATACTTTGTAATGACACCAAAAATGTATAGAAAAAATAAAAGACGAGTCAAGTATATGCTCCGTCTTCTCAAAACCTGTGCAAATGTACCTGTCTACTGCTTTCCTGAGAATACAATTTATTTTTAAAAGAGAGTATCAACATATAAGACAACGATTTCATAAGCATTTAGTGTTTAATGTTTGTATTTTTTTCATGAAAATTTTTGTAAGTTCCGTAGAAAATCCCATATTTTCTACCATAAATGAAAAAAAGTAGTCTTTGATCCCAAGACTCAAATGTTTTGTACTTAGTAATGTTGTAAATGTATGTTTGCATCTTGAAAATAGGTAATTATATTTTTTCCATATTTGTAAATTATCTTTACTAGAAAAATAGTATGCATGTTCATGTGTGAACATTATTGTATGTATGTACAACAAAATAATGGTTTACAGTAGTATTGTTTGAAATAAAACCACTGAAGTAATGTTTGTCTAGTAAATTGTATTGTTTAGTTAACGATGAATGTGAATGATGTTATAACCATACTTGATTGACTAGTATAAAACATGACGTTCTTCAGGCGCCGAAAGAAAAGGTATGACATTTGTCACCCGGAGACCTGCCGGTCCCAACTATAGCTAACAACCAAGGTGCGGGATTGTCATCACGTATACATCTATACACAAACTCACGCTCTCCCTCCAGGAGATTCTGATTATAAAGCATGACTTAGCAAGGATGTTGTTAAGTACCATGAAGTAGTATTTCACATTCTAGTTAACTTGTTTAGTTAAAGTATGTATGTGTCTCTTGTTCTAAAAAACGAGTAGTGTACCCTGTAATGAAAAGTAATACTATGTATGTATTGATTCATGAAATGTTTCTATGATCTAGTAAATAGTATGTATTGGTTCTCTAAACTATACCTATTATAGTTTACTAGTATGTTTGTTTGTATTGTAATTGATTCGGATAAAAGATCCATTTGCTTAGTATCTACGAATGAGTTAAGTATGTTTCTAAAATGAGTTTTAATATTCATGAGTATATTTAGCATGTATAATTATGATTTAGCTAACAGTTGGACTAGTGATCCTACCCTAAGCCCACAACCAAACAAGGAACAGGAGTTAAGGCAATAACAATAGTCCTAAGTCTGTTAAAGCCTAGTTATACATAAATATACAAATGAATATGATTTTGATTTAAAAACAACAATCTGAATAGTTTGAAAAGGGTTTTGACAATATTAACAGATTTATAAAAGCATATGATTTCTTTTGACAATTTGCACTGTATATACTAGTTAACACAATTCTATTGTGTTCTACTTGTATTCTCCCCATAAAAACATTGGAAAAAGGTAAATTGTAGGGGTATGAAATCACCTTTTGTGATTGATTCTTAGAAGGTTCGGTATAGCTAGTTATTCCCACGAGTTAAGTCGCATAAAAAATCGAGTCTTAAACACAATTCACATAATACATATGTATATAATTAGTGAATATATAGCAAGTATGTTAAGGAAGTAGCCTAATATGTAAGATTTACTTACAAATAAGAGTGTTAGATGTGAAATCAGTTGGCTGTAGGACTTTACGGCCATAAAGGGCGTTTATGGCCACAAATGACATTCTCGGCCACTTGAAGATTCAAGTGTTTTTGGCTAAAGACTCAAGTGAGGTGTTCTTGGTGAAACTAGGGAGATCCAAGTGTTTTCGGCTAAAGATAAGAAGATTGGAAGGTGAAGGATTGATGGTATGAATAACAACAGATGAATCTCACAAGATCTTAAGGAGATTCAATGGATTCTCGTACGATAGTTGAGAAAGAATGGGAGTTTTCGGTTGAAGATCTTGAGAGCAAATAGTGTGTTTTCGGTTAGAAGGTGTAGAAGTGAGGATATAGTTCTCGGTTTTACTATATATGGTAAGAAGGTTTTCGGCTTGAAAAGGAAACCCACTGAGGAGGTTTACAGTCCGAAGGTGTTCACAGCCGAAAAGGGTTTGCAGCTTCGGACGTTTGAGGTCTGAAGTGGGTATTTGGTCCGAAGAGGAATTCTCAGATTTTTGTGTGTTTCAACTTCTAATTTCTACAACACTTTTACTATGTGTTTAAATGTATCAAAAACATTAATTTAAGTTTATTAAACTAATAAATCAATAAGTTGGACTTTAATTTGATGAATTTGACTTTCGTTGACCATGATTGACCTTTACAAGATAGAAAATAACGGGTTGTCACAAGTCTTTAGCAGGCCTTGAAGCTTGCTCGGAGTGACCTCCTCCTTGTTCATGTGACATGTCATAGAAAACTGGTCGTAGCAAGGAGGTAGAGAGTGTAGGATTATGTCAATCGCTAACTCTTTGTCGAAGTTGACATTCAACTTTAGCAAGCGGTCCACGTATCTCTACATCTTCTGCAAATCGGACGTGATGGACTCTCCATCCTTCATTTTGGTAGTGATCATCGAGGCGATGATCTTGTACCTTTCCTTCCTAGCACTTTGATGGTACCTCTCCGTAAAATCTTGGTGCATTTACAAAGGGATAGAAGTCGTCGTAGGACGTTTGGAGTTCAACAGTCATATTAGCGAGCATGATACATGACACCTTTTTCGCGTCTCCTTCACGTGCCTCGTAGGCAGCTATTTCCTCAGGTGTGGCAGTATTGATGTTAACCTCCTTGATCTCCTTGTCGGGAACATACTCTTTGTTCTCGTATCTGGTCACCATTCATATGTTACAAATCCAATCGTTGAAGTTGGTGCCATTGAAGATCACTCTCCCATAAAGGTTCATGAAAGAGAAGGAGCCAGAAGAGTTAGATCCTGAAGTGTTGTTGTTGTTTGGAGTAGACATCTGAAAAGGAAAAGAGACAAAGTGTTGATTAGATATGAATCCCCAATTAAACACCGAAATGAAAAATTAGGGATAGGACCCAACACAATTATTACCAATTCAGAAAAGGGACGCCGTAATCTAATTAAAAACAATTTGATGGTAGGTAAATGACGATTTACCAATATTCACCATGAAAAACGAAAAAGGTCTTCAAGTTTTAAATGAACTAAAATTCCAAGATTCTTTTGAGATTCATTGCACTTTTCAATGGCATGTTTAAATCTAGATTACGCCCTTCAAGTTTGTGACTGGGATACCGAGGATCACAAACAAGACGCGAATAACCATGAAAATGTACTTGGTGCTCTCCATGTCATTTACCACCTAACCAATGTTAAGGTTAACCCACACGCCCCACTAGTGTCACACCCCCGAACCAGACGGCGGAAACGTCCGAGGGCTGTCGTGACTTAATTGAATACCAAAACATTGAATATATATGAAACATAACATCATTCATCACCATGCATTAATATATTACAACTGAATAAGTTTACACTGAGTACATTGTTTTAACATTACATTCCCAAAAATAAATTGTTCGGTTCATAAATAAACAAACTGCAAGCCATCACTGAGTACATTTTCCTTCGGTTTACTTGTTACCTGAGAATACAAGTAATTTTGAAAAACGTCAACATATGAAATGTTGGTGAGTTCATAAGCGGTATTTGAAAAGCAATGTTTTGTATTGTTTTGAAAAACTACCAGAAAATCCGATATTTTCTGAAAAGAGTTTATGAAAACGTTGGTGAAGATCCATAAGTATGCTTGTTTGTTTCTATAGTTGTAAAAAAAAATTGTTCATTAAACTTGTGTACGTTTCGAAACTGTATGTATTGAAAACCCTAGGAAAACCCGATGTTTTCCTTATGCTTTGAATTCCATGTAGTTGAAGAACCATCGCGGCGTGTGAAGTCATTGATTCCAGGCGACGTCGGATTATTGCGCATGGTGAATTGCTATAAACACGCGTTACGCAAACGACCAGTTTACAACTATACCAACGATCCCGTAGGCGTCGTCCGTACTATTCACGTAATCCAACCGCCCTGACTTCGAGTAGTCCCACATCCCAAGAGAAAGAGGGCACGAAGACCTCGATAACTCCGTTAGCCGGTTGGGGATAAAAAAAAGAGTGCAAAGGGCCCTTGACCCGACTCGTATTAAAATAACCGACTTTACTAGCAGTACCAAAGGACCCTTGGGGACCAATAGTATAAAAGCCATTGAAAGTCCTTTTACGATGTGTTAGATCATGTAAGACCCAACAACTCGTAAGGTTGAAGTCTTCGGGCCTAAAGATCAGGTCATTGGGCTAGCTAGGCCCAACAAACAAGATTTTACACTTTGGGGCCCAAAGATGGTGCGTCGACGTCTGTGCACTCTCACGTGTGTATTGAATTCCCAATTGTTACTTGTGTGAATCGAGTTGTCGTCATGTTAGTAGTTTCGGGTTGTTATTGATTCGAGACCGAATCAATTCGTTTAACAACGATTTTTGGTATTGTTGTGTATTGTATTTCGTCGGTAGTCGTGGTGCCAATATTTGATCACGTTGGGTGTATTGAATTAGCCTTGAAAATTTTCTGTTTTCAGCCCCTCTTTATTTTGTAAATTTACTTTTTCAAACCTTTGCGTAAATATATTTTCGGTTTAGTCCTTAAACTATTTTTCTTGACATTTTAACATCAAAACTTATTGAATTTGATATTTTTCAGCACATTTTGAGTTGAATACAGTTTTAGTCCCTGAAAATACAGTTTTCTCGGTTGTAACCCCTCTTTTTCGCAGTTTTTACAATTTTGGCCCAAATTGGAATTTTTTTGCAACTTTGGTCGTTTTTAAATTTGAAAAGCATTTTAAACCTTAGAAAAGGTCTTGGAACACTAGTAGTCCACTGATTTACAGAAAAACACAGTTTTGGCCCTTCAAAACAGAAAATTTCGCATATTGGGCCCGATTGGGCCGAAAATGTCATTTTTAGCCCATTAAGCTTGAAATTTATGTTTTTAATCCTCCAAAAGGGTATATTTTCAGAAAATACATTATGGAAACTGTTTTGACTCATCTCACCCATCAGAATTCAAAATATTTCATTTTGGGCCCTTTAACTTTATATTTTTAACATTTTATGTCCAAAAATTGAGTTTTTAGCCCAAAGAAAATGTTATTAAGCCATTTAGCTATTTTTCTTGGAACACTTTGTATGTAGAAATATATTTGATGCTAGTATCATTTAACATAGAGTATATCTCGATTTTTAGGGGTTTATGGCTAGATCCAACATCATAAACACACAAAAACACACATATAAGCATAGAAATCAAACAAGGCATACAAAACACATATAGATCTACACTTTTACTTGTATTCCCCCCCCCCCCACACAAAACTTATAAAAGAGAAAAATAGGGAGTATGAAGCTCACCTTAGGGTGTAGTTTCGGTTTTTGAAGAAAAGATGGAAGAAAACTTGGTGATTTTTGGCCTTAGCACCCTTTTCTAGAAGATCTCGAGTTTGAGGTGATTCTAGGATGCAAGATCACGATTTTTGCATGGATTAGGAAGAGATTTTTGATAAAACAAAGAATCTAAGTCATAGATCCAAGCATAACCTTACCTTAGATGAAGAGTTTGTGGAAATATCCTCTTGAAAGCCTCCTAATTTTCGAGATTTTTGAATGGAGAGGAAGGATAATTTCTTAAGTAATCTAGAGAGAGTTTGTGAGGTGTGTGTGTGTGTTTGAAATGGCCGAGAGCAAGAGAGAGAGAGAGAGAGAGAGAGAGAGAGAGAGAAATAGACCTTGAGGTGATATGCATGGAAACATGGAATAGGTTGCATAGAAATCCAAAAGATAATAATGAGGTGTCAATTGCAAGTCAACTCTCTTCATTTCTTCTTGGATTTGGGCCTTGGGCCGAGAATTTGGAAGAAAAAGGAAAAATTTGGGCTTTTATGCCCTCTAGCCCATGTAGAAGTTAGGTTGGATGAGTTTTAACCTAAAAGAAACATAATATAATTTTTACACTTTGTTGGACTAGTTTAGGTTATTCATGGTTCAAAACTCTTAGTTTATCTCATTCTAGGCCCAATATGGCCCAAAATGTTGAAATAAATTAATGTGGGTCCAATTAGAGCCCAATTAGGGTTCTAAGCCCATGATAGTCAAATTGGAAGCTTATTGGTCCATTTGAGTCCAATAAGGAAGTCCTAGTCCAAAATGGACCTAAACAAGAACTTCTAGGGTTTCCAATTGTTTGTTGACTATTTGTAGTACTTGTATGATGTATTTGATTGATGTTTTTGATGTCATAATAATAGGTATCACGCATGCTCTTAAGTTTTTGATTCAACATTTTACTTAGGTATAGTGATTACAAGACACAAAATTTCTAGTTGTGACATCATCCCCCCGTTAGAGGGAATTTCGTCCCGAAATTCTGTTTGAAAGCTAGATTTGAGTATGCTAGAATAGGTGAGGGTACTTTTGCTTCATTTGGTCTTCGTGTTCCCACGTGAATTCTGGTCCATGCTTTGCGTTCCACCGTACTTTCACGATCGGGATGCGACTTTGCTTAGTACGCTTCACCTCCCTGTCCATGATTTCGATTGGTTATTCAACGAACAGGAGCTTCTCGTTAATTTTGATTTCGTCAAGAGGAATGACAAGTGTTTCATCCGATAGACACTTCTTTTGATTAGAGATATGGAACACGGGGTGAACACTGTTTAGCTCTGTGGGTAGCTGCAGCTTATACGCCACTGGGCCTATTCGGGCGACGATTTCGAAAGGTCCAATGTATCGTGGGTTCAGTTTTCCCCGCTTCCCAAAACGAATAACTCCTTTCCAGGGCGAGACTTTTAACAGTACTTGATCTCCGACTTGAAATTCTAAGGGCTTTCGCCGTTTATCGACATAGCTCTTTTGTCGGTCGCGCGATGCTTGCAATCGAGCTCTGATTTGAATGATCTTTTTCGTGGTTTCACGAATGATCTCCGGTCCCGTTAGTGCTTTGTCTGACGTATGTGTTCTTGCTAGTTGGGTATCACCCACCTCAGCCCAACATAACGGTGATCTACACTTACTTTCGTACAGTGCTTCGAAAGGAGCCACCTTGATGCTTGAATGATAACTATTGTTATACGAGAATTCGATTAAAGGTAGGTGGGTATCCCAAGACTTCCCAAAGTCTATCACGCATGTGCGGAGCATGTCTTCAAGCGTTTGAATGGTTCGTTCGCTTTGACCATCCGTTTGCGGATGATAAGCGGTGCTCATGTCGAGATGAGTTCCCATTGCCTTGTGGAGTGATTGCCAAAAACGTGAGGTGAACCTACTGTCCCTATCCGAGATAATAGATTTTGGCACTCCATGGAGTCTCACGATTTCTCGTAGGTACAAACGCGTCAATCTCTCCATCTTGTAGGATTCCTTGATTGGCAGGAAATGGGCAGATTTCGTCAGTCGGTCGATTATTACCCATATGGTGTCTAGTCCATCCGACGTTCTGGGTAGCTTGGTCATGAAATCCATAGAAATTCCCTCCCATTTCCACTCAGGGATTACTGCTTGCTGTAATAACCCTGAGGGCTTCTGGTATTCCATCTTTACCTTGGCACACGTAAGGCACTTACTAACGTAGGTAACAATTTCCGCCTTCATGTTAGGCCACCAATAGTGTTGTTTAATATCCAAATACATCTTGTCTGAACCAGGATGAATGGAGTATCGCGTCTTGTGGGCTTCCTTCATAACTACCTCCCTATATCCTCCGACCTTAGGGACCAATATACGGTTCATGAAGTAGTATACTCCATTCTCCTTTGCCTCTAGGTTCTTCTCCATCCCGCGCAATGCTTCGCTTGCCTTGTTTTCCGTTTTCATTGCCTCCGACTGGGCTACCGCAATTTGAGTGGCTAAGTGAGATTGGATGGTTATTGAGAGAGTTTTCGCACGACGATTAGAGTACTCCTTCTGACTTAACGCGTCAGCTACCACGTTGGCCTTGCCTGGGTGGTACTTGATCTCGCACTCATAATCGTTTAGCAATTCCACACATCTTCGTTGCCTCATGTTCAGCTCCTTCTGGTTCAAGATGTGTTGGAGGCTCTTGTGATCCGTGAAGACGGTGAACTTCGTACCATAAAGGTAATGCCTCCAAATCTTTAGGGCAAAGACTACAGCTCCGAATTCTAGGTCATGGGTCGTATAATTTACTTCGTGTGTCTTTAATTGGCGGGATGCGTATGCTATCACTCTTCCACGCTGCATGAGAACGCAACCTAAGCCCTGATTTGACGCGTCACAGTAGACTACAAAATCTTCCGTGCCTTTTGGTAGAGATAGTACAGGAGCACTACAGAGAGCTTGCTTTAAGGTCCGAAACGCAATCTCTTGTTTGTCTGTCCATTTGAATGGTACGCCCTTCTGCGTAAGCGAGGTAAGTGGCTTGGCGATCTTAGAGAAGTTTTGAATGAATCTCTTATAGTAGCCTGCTAGACCCAAGAATTGACGAATTTCTGTGGGCGTTGTCGGCGTTGCCCATCCTTCCACGGCTTTGACCTTAGAGGGATCCACATGAATTCCATCTTGGCTAACTATGTGACCTAGGAAGTTCACACTCCGGAGCCAGAACTCACACTTGGAGAGTTTTGCGTATAGCTTCTCCGATCGCAGAGTTTCTAGGATTTGTCGGAGATGTCGGCCATGCTCTTCTTCGCTTCGAGAATAAACGAGAATGTCATCAATGAAGACAATTACAAAGTTGTCGAGGAATGGTCGACAAATTCGGTTCATTGGGTCCATAAATGCGGCAGGAGCATTTGTCAGACCGAAGGGCATGACAACAAATTCATAATGTCCGTAGCGGGTTCGGAAAGCGGTTTTTGGAATATCCTCTTCCCGGACTTTAAGTTGGTGGTATCCGGACCGTAGATCTATTTTAGAAAAATAACTAGCTCCTTGGAGCTGGTCGAATAGATCATCGATTCGTGGGAGTGGGTAGCGGTTCTTGACTGTGAGTTTATTTAACTCTCTGTAATCGATGCACATCCTAAAGGATCCGTCCTTCTTTTTGACAAAGAGCACTGGAGCTCCCCATGGCGAGTAACTAGGTCGGATAAATCCCTTTTCCAGAAGCTCATTGAGTTGGCTGGACAATTCCTGCATTTCAGCAGGAGCCAGCCGATAGGGTGATTTAGCAAGAGGAGTTGCTCCTGGTACGAGGTCGATTCGAAACTCAACCTGTCTCTCTAGGGGTACTCCCGAAAGATCTTCACGAAACACGTCTGGAAATTCACACGCTACCGGAATATCTTGAATATTAGTTTCTTCCTTGGTCTTATTCACTATGTGAGACAAGAACGCCAAGTTGTTCTTTCGTAGATGTTTTTGTGCCTTGATGCACGAGATGAGGCGAAGGTTCATGCTAGGTTTGTCTCCGTAAATTACTAGGGTTTCGTGATTTGGGAGATGAAGGCGAACGGCCTTCTCGTGGCACATAATTTCAGCATGGTGGGGGCTTAACCAGTCCATGCCGATGATCACATCGAAACTCCTAATTGATACTGGCATTAAGTCTATTCGAATGATGTGTTGATTGAGGGTTAGGGTACACCCGATGTAGATTTCCCCCGTGGATTTGGTTTTCCCATTGGTCATTTCCACCGTATAGGTTTCATTTAGCTTTTGGGGTTGTTGTTTTAATAAATGTTTAAACTTATTGCTTACGAAACTTCGCTCCGCTCCGGTGTCAAATAAGATGCATGCATAAGTGTGGTTTAGGGGAAACGTACCGGTAACAACTGAGGGGTCCTGAATCGCCTCACCCTGACCCATGGTCAGCATCCTTCCTGTTCCTCCGTTTTCCTGGATTGTTGTTGTTAGGGCAGTCTCGGCGGAAATGCCCAGTCCTTCCACACCCATAGCAGGTGTGGCTAGGCCCTGCATTGCTGCCGCCGGTGATGACGTTGTTGTTTTTGCGATGGTTGTTATTGTTATTTCCCTGATTTTGGTTCTGGGGAGGGTAAGTCCTGCAGTACCTTGCAGTGTGTCCCCTTCGATTGCAACTGGTGCACTGAAAATCCTTGCATTCTCCATGGTGATGGAAACCGCACTTATTGCATTTGGGAAGATTACCGGAATAAGGTCTTGAAGCATTTCAAGCAGCTGAGGCTGGAGCATGTGGTGCAGCTGGAACCGGTGCGGTGATAGCGTTAACTGCCACTGTCTGCTGCTTTTTAGAGGTCTCGGGGCCCTGGCGCCCCTTCCTCTTATTATTCTTTCCCTTCTTGCCATCACCTTCCTTCTTCTTCTCAGCCTCCACTGGCTTCTCGCCCTTCTTGTTGTTATGGTCATACAGCTTCTTTGCCAATCTTTTTGCACTATCAAACGTTTTAGGGTTCGCAGCTATCACATTCCCTTGAATTGGTGCTGTTAGTCCCCAGATGAATCGCTCAATCTTCTTTCCTTCCGAGGTGATCATACCCAGGCACAGCAGAGATAGTACACTAAATCTCGATATGTAAGCATCGATGTTCGCATTCTGCACATTGAGGTTCCATAGCTCTTGCTCCATCTTTTGTATTTCGCCTCGCGGGCAGTATTCAACCATTAACATTTCTTTCATCTCTGCCCACGTCATAGAGTTGGCTACAGGGAGCGTCATGGCTTCCACGTGTCCGTTCCACCAAGTGAGTGCTTGGTCCGCAAAAGTGCAGGCCGCGAACTTCACTTTCATCTGCTCAGGGCAATCGCATATCTCGAATACCGACTCCACCTTCTCGATCCATCGCTTCAGGGCGATCACTCCTCCAGTGCCGTTAAAAGTTCGTGGTTTGGCGTTTGTGAAGTCCTTGTAGGTACATGTTTTGGTAGGTCCTTGATTCATCCCGTTGTTCGAACTTCCGGCTCCTTGCCCATCGACTCCTCCATTGTTCCCTTGATGAATTTGCGCAATCGCTGCAGTTACCGCAGCAGATACAGCTGCCTGGAACGCGGCTGAGTCAATTTCGGGTGGAGTTGGTCCTGGATTTCCGCGAGTAGGTCGGCGAGGCATCTTTCTGTCATGAAACGGAAAGATGTTGAGTGTTTGGGGTTTCTGGGAGGTCGTGATCCTACGGACTAGGTGTAATGTACGTACTAAAACATTCCTATCATACAACATACAACCATAGATTTCTCAACACATAGGAATTTGTAATATCATAACAAGGCACGTAAAAGTTTACTAATATTATCCGCATTTGATATATGAAAATTTTGCTCGTAAGAGCATACATGAGTGACACTAATTCGACAGCATAACGGCTCTATGAGTAGTGTAGTCACTTAAACATAGAGTCGGGGTACATAGCATAGTTCCTAATGACCTACTAAGATAAGTCTATTCCTAACCGCGATGAGCTGCGTCCTACGTAGTGACGAGGTCATATGCCGAAATGTTTCGCCAGTAACTGAGCCATCTCCGCCATGTCTCCAATAACCTCATCCCTCTCATGCTCAGCTCGCACTGCCCGAGCTTCCATAGTATACAGCTGTTGTCGCAGTGCGGCGATCTCAGCTTCGGGGGAACGGTTCTCTCTTGGGGGGTTCACTGGTGGAGCGGGGTGGTCTGGTTGCGCCTCGTTCTCGCACGGAGGGATATGGTCCTTGTCCCTGTTTTGGCCTTCCTCGAAGTCGTCGTCGGTCTTACCAAATTCGTAGTCGGCGTCTATGTATTCGTCTGGTCCGACGTCGTGTGCTTCCTCTGGATTCCCTTCTGGTTCATCTTGAAGCATCCCATGAGCCACTAGGACTTGATGGAACTGAATACCCAGCTGCTCTCCCTCCATGACGTCTGGGGGAAAGTATAAACTATCGTCACTCTCACGACTATGATATATAGTAAATGAACGTTCTCTTTTTGGTGCTAAAAGGGTATAGTTTTAGGTTCCCTAGCTATCCCGATCTCATCAGGATGTGTGTTAGTTTTACTTTGGAGAGAATGTAGTTGATCAGGCTACATCCACTCCTTGGTACCACTAAGAACAGTTCTGAATTAACCGAGATACTAGCATTATTGTGTTTGGTTCGGCGTTATGTTCCTTGTTCCTAATGCAAGCAAAGAAGTTTTATTGTTGTATTATTACTTGTTTTGTTCAGAGTTAAGTTAGTCCCTCTTTTTGGTTTATAGTTGCATATCAATGTGTGGCTAGATATGCAAGTTCACTATAAACAAAGCTTTGATACCAACCTGTCACACCCCCGAACCAGACGGCGGAAACGTCCGAGGGCTGTCATGACTTAATTGAATACCAAAACATTGAATATATATGAAATATAACATCATTCATCACCATGCATTAATATAGTACAACTGAATAAGTTTACACTGAGTACATTGTTTTAACATTACATTCCCAAAAATAAATTGTTCGGTTCATAAATAAACAAACTGCAAGCCATCACTGAGTACATTTTCCTTCGGTTTACTTGTTACCTGAGAATACAAGTAATTTTGAAAAACGTCAACATATGAAATGTTGGTGAGTTCATAAGCGGTATTTGAAAAGCAATGTTTTGTATTGTTTTGAAAAACTACCAGAAAATCCGATATTTTCTGAAAAGAGTTTATGAAAAAGTTGGTGAAGATCCATAAGTATGCTTGTTTGTTTCTATAGTTGTAAAAAAAAAATTGTTCATTAAACTTGTGTACGTTTCGAAACCGTATGTATTGAAAACCCTAGGGAAACCCGATGTTTTCCTTATGCTTTGAATTCCATGTAGTTGAAGAACCATCGCGGCGTGTGAAGTCATTGATTCCAGGCGACGTCGGATTATTGCGCATGGTGAATTGCTATAAACACGCGTTACGCAAACGACCATTTTACAACTATACCAACGATCCCGTAGGCGTCGTCCGTACTATTCACGTAATCCAACTGCCCTGACTTCGAGTAGTCCCACATCCGAAGAGAAAGAGGGCACGAAGACCTCGATAACTCCGTTAGCCGGTTGGGGATAAAAAAAAGAGTGTGAAGGGCCCTTGACCCGACTCGCATTAAAATAACCGACTTTACTAGCAGTACCAAAGGACCCTTGGGGACCAATAGTATAAAAGCCATTGAAAGTCCTTTTACGATGTGTTAGATCATGTAAGACCCAACAACTCGTAAGGTTGAAGTCTTCGGGCCTAAAGATCAGGTCATTGGGCTAGCTAGGCCCAACAAACAAGATTTTACACTTTGGGGCCCAAAGATGGTGCGTCGACGTCTGTGCACTCTCACGTGTGTATTGAATTCCCAATTGTTACTTGTGTGAATCGAGTTATCGTCATGTTAGTAGTTTCGGGTTGCTATTGATTCGAGACCGAATCAATTCGTTTAACAACGATTTTTGGTATTGTTGTGTATTGTATTTCGTCGGTAGTCGCGGTGCCAATATTTGATCACGTTGGGTGTATTGAATTAGCCTTGAAAATTTTTTGTTTTCAGCCCCTCTTTATTTTGTAAATTTACTTTTTCAACCCTTTGCGTAAATATATTTCCGGTTTAGTCCTTAAACTATTATTCTTGACATTTTAACATCAAAACTTATTGGAATTTGATATTTTTCAGCACATTTTGAGTTGAAAACAGTTTTAGTCCCTGAAAATACAGTTTTCTCGATTGTAACCCCTCTTTTTCGCAGTTTTTACAATTTTGGCCCAAATTGGAAAATTTTTGCAACTTTGGTCCTTTTTAAATTTGAAAAGCATTTTAAACCTTAGAAAAGGTCTTGGAACACTAGTAGTCCACTGTTTTACATTAAAACATAATTTTGGCTCTTCAAAACAGAAAATTTCGCATATTGGGCCCTATTGGGCCGAAAATGTCATTTTTAGCCCATTAAGCTTGAAATTTATGTTTTTAATCCTCCAAAAGGGTATATTTTCATAAAATACATTATGGAAACTGTTTTGACTCATCTCACCCATCAGAATTCGAAATATTTCATTTTGGGCCCTTTAACTTTATATTTTTAACATTTTATGTCCAAAAATTGAGTTTTTAGCCCAAAGAAAATGTTATGAAGCCATTTAGCTATTTTTCTTGGAACACTTTGTATGTAGAAATATATTTGATGCTAGTATCATTTATCATAAAGTATATCTCGATTTTTAGGGGTTTATGGCTAGATCCAACATCATAAACATACAAAAACACACATATAAGCATAGAAATCATACAAGGCATACAAAACACATATAGATCTACACTTTCACTTGTATTCCCACCCCCCCCCCCCCACAAAACTTATAAAACAAAAAAATAGGGAGTATGAAGCTCACCTTAGGGTGTAGTTTCGGTTTTTGAAGAAAAGATGGAAGAAAACTTGGTCATTTTTGGCCTTAGCACCCTTTTCTTGAAGATCTCGAGTTTGAGGTGATTCTAGGATGCAAGATCACGATTTTTGCATGGATTAGGAAGAGATTTTTGATAAAACAAAGAATCTAAGTCATAGATCCAGGCATAACCTTACCTTAGATGAAGAGTTTGTGGAAATATCCTCTTGAAAGCCTCCTAATTTTCGAGATTTTTTAATGGAGAGGAAGGATAATTTCTTGAGTAATCTAGAGAGAGTTTGTGAGGTGTGTGTGTGTTTGAAATGGCCGAGAGCAAGAGAGAGAGAGAGAGAGAGAGAGAAATAGACCTTGAGGTGATATGCATGGAAACATGGAATAGGTTGCATAGAAATCCAAAAGATAATAATGAGGTGTCAATTGCAAGTCAACTCTCTTCATTTCTTCTTGGATTTGGGCTTGGGCCGAGAATTTGGAAGACAAAGGAAAAATTTGGGCTTTTATGCCCTCTAGCCCATGTAGAAGTTAGGTTGGATGAGTTTTAACCTAAAAGAAACATAATATGATTTTTACACTTTGTTGGACTATTTAGATTATTCATGGTTCAAAGCTCTTAGTTTATCTCATTCTAGGCCCAATATGGCCCAAAATGTTGAAATAAATTAATGTAGGTCCAATTAGAGCCCAATTAGGGTTCTAAGCCCATGATAGTCAAATTGGAAGCTTATTGGTCCATTTGGGTCCAATAAGGAAGTCCTAGTCCAAAATGGACCTAAACAAGAACTTCTAGGGTTTCCAATTGTTTGTTGACTATTTGTAGTACTTGTATGATGTATTTGATTGAAGTTTTTGATGTCATAATAATAGGTATCACGCATGCTCTTAAGTTTTTGATTCAACATTTTACTTAGGTATAGTGATTACAAGACACAAAATTTCTAGTTGTGACAACTAGTCTATGATAAACATCGAGCCACTCTTTGCCACCGAAGCTAGTCCCAAATTAGTGTGCCGGTTAGCCACGCACGCTCCACTAACAACTTGGAATGGTGCAAAGTGCAATTTCATGGAATGGCATACATTTTCACATTTTTCCTAAAGTAACTAAGATTGGGAATTTTGAAAAAACATTTAGTTACTTTGTATAATCATTATACTTATTAATGAGGAATTGTTTGTCCTATCCTACCCGTTCGACTAACGACCCTCCACCAGTCAAGGAAGCGGTGGGTGAGAGTGGACACCCATTAAACCACCATTTTGTAGACAGTAAACTTATCCCCCCCTTATAGACCAACTTCGTGAATGAGGCCTACTAACGATAAGACTTGTTAGGGTCGAATTTATTGTAATATGTTGAAGTCTTTTCTTTTGTACCCTACGTATGTTTGTCTATGTGTTTACTAAGGTGTTATTTGTACGAGGCTTAATGTCTAAGCCTTAGTATTTTTTGTATGCTTTCACGTTTCCTATAAATAGGGAACTTTACTTAGAGTTAGACAAGAGTCCTTTACAAAACCTGTATATTTGTCTCTATAAAACTGTTGAAAGCATAATAGAGCTGAATCCATATTATATTTACATCTCGTGTTCAATTTTACTTTCGTTTAACTCTGATTTGATTCATACTCGATTCATCACATCATCAATTGGTATCAGAGCAGGAATCATAATCTGCGATCTGATTTTCTCTTTGTTTCAAAAAGTTTTCGAATCAAATTCTGGTTCAAAAAGTTTCCGCACTTTTTGAAGTGAAAAAGCATTCTAGATCTTCAGTTGTGATTCGATTCTGCAACTGATTTGTTGAAACGAGTGTTCTACTTGATTTCATTGTTCAACTCAGAAATTTGCTTTCAAATTGTTGTTGATTTCACAAAAATTCTCATCCGTACAACAATGGTAAACTTCAATCTCAACTCAATGACTTCATATTCTCATCTGCTAGGATCTTCAACTAAGATTCCTATGCTTATTCCTGAATACTATGATCAATGGACTGCTTGTATGCAGGATAACTTAAATGGAATCGATGAAGAGTTGTGGTCTTGCATCTCAGGAAATACCACTCCATCGACTAATGTTCAACCAATTGAATCATCGTCTGGAACTTCAAGTGTTGGTGAACAAAATGATCGATTAGAGAAACTGGAGAAAAGGTGCATGAGAGAGTTAATAGGTGATTTGCCTATAGTTGTATATAACTATGTAAGCAGTTGTACAACTGCTAAGGAGATCTGGAATAATCTCAAAGAGAAGTTTCAGGGAAGTGAGAAGATGAAGATCAATTATGTTAAGCAATGTCTGGTGGAGCTTAAGGATTTCAGACAAAAGGAAAATGAAACAATTGAAGTTTACTATGATCGTCTGAATGAGCTAATTTATTGCTGCAATCATTATGGAATCACGAGATCTGCAATGGAATTCAATCTCACATTTGTGATGGGACTCGATAAAGAATGGAGGAGTGTTATCATGATGGTGAAAAACCAACAGAGTTTCGACACATCAACTCTAAATGATTTGTACAATCATCTGGAAACTCATAAAAATGAGGTGAATAAAATAGCTGAGGAGTCGAAGCTTAGTCTGGGAGGTCCATTAGCACTTATCTCTAAGGTGTCTAAAAAGGAAGTAGTAGAAAAAGGTGATTCTGATGATGAAGAAGGGTCTATCGTGAACACAACTGATGAGGAAATAGCTTTTTACTCAAACAACAGAGTCAAAAAGTTTTTCAAGAAGTCGTTCAATGCAAAAGTTAAGAAGGGTGGGGGAAGAGGAAGTTCTGTGAACAAGGCTATTGGAGAGGAGAGGAAGAAGCTTGAGAAGAATGATGGGAAGGTTTCTTAGGTGAAGAAAGAGAAGAGTCTGAAAGGATATTCGGGTGTGGATTGTTATTAGTGCAATGGAGCAAATCATTTAGCAAATGATTGCATGCTTCGTAAGAAAGATGAAAGGAAGAACAAAATGGTGTATTTGAACGAAGGAAAAGGTCGCTCTGTGAAACAGCTAGAAGAATGTTGACATATGCGAATCTTCCTCAATATCTATGCGCTGAAGCGGTGTCAACACCATGTTTTACTCAGAATTGTTCTTTTATTCATAGATGTTTCAATATTATTCCGTCTGTTTGGTTGCAGGTGCTTCATCATGAATCTCAAGGATAATCTTTTGAAATTTCAAGCTAAGGCTGACGAATGAATATTTTTGGGATATTCGCACAATTCGGTTGCATACTGAGTTTTAAACAAACGAACACGAAAAGTCAAAGAAACATTCAATCTTACTTTTGATGACTATTATATAAATCAAGTGGAAAAACTTTTGGAACAAAAACCGATTATTAATGGATCATTTAATGAATTTGAAATTGTGAGTTCATTTGACTTTGGTTATGATTTAATTTTTGGTGTTCCTGACGGGGCTGTGGATGCTGAAGTACATGTGAGTGATAATAACCAATCTGAATGCAACCCACTCAAACTAATAACGATATGAATTCAACATCAAATTCTCCAGAAATAGGCTAAAGTATGCCCAATGATCCGGTGGAGGGGGAGCACTTGGATTCAAATACTTTGATTGAAGAGGAGAATTCTTTCGAGGGGGAGACTGGGAGAATGACTGAAGATATGGAGGGGGAGCATCATAATGATAATTCAGTTGAACATGGATATAATAATGATAAAACAATAGAGCTTGATCAAAATGATGAATTTCTTGAGATTAATGATAATCTTTTTGTTGCAGGTTCAGAAAATGAAGATTTATACAAAGATGCACATATGGATTTTGATCCATCATATCCACCACTAGAAAAATGGACAAAAGATCATCCGAATGAACAAGTAATTGGGAATCCACAAGAAGGAGTTTTGATAAGAGCTCTAATTCGTGCGATGAATGAGGTACAAAATACTCATCAAGAATATTGTATGTTTCATGTTTGCATTTCGAAAATCGAACCAAATACAGTTAAGGTTGCAGTTGAACACTCCGATTGGGTTGTTGCAATGCAATCTGAATTGACTGAGTTTGAACGAAACAAGGTTCGGAGATTAATTCCTAAACCTGAAGATGTTTCGATTGTCGAATTAAAATGGATTTTTAAAAATAAAACCGAAAAGGATGGAAATGTTGTTCGAAATAAGGCATGATTAGTTGTTAAAGGTTATTCGCAACAAGAAGGTATCGACTATGAAGACACCTTTGCCCCTGTCGCAAGACTCAAGGCTGTTCGAATATTTTTAGCCTATGCAGATCATAATGATTTTGATGTCTATAAAATGGACGTGAAGTGTGCATTTTTGAATGGAGAGCTAGAAGAGACTGTATATGTGGAACAACCCTAAGGTTTTATAAACAAAAAGTATCCTAATCATGTTTATATTTTAAATAAGGCCGTTTATGGATTAAAACAAGCACCATGAGCCTGGTATGCAACTCTGACCTCTTTCTTAAAACAGTCAAAATTTAAACAATGATCAGTTGAACCCACATTATTTCATAAGAAAGTTAGGAATCATCTTATGCTTGTTCAAATTTTTGTCGATGATATTATTTTTCGCTCTACTGACCCTGCTTTGTCTACTAAATTTGAAAATCTGATGAAAAGCAAATTTTGAGATGAGTATTATGGTAAGATCAATAATTTTATTAGTTTGAATATTCGTCAAAACAAAGAAGGAATTTTCATCAATCAAGAAAAATATACGAAGAATCTGCTTGAAAAGTTTGGATTGACAAATTGCATGAAATTAGGAGTACCAATGACAACTGTAGTCAAGCTTAAACCTATGTTAGATAAACCATCTGTTGATTTGACTCTTTACAGGAGCAAGATAGGTTCGTTAATTTACCTCACATCAAGTCGACCTGATATCATGTTTTCTGTTTGTAATTGTGCTAGGTATCAGTCCAATCCACGAGAACCACATCTCACAGCAGTCAAAAATATTTTTCGTTATCTCAAAGGCTTAATTTCGTTAGGATTGTGGTATCCTTCGAAAACTGGATTCTTCATACAAGATTTCTCAGATGCTAACTTGGGAGTTTGCAATATTGATCGTAAAATAACGGGTGGTGGATGTAAATTAATTGATGGAAAATTGGTGAGCTGGAAATCGAAGAAGCAAACTTGTGTCTCAATTTCCACAGCAAAAGCAGAATATGTTGCTGATGCAGCATGCACATCACAAATAATTTGGATGCAAAGTGAATTGCGTGCTTATGCAATTAATATGAAGAAAATTCCATTATATTGTGATTCTTAGAGTGTAGTTCGTATATGTCATAATCGTGTGCAGCATTCGAAGAATAAACATATTGCACTTCGTCATCATTTCATCAAAGATCATGTGAAAGATGGAAATATAGAAGTACATTTTGTGAAGACTACTGATCAATTGGCTGATATTTTTACAAAACCATTAGATGAAAAATCATTTGTGAGAATTTTAGGAGGACATGGAATGATCGAAGGAAATTCTGTTCCAGGAGAGAAAGAATAATGGTTTAAAAGAGTCGATTCAGAGGTGTTGAATAGAATTTCAAAGGAATTTCATTCAGTGTTCGTGTTCAGAGGTTACTGTTCATATCCAATGCTTCGACCCCCTTCGAATTCGACAATTTGCAACATTTGATGGGTTGCTAAAATTTCGTTAGTTTGATAAAATTTCGTTAGTTTATCAAAATTTCGTTAGTTAGTAAAAAATTTATTTTTCGCTAATTTTGTTATAGTTTTATTTTCGAAAAATTCAAACACACCAAAAAGATTTTATCTTTGTTTTGTCTTTTATTTTCGAAAAATTCAAAACAGCAAAAATATTTTAATTTTGTTTTGTCTTTTATTTTCAAAAAATCAAAAATACCAAAAATACTTTCGTTTGTTTTGCATTTTAATTTTTTTTAAATCAAAAACACCAAAAAGATTTTATCTTTTGTTTTGTCTTTTATTTTCGAAAAATCAAAAACAACAAAAATATTTTGGTTCTCACTTTATTTTTCAGAATTTTTTTGATAGATATCAATGATGATTTATGTTGGGAGGATGCTTGCAGTTCTAGGGTCAGGTAAATTTTTGAAACCTTTGTTCTAGTTAGGACGTCCCTAGAAGCATGTTGCAGCATGTTGACTAAAGTCTCCATCAACTCAATGTGTGATTAACGAAAGCCTTAATGAAATCTTTCATACGAAACTTTCTTCCCAAATCAGGCTTATATTCACATTAGTCCAATGAGCTACCTTACTCTTCTCAAATGTATTAAGAGTTTTCTGTTTGGTCCGAAAACAACAGAGGTACCATTCGATTCTTAAACCAATCTTTTTCATCCCAAATTTCTTACAGTTTTACACACGAAGACATATGTCCAAGAGGTCTTTGATTCAACCCGTCAAGACTTAGACATATCAAAAATCTGTGTTTATGATCTAACATCATGAGACCGTGATGAAAGTGAAACCCAAAATTCTAACTTGTTAAGGAATTGACGGGGAACTTTGTTTTAGACTGTAACGCAACCTTTGCCCGGGGTTTTACTACCTTTATGTCGAAATTTTATTTTTGACATCATAGTTTCCAAAAATTATGGTTAAATTGCTTCTTATCTCATTCTTTTGATACACTGCACTCATAAAATCCTTGAGGTTCTGAGTAATACCAACTCAGGCTGATGATTTCGAATGCCTGGAATATGACTTCGCTTTTCATCCCAAAAGTGAAAGAGCCTTACCTCCATCCGAAGGTTGGTGACGGTTACAATTCCATTGGGAGAAATAAACATGCTGTTTGAGGTGACGTCTCGTATTCTTTTTCGTTTTCAAGGAGAAGTGACAGTCACTTTTTGACGCATGGCTACTTTATCTGAGTAGTGGTGTGAGTTTCAAGGTGCCACGTTGGATCTCATTTAATGCACATCCCGCTTCAAATTCAAACTCTAGGGTTACATATAAAAGGGGATTCACCGAGACTTTATCAGTTTATGCTTTCAAAAGAAAATTTCCCAAATACTCTTTCCAAAATCAAGTTGGTCTTCAAAGCTTTCAAAACCTTAAAAATGGCCACTCCTGCTGATGTTAATGCTCCATCCCAAACCACTGAAGATGTTACTTCACAACCAATGATGAAGATTTAAGGTACGAACTAGCAAGTCGAAGCAGATGTATCTCTATATCCCGATGAATTGAAGATGCTGGTTGTTGCTCTGGAAAGTTCTGTTCTTGCAACAGAGATGTTCAATTCTTTTGTTGTTCCTTTTTCATGGCTTTCACAAGCAGGATCTACTTATGCTTACAACAAAGCAATGGATATTGTTACCTTTCAATTGGTGAATGATAAAAAGATACACTTGACAAAGAAAATATTCTGTCAGATTCTTGAAATTCCAAATTCTCCACCTTATACTGGTCTTTCTTTTGCCTAAGTCAACCATAAGTTCAATGAGATGGGTCACCAACCACCACTCACCAAAATCAGTGATTTCAAGAAGTTTGGACTTCCGACTGTTTGGAATTTTCTCTTTGGAATTTTTCTACGCTACTTGACTGGTCGCAGTGTTGGATTAGATAAAGCAAGAATGGAAGTTTATGCTATGGTGGTTGGATTGTATTATGACATTCAAGTGGATTACTCAACGCATACGTGGAAGGAATTTCAGAAGAGTGTTGAAAACACGAATGTTGTTCAAGGAACATCGTGTGCAAGGTACTAGAGTCTAATTCTTCGTTATTTCTATGACAAGGAAGGGATTGAAGTGCCTGCTGAAGAAGAAACTACTGCATTTTTGAAGTATCACTTTTCGAAGGAAGCTAATGATGATGTTGAGGTGTTTACGCACATTGCTAGGATCCCTTATGCAAGGTTAAAGCGAGTTGATCAAGCAAACTTGGTGTTAGTGGAATATTTGAAGACCATTAACCCTAATGTTGAAACTGGGAAGTTGTTGGCAAAAGAAGTTGTTGGTCCTTCTAAGAAGTTAAGAAAATCAAAGAAGGATGCCACAACTACTCCTGAGAAACCTGTTCAGGAGCCCAAAAAAAGAAATCACCAAAGAAACAGACGAAGCCAGAACAGACAGTTTCAAATGTTGTAATTGAACCTGAAGAGCCCATTGTTGATGAACAAGTTAAAGTTATAATTCCAGCAAAGACTAGTGTCTTTCGAAGAAATAAGAAGAGGTCTAGTGGTTCACAAAGATCTCTAACTCCAAATGTGGTTCGCAAACCCCACATTACTCATCAGGGAGTTATTATTCGTGAAGTTCCAGCTCCAGTTTCTCCTTCCTCTAAGAAACGAAGAGCTGAAGACATGGAAAAACATATCTATAAGAGGAAGAAGAAGACATGAAAGCTGGTTATACCAACAGAATCTTCGGAAGAAGAAGAAGTGCCTAAAACACCAGAAGCAATTCTCAATAAAGAAACTTCGTCTCCTGAAACACCAGAAGCAATTCTCAACAAAAGTCTCCTGAGGAGGTTCAAACTACAGAAATCACTACAAATGTATCTGATATCGATGTAAATGTCAATATGGGTGAAGGAGATTTGAATCAAGAAGGTCCTGAATCCACACAAGGTATTCCTGATCCTTCTGATATGGATACTTTTGTTTTCTTGCCACCATTTATTCTTCTTGCTTCAACTACAACAAATTCACCCACTTTTTCAACTATTCTCAATCAACCATTCACTAATTTGTTCTCATCTCAATCAACCGATCCACCTAAAATGCATGAAGACAATGATACTGACGAAGGTGGATTTGGGGGAACTTTTCAAGATTTAGAGTTCGATGATCCGGAAGAGGATTTTCCTGATCATATGTTGATGACCATGAAGCAATTCAAGATTTTGAATAAAAAGATGAATTCGATTAATCATTCTCAAGCAGATATGGGGGAAGTAATTTTGTTTCAAGTTTGGAAGTTGATGCTATGCTGAAAGCATTCGAAGCGAGGGTTGTTAATAAATGTTCTGGTTTGATTCATGACTCTGAATCAAGAATAATGGATAAAGTGGAACAAAATGATAAGAACAATGAATTGAGAGTCAAATCAGAATCTTCGAATTTTCAAGGAGAAGTTCAAGATTTCAAGCGATTGGCGAAGGAAAGACATGTTTTATTCGTTCAGGATGTGAAAAAGGTCAGGGAGGATGTAAATATGCAGATTCGTGAGCTTCGTGAAGACATGTCAAAAGAGATTGCTAATGTGCAACTGGACTATGCATCTTTTAAACAAAAGGTGAACATTATTTGTGATGTATTTACCAAATATTTCAAATTGTATGAACATTTAAGTCCTCAAATTGCTCAACTTTCTACAATTGATAATCAAAGTTTTGTGGAGGATATCACTTTGTTAAAGGAACTAAAAGATTTAACTGTCATGCCTGCTTCATCTTCGTTGATTAGTCCATAATTTTTGTCAGAAAACTTTACTCATTTTGAGGCTATTTTGCATAAGCATCTGGCCCCTCTATCTAGAATCTCAGGTATTCCACCAACAGATGCCCCACCTGTTAACACAGGGGTGCAAAGGGAGAGAACAAAGTTGGTGATGCGAAGGCTAGTGGTAAAGCTTCGCATGAAGATTGCTAAGGTTTTTGGAAAGGTTTTCTCTTTGAAGATTCCAACAACAAAACCAATTATTTCGTCTGTTGGGCCAGTTACTTCAACTGTTGTAACCGCAATGCTAATTACAAGGTCAAGTACGAAAGGTATTGTGATTGGTTCGTCTGCTGGTGGTAGTAGTAGTATGAAGCCAAAGGCAACTATAGATAATTCGGCACAGAAAGACAATGGGCAAACAAAAGTGAATGAAAAGACTAAAGAAGAAAAGAAAGCTAAAGCTGAAGTTGAAATGGAGAAGCTAACGCTAATTCAAAGTATAATGAGCGAACGTGCAGGTGATTCTCCTGGAATGAACAAGGGAGATCATGGTAAACACTATAACTATGAAAAAATCAATGCAAAGGTGGCATTCAATCACATGTACACCTTTGAGAAGAAGTCGAAGAAAAGTTATGTGGTTTCAAACACAGACTTGAGCCAACTTGACTTTCCAATTAAAGAAATGATGTTCATTATGGCTCAGTACAAGATCAAGGAGAAGTTTGATAACGATGATGAGTACACCTACGTGAAGATTTGATTTCATGTTGTACTTCGAAAATCTGCTGAGGAGATTTGCTCTTTGATAAAGATAAAGAAGGTTATCAGAATCAAGAAGGATGTTCTGTTTGAGAACATGATGCATAATTTTCGTTATTACGTAACAAGAGCAAATGGTCAAGTGGTTGATTTTTTTGTGGCTGACTTTCCACTGATGAACTTGTATGATCTTATACAAGTTGCACTTCTTTTAAAAGATAAAGATGCTTCGTATCTTCGAGGAACTGATCCTGAAGTTTTTTGACTTGGGCTTGATCACATCAAGATATTCATAGATAACTACTATGAATGTTTGGCACTTACTGATGTGGAGTTAACTACTATGAAGGGATTGGAAGTGAAGGTCCTATGGAACCAACGAAGCCTCAAACAGAATTAAAGAAGTATGTAGATGGGGAGATCTGCTTAAAGCCATTTGGAATGGTCTTCGCTGGAAAAGATGAGGGTGGGAAGGCAAAAAGATTTTTGATTCAAGCTTGCGAAGTAGAGAGGTATACTACGTCATAATATACGAACTTTGTTGTTCGTATAAATAATTTCAAGAAGAATAATGAAGGAGACAAGAAGGAGTTGAAGAGGATTATTTCATGGTACACAGAAATACGAAGAGTGATGTTATATACTATACTGTTACTCACAAATTAAGATGGTCAACATTATTACAAAGGGGAAGATTGTTAGGTTTGAATTTAGTTGTAATATGTCGAAGTCTTTTCTTTTGTACCCGTCATATGTTTGCCTATGTATTTACTAAGGTGTTATTTGTACGAAAATTAATGTCTAAGCCTTAGTATTTTTTGTATGCTTTCACGTTTCCTATAAATAGGGAACTTTACTTAGAGTTAGACAAGAGTTATGACAACCCTATATTTTTCCAAAAGTAATGTAACAGTCAAAAGTCAATTACAACGAAAACTATTTGGAATCAACGAAATTAACCTCAAAAATAAAGTTTTCAAAATATCTAAATTGGGACGCATCAAATGTTAGATATCGTGCCAAGGTTTCCAAAAACATAAAGAACATTCGAAACCGGGTTATATTGAAGAAACTATAACCACTCAAATATTTACGACACCCCCGGTAAAATACTATTTAACGTAAAAAGTGAAATTCCAATAAAATGTATTTTAGCCTTAAGTATCTAAACAAAAGTTGTAGAGTTCGTTAAACTGTATACCTACATAAAAAGATCGCCCAAATTGGACCTCGTATGAAGATGTTACGAATTTTCTAAGTTTCGTAACAGTAGTAGAGAGCTAAAAACTCGAATTGAAGATCGATCGATATTTAGCTAACGCAACCTAAACGAGAGTAGAAGGTCTCCACAATAGGAGTAAGATGATAAAAAGACAAACGTAAACCGAGATCGGATAAAGAAGTTATCAATTTTTAACGGACTTTAGCATTCCCGGCCTATTAAAAACATAGCATTAAAAATAAATTCAAAACTAGCTGACGGAGTCTAAATGAAAGTTGTACAGCATAATCTCACCTACGCGTGGATATAAAGAATGCAAAAAACGGAGCCCGTACGCGATAGTTACGGAATTTAGAAGACAGAATCCAGAATTACGCCCAGCGTAATTCAGGAGTATGCCCAACGTACTCAGGTGCAGGGTCGAGTCCCATCGGCTGCAAGCTCTACGCCTAGCTAGACCCGAGTCGTAAGCCATGACACAAAGTTATGCCCAGCGTAATCCGGTGGTACGCCCAGCGTACTCACATTTTCAGCCCTATAAATAGAAGGCATAAGCTTCGGATTTTGGCACGCCTCACTCAAAGTTTCACTCACCCTCACACACTCTTACGTACCTGAGACCATCCCGACGCCCTCGGTTCCACACTCGAGCCCCCGACGAAGGTTCTACGCTACCGAGATCCCCGCAAAGCTCGAAGACGCAGCTTTCTGCAGTTGAAGTTCTGCCCGACTCTAGTCTCGCTCTCTCAAAACCAAACAAGTGAGTTCATACCCCTACTTTTCAAGTCTTTTCATGTTTTAGGGGGGGGGGGGGAATACAAGTACAATACAAGAAAACGTATCGTTTTATATAAATGCAACATCTATCTTATTCGATACCTACATCTTACTTTACGTATAAAGTTTAGCATATCACCAAGTTGTTTTCACTAAATGGAACATACTTTCTGAGAAACTATAATGGGTATAGTTTGTGAGTTATTCATACATTCTTACGTATACTTCTTGAAAAATGGAATACTTTCTTCTAAAGTGAAATAAATACTTTCTTATCGTAAATCTATTTATACTAAGTGATGTGAGATATTCAAACTTCAACGTACTTTTATGTATGCATTTCAAGTCCTGTACTATAAGCCATAATCTCTTGGAGTGAGAGCGTGATACTTGTGTATAGATCTATACGGGATTGACAACCCCGCACCTAAACTTTTAGCTACAGTTACACCGGCAGGTCTAGGGTGACAAATGTCATAACACTACAACACATGAAGAATGTTGTTACAGGCAGTCTGTGTTAATAGTATAGTTATAAGACTCACATGAAAGTATAAAAACAAGCTTGATTTACGAGACTCATACATGCATTCAGTATTTACATTATTTTGAGTACAAAACTTATCTTTATCATTTAAATACGAAAGATACTAACGCCCTCCAACCTTGGGAACTTTTCAAACTATATGTGGAAAATATTGGATTTTCTGAAAGCCACGTTCATCGATTTTCTTCCAAAAAGACATACTTTTTCAGTACAAAACATTTATGAACTCACCAACTTTATTGTTGACACTTTTTTGAAACCACTTGTATTTCTCAGGGAATCAGTAATATAGGTAACTACCAGCTTTTGAAGAAGGAACGCTAAAGGCATTTATTATCAAACATTTTAAATCATCATATTGTAATATTCTTTTGGAAACATGTATAACGCAACAATGTAAATTTTTATTATATATATGATGGTTGTATTCCTTTCTTTACAATATTCAATTGTTATGGTACCATGTGAAGTCATCCACCCCCAAATGTTTCCGACATTCTGGTTTGAGGGGTGTGACAGATTGGTATCAAAGCATTGTTTATAGTGAACTAAGTATATCAAACCACATAATATATACAAACTATAAATGCAAAGGGGACCAAAAACCCTCTGACAAAACGTTTTCATAAACAAAATATTTTCTTTTAATATATATATATATATATATATATATATATATATATATATATATATATATATATATATATATATATATATATATATACATTTTTACTCGCATGCATCGGTCTCGTATCATAACAAAGTTTTCTAAAAAGTATTAAGGCAAGTTGCGACACTACGATTGGGCCTCGAGGTATGTAATCAAATTGAGAATAAATATAGCCTGATCAACTATATTTATCGTGGATTTTACCAACTTACGTCGAGGAATGGTCGTAGTGGACAACAAGTCAAAAACTTACCAAATAAAATTTTTAGAATCGCAAATTTGAAATACTATAGGAGTATTGTTATAGGATAATAGGACAATGAAAAACCTGCACACATTAAGATATAGTTAAACTTAGGATGCCGTTAAATAGAAATTTCTTTTCTTATAAAATTCTCATACATCTATCCTAGTACAGACAAATGGCCGGATTCCATATACCGGGAGATCCCTACTACCCAAACCAAGGTAATGGTGGATGGATAAAAGAAGATTCGGAAGAAGACCCGGAGGAAATCGAAGAGGAAGTCGAAGAAGTATTCGAAGTCGAAGAGGAAGTCGGAGAGGAATTCGAAATCGACAAGGAGGCCGAGGAGGAAGAAAAAGCTACTGATGGAACAGACTCCAAGCCGGAAGTAATCAACCCTCCTGTCCCTCATCCTCCTGAAGTTAGAGCATATTACCCAGGTCCCATTCCCATTTAGGGAAGCCACCTCTACCATTGGAGCCGTCAACTAGGTGTACACAAAAGTACCTAACTCCACATAGGGACGCTTCAAAGCCAAATGGTGACAGCACTGGCAGGAATAAGAGAGATGAAGGAACAACAAGCAGTTCTTGAAAGGCACCTAATGGGAGTCAAGCAGTCGGATGCCGAGTCTAGCTCCAAACGCACAACACGCCGCAAGTAGAACTTGCCCAACTCCAACAATTTTTATATAGAATAGGACCTCGCATAAAGTTTTTCTTATTTCCTTTGAACTTGTAATCGGAGACCTCTAGATAGGTCAAGTTTTCCTAAACACAAAGCATAATGTTATGCACCATATGTGTGACTTATATATAAATATGAAGTACTTCTTTACATACCTCTCGAAACTTATAGGATTATCTAAATTGCTATATCTACTTTGAAACCATAAACTAAAGTCAAAACAAATTAGAAGATACAACTAATCCTCTAGCGCACGATTGTCAAATCATTAGAATCTTATAGTCTTCATTATTATTTCTCTATCAGAACATGCCTCCTCGTAGATCATCACGCAGAAATTGAGCTCCAACCCCACATCCACCACCTCCTCCAATTATGGATGAAGCTATTTTCCAAACTGCTGTAACAGCCGCTGTAACCGCAGCGATGGCTCAAATGAGCAACAACGGGTTAGGAGGAGGAACAAACAGCTTTACAAATGGCCAAAGCCAAGGCCGTTCCGGAGTATGTACTTACAAAGACTTCACCAATGGAAAACCTATTCCCTTTTATGGGACTGGGGGAGTGATGGATCTATCCCAACGGATAGAGAAAACGGAAGCTGTATTTGAAATTTGCGTAAGCCCTGATGAAAGCAAAGTAAAATTTGCCACCTTTACTTTCTCCGAACGAGCCCTGACGTGGTGGAACGGCCACGTCAAGACACTAACCCTAGTGGTGGCGAACACCATGGGTTGGGAAAACTTGAAACGAATGCTCCTACGAGACTACTGCTCAAGAGGCGAGATTCAGAAGCGTGAACAGGAACTGTAGGGCCTTACGATGGTAGGCTCGGACATCGCGGGCTATACCAACAGATTCAGTGACTTGATAATACTTTGCCCAGGAATGTTGATCCTGGAAAGCCAACTTCAAGGGAGTGTGTTAGCCTCCAAACCCACGACATTCGACAGCGCCAACGAACTGGCAAAATCTCTCGTTGATCATGGTGTCTGTCAAGGCATCACGGCTATCGTCGCTGAACCAACCAAAAGGGAACAACAACAACGATAACAATGCCAATGACAACAACAAGAAGAAGTTCTAGAACAAGAGAAAGGGGAAAACTTCGCAAGAATCTTCAAAGAAACAAATGGTGGCGGTTCATTCCGCCACTGCTCCCACTACAACTCCTGCTACCCCTATGCCAACGAAACAATATGCTGGGAACCTGCCAATGTGCAGCAAATGCAAGTACCGTCACCACGATAATTTTCGTGAGATGCACTTTAAAAATTGCGACAGGAAAGGGCACACTGCCCGTTTCTGTAAGGCACCGGCACGACCAATCACTCAAGTTCCTTGTACTGGAATAAGCCAGGCATGTTATGGGTGTGGAGAAACTGGGCACTTCAAGAGGGATTGCCCCAAGGCAAAGAATGCTGGCGGTGTTGGGAGAGTGCTGGCGATAGGACAAAATGAAGCAATAGCTGACCCCACGGTAGTTACGGGTACGTTTCTCCTCGACAACATTTTTGCATGCATACTCTTTGACTGTGGTGCAGAGAGAAGTCTTGTGAGTCATAAATTCAAACACCTACTTAATCAAAAACCCCAACCACTCAATAAAATATTCACTGTAGAAATGGCAAATGGTAAAACGGAAAGCGCAAGCGATATGTATGTAGGGTGCACATTAAATTTAAACGAGCACTTATTTCAAATCGATATTATGCCCATTTCGATAAGAAGTTTTGATGTCATCATCAGTATGGGCTAGTTAAGTCTTCACCATGCCGATATACTTTGTCACGAAAGGGCCATTCGCCTCAATCTGCCAAACGAAAAAACTCTTGTCATTTATGGTGCCAAACCTAGTACAAATTTACAAATCATCTCCTGTGTTAAAGCACGAAAATATCTTCGCAAGGAATATCATGCCTTTCTAGCCCACGTAGTAGACCAGAAACAAGAACCAAAGAACATTAAAGACATTCCATAAGTCTGCAACTACCCAGACATCTTCCCAGAAGATCTTCCAGGGATTCCACCAGAATGCTAAGTCGAGTTCAGAATCGACTTAATTCCCGGAGCTACTCCAGTAGGAAAGTCGCGTTACCGTCTAGCCCCAGCCGAGATGTAGGAACTGTCCAGTCAATTAAACAAGCTGCTGAGCAAGGGCTTCATCAGACCGAGATTCTCACCATGGGGAGCACCGGTCCTATTCGTGAAGAAGAAGGACGGATTTTTTCGCATGTGCATCGATTATCGGGAACTGAACAAACTCACAATCAAGAACCGATATCCCCTACCACGCATAGATGATTTGTTTGACCAACTACAGGGAGCAAGCTACTTCTCAAAAATCAATCTAAGATTTGGTTATCACCAACTGCGAGTGCTGGAAGGAGACATCTCCAAGACGGCATTCCAAACACGCTATGGTCACTACGAGTTTGTAGTGATGCCCTTTGGATTGACAAATGCACCAGCAGTGTTCATGGACTTGATGAACCGGGTATGTCGTCCCTTCCTGGATAAATTCGTGATCGTGTTCATAGATCATATACTCATCTATTCAAGAAGCAAGGAAGAACACAGCCAACACCTCTGCCAAGTCTTGGAAACATTAAGGGCAGAAAAACTATACGCAAAATTTTCAAAGTGTGAGTTTTGGATTCGGGAAGTAGATTTCCTAGGTCACGTAGTAAGCAAGGAGGGAATACACCTAGATCCTTCCAAGATCAAAGCAATAGAGAATTGGACAGCTCCAAGGACCCCAACTGAAATTCTGCAATTCTTGGGACTCGTCGGGTATTACCGAAGGTTCATACAAAACTTCTCGAAGATTGCTAAGCCGCTTACCACCCTAACTCAAAAGAATGTAACCTTCGACTGGGGAGGAAAACAAGACGTCACATTTCAAACACTAAAGCGAGCCTTATGTAGTGCGCCCATCTTAACCTTACCAGAAGGAACAGAGGACTTCGTGGTCCATTGTGATGCATCAAACCAAGTACTTGGGTGTGTTTTGATGCAACGAAGAAAGGTCATTGCCTATGCCTCAAGACAACTAAAGACGCACGAAGTAAACTACACGATGCATGATCTCGAGCTAGGAGCAGTCATTTTCGCTCTAAAGATATGGAGGCACTATCTCTATGGCACAAAATGTACAATCTTCACCGAACATAAAAGCCTCCAGCATATCCTCAACCAGAAAGAACTCAACATGAGACAAAGATGGTGGGTAGAACTACTAAATGATTACGAATGCGAAATTCAATATCATCCCGGAAAGGATAACATGGTGGCCGATGCACTCAGCCCGAAGGAATACTCGAACCGTAGAGTGAAGTCTCTAACTATGACAATCCATTCACACCTGTCCACGCAAATCAGGGAAGCCCAAGTAGAAGCCTTAAAATCTGAAAATGTGACAGGGGAAGCCTTAAGGGGAATGGATAAGAAGCTTGAAGTCAAGAATGATGGAGTTCGTTACTTCATGGATCGGATCTGGACACCGAAGTTTGGCGGATTCAGAGAAGTCGTCATGAACGAAGCCCATAAGACACAATACTCCATACATCCTGGCTCGGATAAGATGTATCTCGACCTCAAGAAACAATACTGGTGGCCGAACATGAAAGCCGAAATTGCTACCTACGTGAGCAAATGTCTGACGTGCGCCAAAGTCAAGGTGGAATACCAAAAGCCCTCGGGGTTGTTGCAACAAACAGAAATACCCAAATGGAAGTGGGAGTAGATAACCATGGATTTCATAACCAAATTGACCAAGATAGCAAGCGGACTTGACACCATCTGGGTGATCATCGACATGTTAACTAAATCAGCGCACTTCCTACCAATCAAAGAAACGAATAAATTGGAGAAACTAACTAGAACATACCTTAAAGAGATTATACAGCTGCATGGTGTGCCCATATCCATTATCTCAGACCGAGATAGTAGATTCACCTCAAGGTTCTGGTAGTCGCTGCAGAAATCTCTAGGAACAAGACTAGACATGAGTACTTCTTATCACCCACAAACTGACGGCCAGAGTGAGAGAACCATACAAACCCTAGAGGATATGTTGAGATCTTGCGTAATCGATTTTGGCAAAGCATGGGACACCCATCTACCCTTGGTCAAGTTTTCGTACAACAATAGCTACCACACTAGCATCAAGGCTGCCCCGTTCAAATCCATCTACGACCGTAAATGCAGATCACCTTTGTGTTGGGCTGAAGTAAGTGACACACAAATAGCAAGAGGACAAGCAACAGACAACACACTCACTGGGCCATAAATCATAAGGGAAACTACAGAGAAGATTGTTCAGATCCGGGAACGACTGAAAGCATCAAGGGACAGACAAAAGAGTTATGCGGATAAAAGACGGAAACCCTTGGAATTCCAGGTTGGAGATGGTGTCCTACTAAAGGTCTTGCCCTGGAAAGGGTTAATATGTAACGCCTGTGTTTTCGGGCTTGCCATTTTTAGCAATGTAATGGTCTAGGTTAACCTTTGTAACCCGTTTTGAAATAATAAGATTGTATTATTTGAGTATTTGTGTTTTGTGCTTAATTGCTTAATTATGTGGTTTGATTAATTAAGAATAAAAATAATCGTCAAAATTTAAGTGTAAAATAAACTTAGTATCTTTGATTTATGTTGTAGTAGTTGAAACGAGGTTTCCGAATATATATAGAACGCCCAAATCTGACTTCGTATGAGGAAGTTATGATTTATCGAAGTTTCGGCTTAGCGGTATGCAGCCTGTTTTACTCGATTTGAGATCGAGGGGTTTTTAGCCGAAGCAATCTAAATGAGAATCGAAGATCTCATTGTTGGTATCGAAGCGATAAAAAGTTAGGCGAGAACGGACATCAAACAAAGAAGTTATGAATTTATAACGAAGTTTTTCTGTCACGGCCTATTAAAAATAAATAATAAAAATAAAGTCAAAATTAGCCGACGAAGTCTAAACGAAAGTTGTAGAGCGTAGTCTCACCTTTCCGTAGATATAAAGAACGTCGAACACGGAGTTCGTATGGAGAAGATATGAATTTCCAAAGTTTATTAATTATTTTGTATTTATTTTTTAATCTTTAATTCCAGTATTATCCGAAGGGGAGTCAGCAGTCCGATCCGAGGTACGCCCCGCGTACTCCGAAGAGTGTCGACACTTCGGATGACGCATGCAGTGACGACTTCAGAGACCAGTACGCCCCGCGTACTCCGAGGCTCCAGCCTCCAATAAATAGGATGCGAGGGCAGCCGACCCAATTGTCAATTTCCTCTCTTCTCTCTCCCGTTTTGCATCGTTTTGCATGCCAGAAATATCCCGAAACCCCAGTATTGTTCCTGAGCCCCGAGGCAAGTCCTGAGATCCCGAAGATCCCGAGAAGTGCGGTTTCCGAGCCGAAGCTCTGCCCGCGAGAAGTTTGATTTTTGTAGAGATCTTCCAGATCTGCGGAGGATTACTACTTCTGCAAGCCGTAGTGCTGTCTGATCATCTACTGATCAAGTGAGTGTGTAGTTACCTTCTTCTAACGCATAATTATGAAGTATTTTATACAGAATACGTATTATATGTATAATTTTGTGGTTATGTGTGTGAATGTGTATTCACTTTCTTCTAACTCATAGATATGATTTATTCTCTATGAGATATGTGTTATGTGTGTGTGTGCCTCATCTGTTATGTGATATATGTGTTGTTTAAAGCATGCTATACATGTTTTTAAACTATGTATACAAATTGTATAATTTTTATCTACTAATATGTTGGGTAGAACATGGGTAGATAGTTGGTGTGTAATAAACAGATGAGAGGCCTCGTTGTTGTTTGATCTAGTCATCTAGCGGAGTTTAGATGACCACCACATACTTTTCTAGATAGTCTTGTGGAAACATTAGCAGGTTCGCCACCTGTAGGTGTTAATGAACTTGGGTGTTCGTTCGCTGCACTCCATCCCCCTCATGGTTGCCTTATTTGACTTATATTGCTGAGGTACCCCCGAAGCATGTGTTGTCGCCCCGGTGAAATATTCTTAGACTAGGTCCCTTATGTTAGTTGTCTTAGGGACATAAAGTGAGAATAACGGGAATGGGTAATTGGGTTATTGTTGGTTGGTGAAAATTAAATATGATTACTTATTGTGGGTTGAAAACCCTATATGCTGACCAGGCTCCCAAGCCTGACCCACTCAGTTTTAATTGTATTACAGGAAGTGGTGCAAGGGCATGAGATGGATGAACCATCAAGTTGTTTTGTTTACAAGTCTGCATACGTTTATATTTGTTGAATGACTTTAAATGTATTCGTTTATGCTTATTGGTCTGTATCGGAACATGACACCCCGAGTTTTGATTATAATGAAAATACATTTCTTTTATGAAATGTTTCGGTAAACATTGTTTTATCATGTTTGGTTTTTGGGAACAAATTCCGCAACTCTTTCGAATCAAAAGGATTTACTCTGAAAATATTTTAAAAGCATAAATGAAAATCGGTCTTTTCTGGCCGAGATTTTGGGGATGTCACAGTTGGTATCAGAGCATTAGTTTAAGCGAACTAGGAATTTGTAGGATTTCTAGACTTAAACTTAGAATGCTAAGTGAAGTTTTGAGATGTGTGTCTGTTGTAGTTTAGACCGTAGCATTAGTTTATTTTAGGAAAGTTGCCTAAAATGCTTTATGTGCTAAATGTTATATGTTGCCATATATGATATTAATTGTTCGGATCTATGGTCTGTTGCCGACCGGATCTAGAAACCTTATGTGTGTAGGATTCTAAGCGTACGTCTACGATATTAGAACTAGCATGTAAACGTTTCGGAGTGATAAGGATGATTTGATTATCTATCATGATTGAGGATCTAATTTCACCTTATTCGGTGTGTAGATCAAAATGGTGAGAACAAGAAGTGGAGTTGGAAATGTTGATGAAAACAGGAATCAACCACCAGTGATTGAACAAATACCTGTCGTAGCAGCAGCGCCTGAGCCAATAACCATGGCTGGTGTGCAATTGATGATTCAGACGATGTTGGATCGTCAGATGGATGAAACTAGATGGTTTCTTCAACAGAATCGTGAAGAACTGTCAATTCGTATGGAAGAGCCTGAATTAAATGAAGGGCACTCGGAAGGTGGAAACTTCAGTGGGTCTGTTGGTCCAGCCAACCCACCGATAGTTAGGCAAGATAACCATGATGGAAGGAATGATGGAATGGGATGCAAGTACAAGGACTTTCTAACTTGCAAACCATCGACCTTCAATGGAAAGGAGGATCCGATTGGAGTTATGGATTGGATCTCCGAAATGGAGTTAGCCTTCATGACTTGTGGCTGTAGAGGTAAGTTGCAGACTATCTATGCAGTGCGTCAGTTCCGAGGTGGAGCCGTTCGTTGGTGGAACACTCTAGGGAAGACTTTAAGCCCTAATGAGCCACTACAATTGTCATGGGCAAAGTTCTTGGTGTAGTTCAAGCGCAAGTTCTGCTCGGCTCAAAATCTGTTGGAACTAGAGAACAAGTTTCTGACATTGACGAAAGGCAGCATTTCAGTTGATGAATACACCAATAACTTCACCGATAAGATGGAGTTTGCCTTGCGTATCGTTCCAGATGAGCTGACAAAGGTGGATCGGTATGCGAAGGGACTCCCATGGGAGTACGAGGTGCCAGTACGTCAGGCACTTACTCTAGAGGCAGCTATCTGGGCTGCCAAGTCTGTTAAGAACATGATTAAGGGGAGAACCACCGTCAAGGTTGAGGTTGGTGAGAAAAGGAAGTTTGAGGTAACATCTGGTTCCGGTAAGAAAGGAAAATTTTCGAAAACTGATTCGAAAATTTTTGGAGGAAAAGGGGGCGAAGCAAAGTGGTGTGATAAGTTAAGAAAAGCACTTTGGGAAATGTAGCGAGGATGTGACCTACTACAATTGTGGAAAGGTTGGACATTTTTCCAATGAATGTCCGAACAACAAAAGGATGTGTTTTGGTTGTAATGAAAAGGGGCACATTTTGAAAGACTGTCCGAAGAAGAAGGAGGCAGCTAGGCCCAACATTCCACCAAAGCTGAAGGCGAGAGCCTTCCAGATGACACTTGAGGCTGCGAAAGATGAAGTTGATGTCGCTTCAGGTACCTTTCTCGTAAACGAATTACCTGCTCAAATTTTGTTTGATTCTGGAGCCAACTACTCCTTTATTTCGCATGAGTTTGGTACGAAACTAGCTTTGCCTATTGATAGACTAGATAATGCTTTATTAGTCGAAGTTGCTAGTGGAAAGTTTGTACCTGTTAGCCATCGTATGAAAGACATCTTAATCGACCTTAATGGGAATAAGTTTCACGAGGAATTATTGCCCATCGATCTAAATGGTTTCGACATCGTTTTGGGAATGGATTGGCTTAGCGCCAATGATGCCGAAATTTTATGCAAGAAGAAGATAGTTAAAGTAAACCCGCCTGGAAAAGATTTGTTTATGGTGTATGGGGACAAACGGCGAGTGAATTCTGGAATCATTTCTCTAATGAAAGCCAGAAAGTGTTTGACCAAGGGATGTACATCATATTTAGCATTTGTGATTGATGCTAAGAAAGAAAAGAAGGTGATGCAGAGTATTCCAGTGGTGTGTGATTATCCGGAAGTATTTCCCGAGGATCTTCCTGGATTACCACCTGATAGACAAGTGGAGTTCAGAATTGACTTGTTACCAGGAACCACGCCAATAGAAAAAGCACCTTATCGATTAGCACCAACGGAGATGAAGGAGATGATGATGCAACCTCAGGAGTTATTGGACAAAGGTTTCATTAGACCTAGTTCATCGCCCTGGGGAGCTCCGATGTTATTTGTGAACAAGAAAGATGGAAGTATGAGAATGTGCATCGATTACAGAGAGCTGAACAAGGCAACAATAAAGAATAGATATCCGTTTCCGAGGATTGATGACCTATTTGATCAATTGCAAGGTTCGAGCTATTTCTCGAAGATCGATCTTAGGTCAGGATATCATCAGCTGAGAGTAAGAGAGCAAGATATTGAGAAGACTGCATTCAGAACTAGATATGGACACTACGAGTTCTTGGTTATGTCGTTTGGACTAACCAATGCTCCCGCAGCGTTCATGGATTTGATGAATAGCGTTTGTAATCCTTTCTTTGATAAATCCGTGATAGTGTTCATAGACGACATTCTGATTTACTCGAAAAGCCAGGAGGAGCATGGCAGACACTTGCGAGAAGTGTTAGAAGTTTTGAAGAAGGAGAAGCTTTATGCAAAGTTCTCCAAATGTGATTTTTGGATTCGTGAAGTCCAATTCTTGGGTCACATGGTCAACCAAGAAGGGATAATGGTTGATCCAGCGAAGATTGAAGCTGTGATGAAGCGGGAACAACCGAAAAGTCCCACGGAGGTTCGAAGCTTTTTGGGATTAGCCGGATATTACCGCAGGTTTATCCAAGGCTTTTCTTCGATCGCTACTCCATTAACAGCTTTGACCCACAAAGGAGCTACTTATGCTTGGAATGATAAGCATAAAGAAGCATTCGAGAAGTTAAAGAAGAGACTATGCGAGGCACCGATACTTTCTCTACCTGATGGAGTTGAAGACTTCACTGTTTATAGCGATACGTCTGCTGTTGGATTGGGTTGTGTTTTGACCCAAAGAGAAAAGGTGATAGCATATGCGTCTCGACAGCTGAAAGAGCATGAAAAGAATTACCCGACTCATGATTTGGAGTTGGCAGCGGTAGTTTTCGCTCTAAAAATATGGAGGCATTACCTCTATGGCACGAAGTGCAAACTTTTTACTGATCATAAGAGTCTCCAATATCTCTTTAATCAGAAGGAATTGAATATGAGGCAACGATGCTGGCTAGAATTACTTAAAGATTACGACTGCAAGATACTTTACCACCCCGGTAAAGCTAATGTTGTTGCTGATGCTCTCAGTCGGAAAGTCAATCTTGAAAGGAAGAGGCCAAGAGCGTTGAGAATTGAAGTTGTCTCGACCATTGTGGAAAGTATAAAGAAAGCTCAAGGGGAAGCTTCTGAGAAAAATGACCGAAAGGAGGAGCGTTTGGGTAAAACGTTGGTGTTTGGTACTAACGGTCATGGACTGAAGGTATTCCAAGATCATATTTGGGTACCTAAGTCAGGAGGAATTAGGGATCTTCTGATGGAAGAAGCTCACAAAACTATGTACTCAATTCATCCGGGTAGCACTAAAATGTATAGGCACCTGAAACCCTACTACTGGTGGCCGACGATGAAGTTTGATGTTGCAAAGTATGTGGCTGAGTGTGTGACTTGTGCAAGAGTCAAGACACAACATTAGAAACTGTACGGGAGTTTAGAACCATTGCCTGTGCCTATGGGTAAGTGGGAAGACATTGCTATGGATTTTGTCACTAAACTGCCCAGAACAAAGAATGGTCACGACATGATTTGGGTGGTCGTTGATCGATTCACTAAGAGTGCGCATTTCATAGCGGCCAAGGAGAAATGGTCTATGGAAAAGCTTGCGAATTCTTATGTAAAGGAAATTGTGAGGCTTCACGGTGTTCCGTTAACGACTGTATCGTATCGTGATAGCCGTTTCACCTCAAGGTTTTGGAAAAGTCTACAAGAGGAAATGGGTACCAATTTAAGTTTAAGCACAGCTTACCATCCGCTGACTGATGGTCAGAGTGAAAGAACGATACAAACACTTGAAGATATGCTGAGAGCATGTACCTTGTAATTCCTAGGTAATTGGGATGAACATTTACCTTTGGTAGAATTTTCCTATAATAATAGTTTTCACTCGAGCATTAAGATGGCACCTTATCAAGCTTTGTATGGACAGAAGTGTCGTACGCTGTCTTGTTGGCTTGAGGCTGGGGAAAAACAGTTTATGGGACCAGAGATGGTTCATCAAACTGCTGAAAAGTTGAAAATAATTAGGGAAAGAATGTTAGCAGCTCAGGATCGTCAAAAGACCTATGTTGACAAGAAGCGATGACCGATGACTTTTGAGGTTGGAGATTCGGTTTTGCTTAAAGTCTCGTCGTGGAAGGGACTTATAAGATTTGGTAAAAGGGGAAAGTTGAGTCCAAGGTTTATTGGACCGTTTAAAGTTCTTCAGAGGGTTGGGAACCAAGCTTACAAGCTCGAATTACTCGAAGAACTGAATGGAATTCACAACACTTTTCATGTGTGTTATTTGAGGAAGTTCACGGGAGAAGTTCCTGATATAATTCCAGTTTATGAATTTAGAATTGATGAGAACAAAAGGTTGATTGAAGAACCAGAGGCAATTGTTGACCGAAAGACTAAGAAGTTGCAACGCAAAATGGTTGGGTTAGTGCTTGTCCGATGGAAACACACGAATGGGGCGAATCTCACATGGGAGACGGAGAGTGACATGTTGAGTTGCTATCCGCATTTGTTTGTTGATGTGTGATTCCGGGGACGGAATCATTCTAAGGTGGAGAGAATTGTAACACCTGTGTTTCCGGGCTTTCCATTTTTAGCAATGTAATGGTCCAGGTTAACCTTTGTAACCCATTTTGAAATAATAAGATTGTATTATTTGAGTATTATGTGTTTTGTGCTTAATTGCTTAATTATGTGGTATGATTACTTAAGAATAAAAATAAGCGTCAAAATTTAAGTGTAAAATAAACTTAATATCTTTGATTTATGTTGTAGTAGTTGAAACGAGGTTTCTGAATATATATAAAACGCCCAAATCTGACTTCGTATGAGGAAGTTATGATTTATCGAAGTTTCGGCTTAGCGGTATGCAACTTGTTTTACTCGATTTGAGATCGAGGGGTTTTTAGCCGAAGCAATCTAAATGAGAATCGAAGATCTCATTGTTGGTATCGAAGCGATAAAAAGTTAGGCGAGAACGGACGTCAAACGAAGAAGTTATGAATTTATAACGAAGTTTTTCTGTCACGGCCTATTAAAAATAAATAATAAAAATAAAATCAAAATTAGCCGACTTAGTCTAAAAGAAAGTTGTAGAGCGTATTCTCACCTTTCCGTGGATATAAAGAACATCGAAAACGGAGTTCGTATGGAGAAGATATGAATTTCCGAAGTTTATTAATTATTTTGTATTTATTTTTTAATCTTTAATTTCGGCATTATCCGAAGTGGAGTCAGCAGTCCGATCCGAGGTAAGCCCCGCGTACTCCGAAGAGTGTCGACACTTCGGATGACGCATGCAGTGACGACTTTGGAGACCAGTACGCCCCGCGTACAGGCGTACGCCCCGCGTACTCCAAGGCTCCATCCTCCAATAAATAGGATGCGAGGGCAGCCGACCCAATTGTCAATTTCCTCTCTTCTCTCTCCCGTTTTGCATCATTTTGCGTGCCAGAAATATCCCGAAGCCCCGGTATTGTTCCCGAGCCCCGAGGCAAGTCCCGAGATCCCGAAGATCCCGAGAAGTGCGGTTCCCGAGCCGAAGCTCTGCCCGCGAGAAGTTCGATTTTTGTAGACATCTTCCAGATCTGCGGAGGATTACTACTTCTACAAGCCGTAGTGCTGTCTGATCATCTTCTGATCAAGTGAGTGTGTAGTTACTTTCTTCTAACGCATAATTATGAAGTATTTTATACAGAATACGTATTATATGTATAATTTTGTGGTTATGTGTGTGTATGTGTATTCACTTTCTTCAAACTCATAGATATGATTTATTCTCTATGTGATATGTGTTATGTGCGTGTGTGCCTCATCTGTTATGTGATATATGTGTTGATTAAAGCATGCTATGCAGGTTTTTAAACTATGTATACAAATTGTATAATTTTTATCTACTAATATGTTGGGTAGAACATGGGTAGATAGTTGGTGTGTAATAAACAGATGAGAGGCCTCGTTGTTGTTTGATCTAGTCATCTAGCGGAGTTTAGATGACCACCACATACTTTTCTAGATAGTCTTGTGGAAACATTAGCAGGTTCGCCACCTGTAGGTGTTAATGAACTTGGGTGTTCATTCGCTGCACTCCATCCCCCTCATGGTTACCTTATTTGACTTATATTGCTAAGGTACCCCCGAAGCATGTGTTGTCGCCCCGATGAAATATTCTTAGACTAGGTCCCTTATGTTAGTTGTCTTAGGGACATAAAGTGAGAATAAAGGGAATGGGTAATTGGGTTATTGTTGGTTGGTGAAAATTAAATATGATTATTTATTGTGGGTTGAAAACCCTATATGCTCACCAAGCTCCCAAGCCTGACCCACTCAGTTTTAATTGTATTACAGGAAGTGGCGCAAGGGCATGAGATGGATGAACCATCAAGTTGTTTTGTTTACAAGTCTGCATACGTTTATATTTGTTGAATAACTTGAAATGTATTCGTTTATGCTTATTGGTCTGTATCGGAACATGACACCCCGAGTTTTGATTATAATGAAAATACATTTCTTTTATGAAATGCTTCGGTAAACATTGTTTTATCATGTTTTGTTTTTGGGAACAAATTCCGCAACTCTTTCGAATCAAAAGGATTTACTCTAAAAATATTTTAAAAGCATAAATGAAAATCAGTCTTTTCTGGCCGAGATTTTAGGGATGTCACATAATACGTTGCGGAAAGCATGGGAAACTGAACTCAAGATACATTGGACCATTCAAGATCCTTTCCAGGATCGGTCCGGTGGCTTACAAACTTCGATTACCTCAGGAACTCCACAACATACACCCTACCTTTCATGTATCAAACTTAAAGAAGTGCTTGTCCGATGAGACCCTGGTCATCCCTCTGGACGAAATTGCAATAAATGAGAATCTCCAATTCGTAGAAGCACCAGTAGAGATCATGGATCGGGAAATTAAAAGGACTAAACAAAGCCGCATACCTATTGTAAAGGTCCACTGGAACGCCAAGCGAGGACCTGAATACACCTGGGAACGCGAGGATCAGATGAAACAAAAGTACCCGTATCTCTTCCCTAACCCATAAACTCAGTCTTAGATTAAATTTCGGGACGAAATTCCTCTAACGGGGGGATGATGTGACAACCCTATATTTTTCCAAAAGCAATGTAACACTCAAAAGTCAAATACAACGAAAACTATTTGGAATCAACGAAATTAACCTCAAAAATAAATTGTTCAAAATATCTAAATTGGGATGCATCAAATGTAAGATATCGTGCCAAGGATTCCAAAAACATAAAGAACATTCGAAACCGGGTTATATTGAAGAAACTATAACCACTCAAATATTTATGACACCCCCGGTAAAACACTATTTAACGTAAAAAGTGAAATTCCAATAAAAATGTATTTTAGCCTTAAGTATCTAAACAAAAGTTGTAGAGTTCGTTAAACTGTAAACGTACATAAAAAGATCACCCAAATTGGACCTCGTATGAAGAAGTTACGAATTTTCTAAGTTTCGTAACAGTAGTAGAGAGCTAAAAACTCGAATTCAAGATCGATTGATATGTAGCAAACGCAACCTAAACGAGAGTAGAAGGTCTCCACAACAGGAGTAAGATGATAAAAAGACAAACGAAAACAGACGTTGGATAAAGAAGTTATAAATTTTTGACGGACTTTAGTAGTCCCGGCCTATTAAAAACATAGAATTAAAAATAAATTCAAAACTAGCCGACGGAGTCTAAATGAAAGTTATAGAGCATAATCTCACCTACGCGTGGATATAAAGAACGTGTAAAACGGAGCCCGTACGCGAAAGTTACATAATTTAGAAGACGTAAGCCAGAATTACGCCCAGCGTACTCAGGTGCAGGGTCGAGTCCCATCGGCTGCAAGCTCTACGCCTAGCTTGACCCGAGTCTTAAGTCATGACGCAAAGTTACGCCCAGCGTACTCCAGTGGTACGCCCAACATACTCACATTTTCATCCTTATAAATAGAAGGCATAAGCTCCGGATTTTAGCACACCTCACTCAAAGTTTCACTCACCCTCACAAACTCTTACGAAGGTTCTACACTACCGAGATCCCCGGAAAGCTCGAAGACGCAGCTTTCCGCAGTTGAAGTTCTGCCCGACTATAGTCTCGCTCTCTTCAAACCAAACAAGTGAGTTCATACCCCTACTTTTCAAGTCTTTTCATGTTTTAGGGGTGGGGGGATACAAATACAATATAAGAAAACGTATCATTTTATATAAATACAACATCTATCTTATTCGATACCAACATCTTACTTTACGTATAAAGTTTAGTATATCACCAAGTTATTTTCACCAAATGGAACATACTTTCTGAAAAACTATAATGGGTATAGTTTGCGAGTTATTCATACATTCTTACGTATACATCTTGAAAAACGAAATACTTTCTTCTAAAGTGAAATAAATACTTTCTTATCATAAATCTATTTATACTAAGTGATGTGAGATATTCAAACTTCAACGTACTTTTATGTATGCATTTCAAGTCCTGTATTACTAGCCATAATCTCTTGGAGGGAGAGCGTGATACTTGTGTATAGATCTATACGGGACTGACAACCTCGCACCTAAACTGTTAGCTACAGTTAGACTGACAGGTCTGGGGTGACAAATGTCATAACACTACAACACCTAAAGAATGTTGTTAAAGGCAGTCTGTGTCAATAGTATGGTTATAAGACTCACACGAAAGTATAAAAACAAGCTTGATTTAATAGATTCATACATGCATTCAGTATTTACATTATTTTGAGTACAAAACTTATCTTTATCATTTAAATATGAAAGATACTAACGCCCTCCAACCTAGGGAACTTTTCAAACTATATGTGGAAAATATTGGATTTTATGAAAGCCACGTTCATCGATTTTCTTCCAAAAAGACATACTTTTTCAGTACAAAACATTTATGAACTCACCAACTTTATTTTTGACATTTTTTCGAAATCACTTGTATTTCTCAGGGAATCAGTAATACAGGTAACTACCATCTTTTGAAGAAGGAATGCTAAAGGTGTTTATTATCAAACATTTTAAATCATCATATTGTAATATTCTTTTGGAAACATGTATAACGCAACAATGTACGTTTTTATTATATATATGATGGTTGTATTCCTTTCTTTACAATATTCAATTGTTATGGTACTACGTGAAGTCATCCACCCCCGAATGTTTCCGCCATTCTAGTTTGGGGGTGTTACAAGAGTCCTTTACAGAACCTGACTATTTATCTCTATAAAACTGTTGAAAACATAATAGAGTTGAATCCAGATTATATTTACATCTCGTGTTCAATTTTACTTTCGTTTAATTCTGAGTTGATTCATACTTAATTCATCACATCATCAAGACTGACACCTGTTATATATATATATATATATATATATATATATATATATATGTATATATATATATATAATTATTAGTCTTATAATAGTATAATATAATAAGGTTGAATTTTAAACTTTTAAAACTCTAGGGCTTATAATTTTAATATTTTTGTGAATGAGGCCTTCTAACAGTAAGACTTGAGTGGTTTGGCATGTAAGCAATGGTAAGGAATAATATCGAGGACGAAATCTAATTTAAGTGGGGGAGAGTTGTCACACTTGTTTATTAAGTAAATTAATAGAACATTTTAATATGAATAGTAGCCCTAAAATCCATAATATCCACTGGGGTGTTGGTTTTGGGGAGCCAAATGTTATAATTTGGATTATTCGGGGTTTAAAGTGTAGTTTCAAGATTTATTTTGTAAATATTTTTAGAAGACAGGGTGTATTTGGTAAGTATTAGACTTAATATGAAAGGATTAATGGAAGCATGGGCTAAAGAGTAAATTTTGGACCTAAGTTGTAAAGGTTTTGTAGAGTAGGGGCCATTGGGTAACATGAGGACTTCACTTGAAAATAATTTGTAGAGGGAGGGGTTGCTTGGTAAAATTTCGGACTTGATTTGTAAGGGATTTCTGAAGGCATGGTTTAAATGGTAAATATTGGAGCTAATTTGAAAAGATTCTTATGGGGAGGGCTGGAAGTGTAAAAATGAAACAAGATTTGAAATTCACGGGCATAACCTGTCACCCTCCTAGTTGCCTTCATACATATTGTAACAAACCCTAACCCTAATGGAACCTGATCAAGCGCCACCACCACCCCTATACCTCCCTTCCACCTCTGGTGTCGCCAATCGTTGAAACACAACCGTTGTGCCCTGTTGTTGGTAACAACGAGGACCACCAGTGAAGCTATGAGCGCCCATTGTCACCTCTCCGTCGTCCTCCTTTTTCTTCTTCTCTTTTTTTGTCGTCGTTTCACAGCCTCACTTGGTTGTTGCCGGTGTCATTCCGACCACCACCCGCTTTGGAGCTTGTACCACAGCAGCCAGCCGCCACCACCGCTTCTACAACCAACGAAGGAGACTGTTCCATCGCTTTTTTCCCTCTGACTTCCATGAGCCACCGTGAGGGTGGCTGTGTTTGTATACATTTTTGGCATGAACTCTCGTATTTCAACGTGTTTGTTGGGCAAGGGACAAAGAGAAATCATCGCCACGACCGTGAGGTGGTAGCTGTCATCGCAAATCACCACCTGCCGCCATTTCTACTACCTTCTGCCATTGCTGTCGTATTGTTAGGTCCAGAAGGTGTTGCGTCTTGGGCTCGCTATTTAGTCCATTTAGTCTCCGGTATGGGCCTGTCCATCCGTGAGTTATTTTATAGGGTTTTGTATTTATAGGTGCTGGCATGCATCCTAGTACGTAAGATTTGGAAATTATTTAGTCAAGCATTTGATCTTTATCTTTTGTAACCCTAATATCCTCTACAGCGGAAGTTCTTAATAGAGCTCTGCTGAGGATTGAATCAATTGAATCATTCGACATATTCAGATTCATTCTTGTGTTTTGTATTGCTATTTTTCGCTTTCGTGATTTACCTGTTATAAGATCTAAACGATCAAAGAGTTTCTTAAACTCATCAATTAGTATCAGAGCAGGAGGCTGTGTAATTCATACACATCTCTTCTGTGAAAGAAGTGATTTGGGTTTATTCCACATTTAGTGATATTTATTAAGCCGTCACTCCATAATTTACGTATCTCATTATTTCTTCGTCTTGCCCTAATATTACGTATTACAAGTTTGATCTTGCAACAGGTTAAACGATCAAGCATGGACGATTCTCAATCCAATCCTATCAATATCTCGAACAGTATAGGATCTACAACCAAGATTCCAATTCTCTACACTCAAGATTACGAGGTTTGGGCGCATCATTTCGAAGACTACGTCATTGGATCTGAAGATAATGGGTATCTGATATGGGAAGCCATTGTGTCTAGACCATTCGCTCATTCAGGAACATCCAGAATTATTAAAACTCAAAAGGAGTATAATGATTTGTTAAAAGATGTGAAAGATGTTGCTCAGGACGAAAAGGAGAAGATTCAGTGCAACATCAAAGCATTGAGACTGATTCGATTCTCTCTTCAATCTGACACGTTTAGATTGGTAAGTTCCTGCAGTACTGCTAAAGAAATTTGGGATCGGCTGCAAGAGCTGTATTCTACAGACGAAGATCTGGAGCACTCAATTCAGACCTTGCTCCTGTCTGAATTTGGAGAGTTCAAGCAAAATCCTGATGAATCTGTTACACAGACGTTTGATCGCTTCAATCATCTTCTCAGCAAGATGATCAAACATGATATTGAAAGGAAGCTTATTGAACAGAAGGTCACTTTTCTGAATGGTCTAAGATCCGAATGGAGAGCTTTTGTGTCAACAGTCAAAGCACACGAGCAGTTCAAATGTTACTCGCTGGCAAAACTGGTGGAAATTCTGAAATCCCAAGAAAAGATAGTGTTGCAAGAGAAGAGTGTGGTTTCTAGTCTGCGGTCTCTGGCGCTCTTATCCAAGGGTAAAAGTGTAGAAGAAGATGAAGAGGATCTTAATCTGGGAGATCACGATCTGACAGCCGAAGACTATGATTTAATGGTGTCAAATCCCAGAAGGTTTATCAAGAAAAAGTTTCCTTCCAACAAAAATCATAATTGGCATGGAAGCTATAGTTCCGAAAGAGTAAAAGATGAACCAAAACTTGAGGAGTCGAAAAAGGAAGCTAAGGGTGAAGCTGACTCTGGTGTCAGTTGCTTCTACTGTGGGGGAAAGAATCACTACGCAAAGGATTGCGTGCTGAAGAAGATGGCTAAGAAAGACGAAGAGAAAGATGAAGAAGCAAGTCTTATGAAAAGACTGGAAGAAATAAAAAGGAAGAAGGTTGGCATTAATCCTTCTAAGAATGCTCTTATTGTGCAGGGTTCGGCAGAGGATGACGAGTTCGGTGGCATACAAGTGTGGTCGACCGATTCAGAAGATGGTGAGTTAAGAATGCCTTTGCATGGAAAAGCTTATGTTGCAAAAGATGATGAAACTAGCGGAAGATGTCTGATGGTGACTGACGTATCTCAGATGAGGGGATATATTACTGATGGTGGAAATGACGAGGCCAAGGAGTGAGAGGACTTATGCTTCACAGCAAAACCTCTCAGTGTGCAGATAAATGAACTTGATGAACTGATCAAGAAGGTACAGTTTGTTTTTATTACGTTTAAAATTCTACAAAAATCATATGAAAAGGAGTTAAATAACATGAATTCAAGAATCTCAAATCTAGATAGTTGTTTAACTCAAACATGGGTCACAAATTCTAACCTGACTGACCAAATAAGCAGGGTGTCATCCAAGAGTGAGGAGCGAAGGATAGGGATTGAGCAGAAGGAGTTGGAGCTAATTAAGACTAGAGATGAAAACATTTATTTGCAAAGAGACAATTTGAAATTGTTAAAACAAAGGAATGTTTTTTGTTTAATCGCTAAAAGGCTTTATGCTAACATTACTCAACTGCATCTGAATTGTGAAATAGGGTAGAAGATACATCGCATGATTCTACCCTTCCTTGAGTTTAAGGAGGATGAAATCGATGCTGAAGCATACAACTGTGAAAGTGTTGTATCTTCCGATGATGTGAATCCCACTTATATGTATGGTCTGGACAAAATAGAATCTTTTTTAAAGTCCAAAGACCATAAGGACATGCTTAAAAATCTTTTGGATGAAAATGATAAGCTGAAACTCAAGACCGAAACCATACAAAAATTCGACTCATTGAGTACCAATTTAAGTTCAGAAAACAAAATTGATGTTGAAAACGCATATGAACTTAATGAGGACGATGATATGAGTGAAATTTTTGTAGAGGTTGAAGTCAACTGCTCTGAGTTTGTCAAGAGCGAACCTGAAAACCACAAAAACCTAATTTCTGAAAATTCTGTGGAATTCGCTCGTTTGTCCAAAACTAAGTCCCCAGCCCTTAAAGAAAAAGTTGTTGTGTTTCAGAAGGTTAGAACTACTCCCAATCAGGTGTATAAGGTCACAGGAGTAACCGAATATCAAACAGCCGAACTCACTGCCATAGTGAACGAAGATAATGCAGATGGCTGTGATGAGTTTTTCTGGTCAGCACCCATGGACAATGCAGACGAAACGGTTGGTCTGTCGGAGCGAACATCCTGGAAGACCAAAGGAAGATATGTGCCAGAACCGCTGAATAAGCCTACCAACTTTGACGTACCTGGTACAAGTGGCACAAAAGAAATTCCTGTAGAAGAAGTCACCTCCATAAGAGAATCCTCATCTATGAAAAGTGAACCGGATGCCAAGAAGTTGAAACAAAAAGCCAATATCCACAGACAACCGAAACAGGTGAAAAATCAAAAGCAGCAGAGAAATCTTAGATACAAGAAAAATCTCTCAGAGCGAAAGCAGTTTTAGCGCTCTCAAAATCCTCACTACTCTTACCATGATAAAGATTCTAAGTCAGAGAGAAAGACTTCCGAATCAAACGAAGAACATAACCGAAAGCAACAGCAACCGAAGAGCTAATTTCGGTCTGCCAAGTAATAACAGGCAAAGACCTGATTTCAGTCCATCAAGCTTTTATAATAAAAGACCATGTTTCAGACCACCTGCCAACAACAACCAAAAATCCAACTTCGGCTCATCATCGAGCAGCTACCGAAGATCCAGGTTCGGTCCCTCTAATGACCATAAACGAAAGGGTCATTTCGAACCTCAAGTAAAGAAAAACTCTCATTCTAAATTCTCTTTCTCTAATTCTACTCATTCTAAACCCTCTTCTAAACCAAATTTAGTTTCTACACAAAATTCAAGATCATCAACGAACTTGAAAGGAAAAATGAAGATTTCCTCAGTCAAGGAGGACCGAAAGCAGACTAGTGCCCAAACACCAGAATTTGAATCCAAAACACCTGTAGCTAATTCTAACAAAATCAAAGTGGTTACTATTAAAAGAAAAGATGAAACAACCTTAGTAAAATGAACATATCTTGTTGATGTTTCTCTTACTATTCCTGTTCCTGTGAAAGGCTCACGTGAACCCAAGAAACTTTGGGTTCCTAAATATGCTTAATTTTTGCAGGTTATTAGTGACGAGCAGTTTGACGAAGAATGGTACATTGACAGTGGCTGCTCATGTCACGTGACAGAAAGGAAGGAAGAGCTAAGGGAGTTTCGATCGCTTCAAAATGGTGGCAATGTCAAGTTTGGTAACAACTCCTATGGAACAATAAAGGGTTATGGGATGATAACCAATGGAGACATCACAATAAGAAAGGTGGCATACGTAGAAGGATTGCAGCATAATCTCATCAGTGTATCTCAACTGGTGGGTGGTACCGGTCTCAAAGTATCATTCGACGACGAAGGTTCAGAGATTATAGAGAAGAAATCCAACAAGATCATTCTCAAATCAGATCGAATAGGCGAAATGTTTCCTCTGAATCTCAGACCAATCAAAGGAAATCCAGCCATATGTCTTTTGTCCAAAGCTCATTCTGACGAAAGCTGGTTGTGGCATCGAAGGCTCTCTCATCTCAACATCAAAGACATCAACATGCTTGTCACCGGAGGTCATGTTCGGGGTCTTCCATTGCTCAAGTTTGATCGAGAACAGTTGTGTGCTGCATGCGAAATGGGGAAATAAAGTCGTCAAAGTCACCCATCAATTATAAACACAAAAGTTGTTGAACCACTTGAGTTGCTTCACATCGATTTGTGTGGTCCATCATCAATCGAGAGCATTGGCAGTAGCAAGTACATTCTTGTTGTTGTTGATGATTTCTCACATTTTACATGGGAATTCTTTCTGAAGCACAAATCTGAATCCAACTCTAAGCTAAAGATGTTTATCAAGCAGGTTGAAGTGCAACTGAGAAAAGTCGTTCGAAACATTAGGAGCAGCAATGGACTGGAATTCAAGAACAAGGAATTCGAAAACTTTTTGGCAGAAAATGGAACCAGTCATAACTTCTTAGCCCCTTACACGCCTCAACAGAATGGTATTGTCGAAAGGCGAAACCGATCCTTGTGTGAGAAGGCCCGAACTATGCTAAGTTTTGCTTCTCTTCCCTTATATTTCTGGGCTGATGCTATTGCTGCAGCATGTTTTATGCAGAATAGGTCTTATCTCAACAAGCGTTGCTCTCTCACTCCTTATGAGATCATCAATAACAGGAAGCTGAATGTAAAATTTGATGTTAAAGCTGATGTTAAAGCTGACAAATTTGATGTTAAAGCTGACAAAGGAATTTTTCTGGGATATTCTCTTACTTCAAAAGCATACCGGGTTTTAAATAAGCGTTCTAGAAATATTGAAGAAACCTATTATGTGACTTTCGATGACAGCTACGTCAACAAGCTAAAGACTACTGAAGAAGCAATTGGAGAGATTTTCTCTCAAACAGGTCAAGTCACAACCATGATTACTAATTTATTTGATCAGTTCGTAGACCTGTTCAATGAACTAGAGAAAGCCACTCACTCGGAAGCCAAGGCGGCTGACAACAAAATCGATCATCTGAAGCAGATTGTCGTTGATGTAGCCAAACAAATGGGAGAAGGAGAACAAGTTCGAAACGAACCTCCTCAACACGACACTTCAGTTTAGGGGGAGAATCTATTTTCTTCAAATCAACTGAACTCACACTTTCAGGGGGGAGAATTCCATTCCTGTAGCACCCGAAAGCCTAGCTACACCCGAAAGCCCAGCTACACCCGAAAGTCCTGTAGCACTTGAAAGCCCAGCTACAACCGAAAGTTCTGTAGCACTTGAAAGCCCTGCTACACCCGAAAGTCCAGTAGCACCCGACAGTCTGGCTACACCTGAGAGTGTTGTTGCACCCGAAGGTCTGAACCAACCTGAAAATCCAAATGATTCATCATCAGTCGAGGGGGAGAATTCCGATATGTTCTATGCTGACGATAGTCAATCTGAATTGTAAAAAATGGTCAACGCCGAATTGGATCCATCCTATGATCCAAACTATCCTCCCCTCATGGACCAGAGATCACCCTGTATCTCAGATAGTGGGTAATGTATCTGAAAAGGTCCTTAACCGATCCCAAGTGAAGGCAAAGCAAACCTCCCTATTCTCCAAAGCAGAGTTCTGCATGTATAATTCCTTCGTATCCAAAGTTGAGCCTAAGACAGTCAATACTGCTCTTGATCATTCCGATTGGGTCCAAGCAATGCAAGATGAACTCAATGAGTTTGAAAGAAATAAGGTCTGGCGCCTCATTCCAACACCTAAAGATGCCTTAGTCGTTGGTCTCAAATGGGTATTCAGAAACAAAGTGGACAAGGAGGGTAATGTGATTCGAAATAAAGCTCGTCTTGTGGTGAAAGGATACTGCCAGGAAGAAGGAATTGATTACGAAGAAACATTTGCTCCGGTAGCAAGGCTGGAATCTGTTCGAATATTTCTTGCCTACGCTGCACACAAGAACTTCGAGGTCTACCTAATGGATGTGAAATGCGCCTTTCTGAATGGAGAACTTGAAGAAACGGTTACGTGGAGTAACCTCCAGGTTTTGTGAATGAAAAGCATCCAAATGACTGTTACATTCTAGACAAGGCAGTTTATGGTCTGAAACAAGCGCCTAGGGCATGGTATGAAACACTAACTAAGTTCTTAAAGATGTCTAAATTCAAACAAGGTTCGGTTGACCCAACCTTCTTTCGAAAGAAGGAAGGTAACCACCTTATGATAGTTTAAATCTATGTCGATGATATCATCTTTGGCTCAATGAATCCTAGCTTAACAGTTCAATTCAGAAAGCTGATGGAGACTAAATTTGAAATGAGCTCAAGGGGTCCCATTAACTTTTTCCTTGGTTTAAACATTACCAAGACTCTTCTTGCTAAATTCGGAAGCATATACGAAGACTCTCCTTGGTTTAAACATTACCAAGACCCGAAGGCATCTTTATCAACCAGGAAACATATACCAAGACTCTTCTTGCTAAATTCGGCATGATGGGAGATTCAAAGGTTAAAGTTCCAATGGCATTCGACACCAAACTCACACCATCCTTGGAAAAACCGGCAGTTGATATAACGCTATATCGAAAAATGATTGGTTCCCTGATGTACCTCACAACTAGCATGCTCGATATAATGTTTTCTGTGTGTTATTGTGCTAGGTTTCAGGCGAATCCTCGTGAACCAGACATGCTAGCAGTGAAAAACATACTCCGGTATCTGAAGCGAACCACCTCCCTTGGTCTTTGGTATCCATCAAACTCAGGTTTCTTTGTTCAAGCCTACTCAGATGCAGACCTTGGAGGATGTCGTTTAGACAGGAAAAGCACTACAGGAGGATGTCAATTCCTTGACGGGAAATTGGTGAGTTGGCAATCTAGGAAACAAACATGTGTTTCACTGTCTACAGCTGAAGCATAATATATTGTAGCCGCTTCTTGCACATCTCAAGTGATTTGGATCCAAAGTCAACTCCGGGATTATGGACTCAACATGAAAAAGATCCCACTATATTGTGACTCATAAAGTGCAATTAGGATCTGTCATAACCCAGTGCAACATTCCAAAACCAAACATATTGCATTGAGGTATCACTTCATTAAAGATCACGTAGAAGACGGAAACGTAGAGATTCATTTTGTTCGAACTACTGATCACTGGCTGACATCTTCACCAAAGCTCTTCCAGAAGCAAGTTTCAATAAAATTATAGGTATGATGGAATCGAAGTCAGTACCAAAAACTACTTCTCAAAACTAAAAGTTGGAAGTGAAATGAACCGAATGTTCGGGTTCGGTCCTATTCTCTTATCTTCGCTTCTCACTTAAAGGTAGCTTCTTTGGTTGTAAACTTTTGGTTATAAACTTTTTGTACTCTTATTTCTCATTTCTTTCTTTCTTTTTCAAAGTTTTTTTTAACCAAAATGAACCAAGCGTTCGGTCTATTTCAGGTTCGGTTCCAAAGTTTTTTTTTATTTATTTTTTCTTTCTTTAACTCAAAAACTCCAAAAATATTTTGTTTGTTTTTCTCTTTAAATCAAAAACTCCAAAAAAAAAATTTTGTTTGCTTGTGTTCGTTAATTTTTATTTGTGGATAATTGTGGAGCAATTCTTGTTCTCACGTTTTTAATAGTTAAGTGTCCCTAGAAGCATGCTGTTGTATGTGTCAAAATCCTCACCTGATTCTAAATAATAGCCTTACTGACTTGGTATATACAACCCTTGTCTTCCCAATTAGGCTTTTATATTTATTCTAATCATGAGCTACCTTACTCTCTTCTCACTTGAGATAAGAGTTTTCTGCTTGGTCCTTATTTTAACAGCAGAGGTACTTTGGGTTCTTTACACCATGTCCAATACTTTTCTCCATCCTTTCTCTCATCACACGTCTGTTTGATACCACTAAGAAAGTTCCTGCAGCTGGACCCAGCAAGCCGAAAAGATAGTCTCGCTCCAATTGACGCAAAGGGGGAGATTCTTAGGTCTAGAAGGTGTTGCGTCTTGGGCTTGCTATTTAGTCCATTTAGTCTCCGGTATGGGCCTGTCCATCCGTGAATTATTTTATAGGGTTTTGTATTTATAGGTGCTTGCATGCATCCTAGTACGTAAGATTTGGAAATTATTTAGTCAAGCATTTGATCTTTATCTTTTGTAACCCTAATATCCTCTACAGTGGAAGTTCTTAATAGAGCTCTGCTGAGGATTGAATCAATTGAATCATTCGACATATTCAGATTCATTCTTGTGTTTTGTATTGCTGTTTTTCGCTTTCGTGATTTACCTGTTATAAGATCTAAACGATCAAAGAGTTTCTTAAACTCATCACGTATATTGACACCACCAGCCACCGTTGGAGGTGGTTGTGAGTTTGTGTATGGGTGTGAATTAAATTAGACCTGTTGTTTTCGTTTTTCATAAGGTTGTAGGTGTGATAGTTTGGCCGGAAAACCCACCAACACCATCGTGAGGTGGTGGCTGCCACCATGTACCACCGCCGGCCACCACAAGGGTGGCTATTTATGTGTTTTCATCTTGTTGTGTGTGTGTGTGTTTGCTGATGGATTTTGAGCATTACATCATTCCTATGGTGCACATGCAAACCTTAATGCGTAGATCTAGTGTTTCTAATTATACATGCAATAATTGTCCAAGACTTGCAAACCCTAATCTAGCATATCATAAAAATCGTAATCAACAAGATAGAGTCATACCTTTGATTGTTGCTTGAATAACTTGAGCTTATGAGAACTTTAGCACCTCAAGTGTTGTGCCTCTAATAGATCACAAACACCAAAGAAAGTAGGAGAATATTAGAGAGAGAGGAAAGGCTAAAATCAGCTCTTAGGAACTCTTAGGTTTAGGTGTAGCCGAATTTAGGTAGCCAGGGGTGTCTTTATATTGGTGAGGAGTTCGGGTTAAGTCACACACTTATCCGGTTGCTTAGGCTCTAAGAAACCCATAAGATCCTGCTGGAATCCATTATTGGACAAAATCTTATGGGCTTTCCATAAGGATTTCGCCACTCCCTACTTTAGGGTTTCCTCACCCCACTTTGCAATTATCCAATAATTACAATATTAGTCCCCATAGTTTAATTAATCTACTTTGACCATAAAATTAATTATAAATTAATTCCTGACCAATATTAATTAAACAATATGATATATATATTATTCTAATAATATATTAATAATACTCATTACCTCTTTATCTATTATTCATCCAGTCAAGTTGCTTTGGTGAAGGCAACCCAACAGGACCATGCTACTATCGGGTCAAGTACATACCAACTATAGTTATAGGCTTAGACACCTAATCCAATAGTGTCTCACTTGGATAAGTCTAGTTACTAAAAATGCAAGTATGTCTTCAAAATCCGATGAGCAATCATAGCTCTTAAAAGTTGCTGTCAACTCTGACCTAGTCAAATGACACATCCTGTAGATAAGGGATTGTATATTCCTCCGTTCTCAAGATATCCTATGGACAATCACATAGAACTTAATTGAACACATCAACTTAGTCCTACCAGGTCCGGCACATAAGTTAAACCAAATCATCAAGGCCCAAGATATCGCTTTTACCCTAGTGGGATAAAAGGAACATATAAACTTCAACTCATATGCTTGTACTATTTGCTCATCAAATCGTACACAACAATACGTTTTATAACATCATGTTACGGATGTGTTCACACATTATCAATGCACAACCAACTTGCAAACAACATCTCATATATCTAGGTTTAAAGACTATATGATATTATCGTCTTACAATCACTCGTGATTAAATTTCATGAAGTGATTCATGTAAGTGTGGGTTTAATCCAATACTCAATTCTATTTTTTAGGGGCACTCATGAACGTTGTAGCAAAGTTTTGCTATGTCTAAAGTCTTTAGACAGTCTACAAGCCAATTCAAGACAATGTTCTTTCATACCTACTTCAAATGTATGATCGACTGTGGATAGTTCAAATAATCTTATTATTCAGGAAGTCAAAACATGCAAAGTGAAACAATAGTAAATAACTAACACAACACAGTAACTTTACTTATAAATAAAACACCTTTTATTTAATAATTAAATGGTAATTACAATTTATCTATTACAAGTTTCTAAACACTATCTAGTCACTAAAACTAATATCGTCCTTCAGCCCAATGCTCCTATCGTGCTGCAAGTGCTTAACCCTGCTCAATCCCTTCGTAAGGCGAGCTGTTGGGTTTTCCTCCGACGATAGCCTCTTCACTACGAGGAGTCCATCTTCCACCCAATGTCTAATAAAGTGATATTTCCGGTTGATATGTTTGGATCTTCCATGATCCCTTGGTTATGTGTTGGAACCTAATTATTAATTTGGTATTGTTTTGATGTTGATAGTTCCAGAATCTGTCATCCAGCAATCCAGGTTTTGTCTGCGAGACTTTAGTAGTGCGAGGTGAGTTACCTTCCAGTACAGGTGGGTCTAAGGCACCAATGTCGGCCCACCAATAGGTGATTATGTATGGGATGATTATCTTTGTGATAATCATCTAGTTTGCCACTATCTGATATGCTTTATGTGATAGGATGTTTTGTTATACGTGTTAGTAGTAGTAGAAGTGAAATAGTCCCCAGATATCGGTTGAAAGATACCGAAGGGGTAGTCAGTACCCATTCATGCCTAGTAGTATGTTTAAGTTATGTTATTATGTGGTAGTGGTTAGGGTGAAATAGTCCCTGTATCCGGTTGAGATAAACCGGAGGGTAGGTCGAGCACCCCAGAATTGGTTGATATGGATAGGCCGGTCACCCCACAATTGCCTAGAAGGGTAGATTGGCCACCCCAGAATTGCCTGGCAGGTTAGGTCGGCCACCCCAGAATTGCCTGCCAGGATAGGTCGAGCACCCCAGAATTGCTTGACATGGGTAGGTCATGCACCCCAGAATTTCATGGCAGTATGTTAATTGTATGGCATATATGATGGGGGAACTTACTAAGCTTCGTGCTTACATTTATCATTTTTGGTTTCAGGTACATTGTTTTGAAAGGAAAGGCACCGACTCAATCGCAACGCATCACACTGTGTTTTCCACATATGAGATCTTTGGGATTACACTCTGATAATGTTTATGATAACATGTTTTGATTATTGGCGCTTTGGTTTTGACATGGGATGTTATTATGGATGTTTTCTTATACTATTGGTTTTATAATAACCTAGTTAAAAATGAAAATTTTTGGTCTTGATTTTTGTGTTGTTTCTGATAGGAATTAATATGGAGACGCTGAGTGGGCCTATGAAATTGGTGGAGAGCTATATGCAAATAGGCAGCAGAAACTGGTCTATGTTATAATACATTTGGTGCTTGGGTGATGTGCAAGCAAAGTGATACACCTGATACAATTGCAAGTAAAATTACCCCAACTTATAATCAGGAGTCTGTATTTATGTCAATTGTGAACACATACAAACTACTAAATTGAAAGCTCTATAGTAGATCAAGCTTCTATCTACTGGATACTCGATTAAATGCCCCATTTATGTATTGAATATTATATTAGTTTCACTGTTTTTTCTTCAATCGGTTCTATAACCTGGAATGAAGTTTTTGAGTAGGTTTCTAACATAATGGCACATCAAATTGCAGATAGATTCATCATACATTGCCTGGATGAAATCCAAGATCAGTTTATCTTATTGGAATTGCAAAGACTCAATTAAGCTATTGTCTCTGTTATTTTACTATTAAGTACTTATATAATTTGCACATAATATCATATAAAACACTTAAGCATATAAATATATGAATAATTATTTCTTATTCATTCGTGTAAAGATTGCAATATTTGACCAAAGTGACTACAGACTATAACTTAATTTAGTAGGAAATGTGGGCGTTACATTATATTATATGAATAATACATACTTAATCATGAGAGATTACATTAAATTTGTCTAAGGCTATTTTGCCTTGATGGAAAGTTTTTATATAATGAAAGACTTAGGAATGAAAATATACATTCTTGGAATGTAAAATCTATTGGATTAATGTCTAAGTCCATAACTGTATTTGGTATGTCCTTGACCCGAGAGTAGCATGGTCCATTTGGGTTGCATGGCACCAGAATAATCTAAAGGATGGATAATTGAGAAGAGGTTATTTATGGCTTATTAACATATTATAAGTTCTAATAATTAATACGAAATCATATTATTTAATTAGTATTGATCGACAATTAATTTGGAATTAATTTTTTGATCAAAAGAGACTAATTAAATATATGGGGATTGATTTTGTAAATCATTCATTCTTATAGTGTGGGCTTATGAATCCATAGTTCTTTATGTTGGTCTAAACCCAAGTGGTGACCCATGGATGATCCATGGAGGTTTAAACCCATGGAGCATGTGGAATATGGAAGGTTATGCACATTAGGGTTTGCATGGTGTAACGCTAATTAAGCCACACTATATAAGAACCCCTCTAGCTCATGAAATTGGCACTAAGGTGACACACAAGAGGGCTAGCTGATTTTATGAGTGCAAGTGACCTCCTCTCAAGCTCCTCCATTGTGGGTGGTGTTGTGTGATTCCATTTGAGGTGCAACACTTGGCGCACTAAGCTCTTAAAGGTTCAAGGCATTCCACTACAACAAAAGGTATGTCATCTAACTGGAATTTTGTAGTATAGATACTCCATTGTATGCTAGCTAGCATGGTGCTTTGGAAACTTGAAAACTTTCATGTATATTAGAGAAATCATAGATCCAAAGAATCTAGGATTGCATATACACCATAGGAGTGTTAGAATGCTCAAAACCCATCAGTGGTATCAGAGCCTAGGGTTGTTTTCCATTATACTTGACGCTACTTGTTTTCAAAGCATGAAAAAATCGATTTTCTGCTCTCTGGACAGTGGACTCGCCGAGTCCCCTCACAAAACTGACCAACTCGACGAGTTGGAGCTCCAAAATGCAGATTTTCGAGTTTTAAAGCTGAAATTGGACTTGGATCATTACCCTAAACTGTTTTTGAACTTATAAACCTGTTTTTGATGTGGTAATGATCATGCTTGTTCAATTTAAAAGATAATTGTCAAAGTTTCATGTTTTATATTAGTCTATATGGTTAGACTAATTACATGAAATTTGTTTGATGTGAATTGTCTTGTTCTAATGAGTCGAATTTAAATCATAGACAAGTTGTTTGATTTTGTAAGTTACAATAGTTTATCTAAGTGTTTTCGATGTCATATTAACTTTTCCTCAAGCTATGGATAGTGAAGAGTCTCATTTTTAAATGTCATCTTAAATGGTTTTATGTCATCCATAACTTGTTCTCAAGTTATGGAACATGAAGAGTCATTTTCATAAATGTTTTATGAACTCCATAACTTGTGCTCAAGTTATGGATTTTCAAGAGTCTTTTCCTTAAAACCTATATTAAACTCATAAGTTATGGAAACCAAAAGTTTTTGAATAGTTCAAAACTTGCTTTCAAGTTTTGGAATTTGTAAATGCAAAGTCTCACTTTGAAACATTTAGTTCCAAAGCCTAGAATTTTAAAAGTTTAAAATTCAACCCTTATACTATTATAATATTATAGGTTTAACATTTATATATATATATATATATATATATATATATATATATATATATATATATATATGTATGTATAAGAGTAAAGTCAGTCTTGCCGTTAGTAGGTCTCATTCACGAAGCCGATCTATAGGGTGTGGGGTATAAGGTTACTGCCTATAAAACGGCAGTTTAATGGGTGTCCACTTTCACCCACCGCTTCCTTGACTGGTGGAGCGTCGATAGCCGAACGGGTTTGACAGGAAATTAATTTTCAGTATAAGTATAATGATAATTATAAAGTAACTAAACTTTTATTAAGTTCTCAATCTTAGTTACTTTAGGAAAATGTGAAAACGTGCTAATCCATGAAATTGCACTTTGCACCTTGTTAAGTCATTAGTGGAGCGTGTGTGGTTAACCGGCACACTAATCTAGGACTGACAGTGCATGGCAAAGGGTAACTTGATTTTAATCATAGATCAATGGAGCGTGTGTGGGTAACCGACACATTGATTAGGTGGTTCTAACATTAGGGGTGCCAAGCTAATTTGCATTGTTATTCACACCTTGTTTGTGATCCTTGGCATCCCAATCACAAACTCGAATAGCACAATCGAGATTTAAACATGTCATTGAATAGTTCAATGAATCTCAAAGGATCTAGGAATTTCAGTCCCTTTAAAACTTAATGCTCAATTTCTTTTTTTATGGTTGAAATTTGTAAATCATTTACCTACCTTCAATTATTTTGCGATTTGGATTACGACATCCCTCTTCCAAATTGTAAAATATTGTGTTAGGTCCTAGCCTTAATATTTCAGTTAGGTGTTATATTAAGGGCTTGAATCAACTAACTTGAATTTCTCCTGTGTAGATGTCTAATTCAGAAAACTATGGTCTTCTAAAATATTTTGGAACAAGATTTCCACATGAAGATGATATTCCACAATATCATGCTTCCCTACCTCCACTGTAACAACCCGAAGTTGTTCATCGCCGAAAAACCCATTCTACCCGTATAACTCGTCATAGATCGAATTGTCCCGATATCGTTTTTGGGTTTAGTTAACTAAAATTATATGTTTATTATCATTCAATGAGGGTCCAAATCATTTAGGAACTCATGAATTTAGCCCAAAACATTTATTTCATAAGTTTTAGAAACGTCCCCGCCGGGTGACGGAAACTTAATCGGGTGCGACCAAAAGCCTCGTTTAGAGCCGGTATCGGGTATAATTCCACCGTGTCCAAGTTTTGGGAACTATATAAACATGTTAAACCTTTCATTTGAAGCTTTTCCTTCTCTCTCTACTCTCTCTCTAACCTCTCTCTCTAACCAAAGATTAAGGGTCCAAAACTCAATTTTAAGGCCTCAAATCCCTAAGGTACCTTACTAACCTTAATCTATAGCATATTTGGCTTCCAAATTCGAGAATTAATCATGAAATGGGACACAATATATGAGTTTACGGCCCAGGAAGCCACCTAGGCCGTAAACACCCAGTTTGAATGGTTTTAAGCCCTTAAACCTCTTCCTAATCACATTTGGACTTTAGATATGGTTAAAGGACTTCATGAATTGGACTTTTAACATTTAAAACATAGATTTTGATGGATTTGAAGGAGTTTACGGCCAAGGCACAAGCTTGGGCCGTAAACTCATATTATTGGGGTTTTCTTGACCTTAAACCCTTCCAAATCACATATAAGGCTTAGATATGAATTATAGAACATTGTTTTTAGCATTTGGACACTTGAAACATGATTTTTGGGGGACTTATGTGAGTTTACGGCCAAGGCATGTGCTTGGGCCGTAAACTCCTTAAATCATGGCATAAATTCAATTTTAAGGTGTTAGAAAGCCATCCAACACCACCAAAAGCCTTGGAATAAATCATAGAACCAACCAAAAATAGTTTAAGGACCTTAAACACATTATTTGAGGGATTTATGTGAGTTTACGGCCAAGTCTTGTGCTTGGGCGGTAAACTCCTTGATTCATGGTGTTAGAATGCCATCTAAACACCCCTAAAGCCTTTAGATGAATTTTAGAAGTCCTTTCAATCAAGTTTTTGGCCTTGAAACACAAGAAATCCCTCTATAGTAGAGTTTACGGCCATGAGCGGGGTCTCATAGGCGGTAAACTCCAAAAACCCCTCAAATGTCCCATAAAAACTCATGTTACGCCTTGGAATAATTATAGCAATCACATGTGATTTGTTTGGAAACCAAAAACACAATTTTTCTTAGGTATTTAGGAGTTTACAGCCAGGAGCCTTTGCTAGGCCGTAAAATCCCTTAAATGGGTCTATTTGATGTTTTAAAATCATTCCAAGTCCTTAAACCAAGCCTAGAAATTATCCCCTAAGTGTTTGAAGCCATTTTGTGCCATAACTCACCCCACCATGAGTTTACGGCCGTAAACTCATGGGTAGAGGGTCATGTGGCCGTAAACTCCTTATGGAGTGTTCCTTTGATGTCCCAATTCATTATCCTAACTATATGTGTCCCTAAACGCCACCCGGGTCCTTCCAAACACTTGTATCGGGGTGTTTTCGCGACTAGAAGCAATTGTCCCTATCAAATAATCAATCTACGTCCTAATTAGATACAAATATGTATCTTTACATTATAATTAGGAACCTCGTGTATTTACAAGCCCCGAATCAACTCTTAGCATCCAAATCGTCACATTTCCCGTCCGGTGAGTTCATACCCATACGTCTTTTTCCGTGTTTTTCAATGTTTTCATGGGGGGAATCCAAGCAAACTATAACTATTTTCGAATTATAACATTAACGTGTTTCAAATAATATCTAGCAAACTCATAAACTCTTTTACTCCTTATGTATTATGTTGAGCATAAGGAATGATTTATCAATTTCAACTAAATGGATTTTAGTTAAGAAAATAGCCAAACTAATCAAATTATTATGGGAATAATTCGGGGTTCTATATTTCTCTTTATATCATGTACTGATATCTGTATAAAGTTATTAGATAAACTATGTCTGATTCAGTTTATCTCCGTATCATTTGAATGTATTGCCAGATTGTTTCTTGTATGTAACTATTTTCAATGTATTATGTTTCACAATCTTTGTATGTTTGGTATCGTATGAGAATTCTATGAATAGTTTAATACTAGCTTGTGAGATAGTCACTACCCTTTATGGATGATCAAGTAAATCCTCTCTGGAAGTGTAACCAGAGTCTCCTAGAGGGAGAGCGAGGAATTTGTGAATAGATCTTTTCGGGTCTAACAATCCCACACGTTAACTGCTAGCTACAGTTAGGCGGGCACGCCTGGGGTGACAAATTATGTATATCGTCCGACGTCTGACTAACGTCAAGGAGGTCTCGTTGTCGTATCAGCATAGTTACCCGACTCACAATACGTATTAATATAAACTTATTCACAGCTAGAAATTTGTTCAGAATCTATATCTTGTTCGGGATGATAATCCCATGGTTTTATGTCTATAACTCGTTTGGGATGATAATCCCATGATCTTGTGCCTATATCTCGTTCGGGATGGTAATCCCATGGTCTTGTGTCTATATCTTGTTTGGGATGGTAATCCCATGGTTTTGAAACTAACTCTTATACGGGATGATAATCCCATGATTTTATCAATCTATCTTATATCTAGTTTCAGGATAGTGATCCCATGGTCTTTATCAAACTATCTTATAACTGGTTCGGGATGTTAGTCCTAAGGTTTTCAAAATACTTTCTATTTACAGTTCGTCTAAATTATAGTTTTGTATATTAAACTATACTCTGTGTTATTTAATCAATCTTGCATTTAGGAAAATATGGGATTTTCCTGGGGTTAACTTATAACGTGTAACAGAACTGTAACGAAAGATAACTAAACTAACTTTACATAAGAAAATATGGGATTTTCTTGGATAACAAACCTTTTCGGAAAACTAAAGGAAACCGATACATTTTTCATAAAACGAAACCGCTTATGAACTCACCAGCTTTATGCTGATTTTCAAACTGCTTGTATTCGCAGGTCCAAGTTAGACAGGTACCCGACGATATCTTTTGGTGGAAACGGAGTGCTCTGAAGACTCGTCTCATTTTGTTCATATGATATATGTATAACTTTTGTACAATTTACTTTTGAACCAAATGTAAACTTTCATATATATGTAATGTAATGGTTGTTTACTGTGATTACTATGTACATTGGACTTGATACACAACTTGGAGTCACCCCGGAAATGTTTCCGCCTTTGATTTTCGGGCTGTGACATCCACCTCCTCCAATTATTCTCCCTGACCCACAAGTTTGAAGACTTGAAAAGTTTAAGATCGCTCAATCCCCATTGGATAGCAAACACAAGGTTGGAAGCTTTGTGTGTGCACATGTCTTGGATATGAAGTCACACATTGACAGGCTGAGAATGACGGGTGTCGTTTTCCCAAGGAAGTTGGCTATTGATTGGGTTCTTCAATCACTTCCCGATTCATATAGAGAGTTTGTTAAAGAATACTATATGACAGATCAGGACATTACCCTTATTGATCTTACATATTTTCTTATTGCTGTTGAATCAGCAATGATTTGGCGTAATGGTCAAGCAAATTTGATTGGAAGATCTACTTCTAAACCTTCCATGGACATTAACAATGGAAACACTGGAAGTACATAAAAGTTTTCTCTTCCCAATGGAAAGGGATCAGCCATAGTCAACCCGGTTGACCAAATGGTAAAGAGAAAGGCTAAGTCTGAGAGAGTCCCGTGTACCATTCCCAAAGAGTCCATGTGTTTTTATTGCCAAGGAAACGAACATTAGAATCGAAGCTGCCCTGACTACCTGTGAACTTTAGTTAGATTGTATGGTTCTACTTCAGGTAATTCTACTAACTAACTCTATTAAGTTCCTAATTGTTCATTCTTAATACATGATGTGACAAGGTTGCATTTTGATGTTTTGTAAGATCATGTAAAAGGAAGGAACCTTAAAGGAAGAGTATGATGAATCTGGTCACGAAGATGCATTTCAATCGCATGGTTTGATGATCGGATTTTTGAGCTGATGCTTAAGAGTGATGATAGATTGCTTAGAAATTTGTAATATCATAGTTTTAATTTGTAATTGCATTGTAAAGAATGTTTTTGTTTCCGTAATTTTATAAATAAATAAATTTTTTGTTTTTTAATTTATATTATATTTCCTTGCAATGGCATTTATGAAAAATGATGTTTGTATGTTTCTATGTTAAGCAATATGAATTAGATTCTTTCATTTGTGGTAGTGTCGAGAATTTGACAAATAAGGAAAGATTCTCATCACCCAAGTTTCAATTAGACAAAAACATGGAATCATGCAACTTGTTTTGTATGATGAATGAGAATTTTCTTCTATGGTAAGTTAAGACTAATATCTTGTTCACATGTACATGTGAGTCAAGTGAAGGACTAGGGGATCGGGTACACTAGGTGTGCGCTGAGCAGATTTACCACAAAGATCTATAAGACTATTCGTCATGATTTACTAAAGTTTAGTAAATATGGTTATGCTTATAAGTTTAAGTATAATTCTGAATCACTGGGAAAGTTTCAATGTATGGCAGAACGAATGATAAGAATCAAATTAGGCAGAAAGATAATAGATTCTCAAATCCGAAAAGATGGGAGAGTACTTTAGTATCGTGTTTTACGATCATCTTAATGATTATGAAAACCATATCACAATTGATCTTCTAAGGACATCTTAGTGAATTTGCATGGCTAAGAAGAGGAATTGTGAATTGTTGAAATGGTTAAATCAAGAAGATGATTCATACTTCGTTTCAAAATCAAGTCTTAGAGTCATACTCCAAGATTATGCCTTGAGTGACACGATCTTATGAAAGTTTAAAGCAGTTATCAAATGTAGAGTAAAATGTTTCTTACTCTTGTAAATTTGAAATTGGTAAATTGTGATGTCTTGGATAAGACAAAGACCAGCTAAGACTAATTGTGTGAAGTGTTTGTTCTAGTTAAGAATCTGCACTAAACTATTGAATATTTGTTTGTCAAGGAATGGATCTTGACAAGAGAGTCTTATACGTCAAGAGGTCAGTGAGAGTCTTAAATATCTTGACAAGTTTCAAGAACTAATCAAGAGAAAACTTATTGTTAAACTGTGACAACCCGAAACTTTTATCCTATGTAATTGATCCATGTATCGGAATTTAATCTTGAATTCATCATATTTTATCAAATCTTGTGGTTCCTTATGGGTGCTCCAGACTTAGTATAATCTAGATATGAGTCTTAGGAAGGGTTGGAGAGTGTTTAGCATCACAAAATTGGGCCAAACTCATCAAATAAGGTGTGTCCCGCCACACACCTGTGTGTACGGCCACACACCCATGTGTGCAGCCACACACCCAACCGAAAACACCCTCAACCTCACACCCAACCCTATATATGGATGGATACCCCTTCATTCATTCATTTGGATGTTTGTTTTCCCTCTCTCTACTTTCTCTCTTTAAAATCATCAACCAATAACACTTTGAAGGCTTCATATTTCTGATCTACTCCATCTTCAAGCTGATTATAGTGCTAAACAGTTGAATCCCAAGCTGAAAACTCATCATGTTCATCATTTGCATCATCCCTTGAAGGTGTATGGCCGCACACCGTCATAGGATGCCAGCACACATTGAAAACTCCCAAGTATGAAGAGCAAACACTTCAAAAATCATCATATGGACTCAAATGAGGAGTGTACAGCCGCACACTCCTGTGTACGGCCACACACACCCTCTGTATAGCCGCACACTCTTCTGTGCAGCCTCACACACAAGCCTGGCCGCACTCCCCAACCGCACACTCATTTCCAAGGCCATACACCCACTCTAATGCCCATATTTGGCCCTAAACTTGCATAAATCATGAAGTTTGGATCATGAGACACTTATTCTTAGTAATTTCAAGCCCTAAGAATGTTTTCCCAGCATGTTTATGATGGGTTTTGAGCATTCTAACGCTTCCTAAGTGTACATGCAACCCTAATAAACTTGGATCTATGTTTGTCTAATTATCATGCAAAGTTGAATTCCAAGGTTATATTCCTATCTAGCATACATGGGGAACAATTTTAACTTGAATCATAGATAGAATAACTTACCTTGTTGTTGCTTGTGTTCCTTGAAACCTTGTGAGCCTAGCACCCCAAGTGTGATGCCTCAAATGCTTCACACAACACCAAATGCTCTTGGAAAGACTCTTGAGATAATACACACTTCTTAAAAACGGCCAAGCCCTCTAGTTTCTTAGTGTAACCGATTTTGGTGGAGAATATGATTCTTATATAGTGTTGACACATCTAGGGTTACACCATGTAAACCCTAATGTGTCATGACTCTTCATTTCCATGACCCATGGGTTTGTAACTCCCATGGAGCATCCATGGAGCATCCTATGGGTAGAACCCAACTTGATAATCCATGGAACCTCTTAGCCCACTATACAAGATATGGATGATTTACATAATCAACCCATATATTTAATTAGTTCTCTTTTGATCACTTAATTAATTCTAAATTAATTATTGATCAAACTAATCAAATAATATTATTAATATATTAGAACTTATAATATATTAATAATCTCCAAGTGTTATTTCTCTCATTTAGTCTATCCAATTGCATGGTGCCATGCAACCCAAATGGACCATGCCGGGTCGGGTCAAGTACACACCCGAAATAGTTATGGACTTAGACACCTTATCCAACAGTTTAGTCATGAAACACCTTATTTCTAGCTCATTTATCTGTCATCACATGAATAATAGGGGTCATTGGCGTTCAGGGCATTCATTGACACTCGAACCCTACGATAAACTATGAGTTCATACCCGTACTCCTTTTTCCATGTTTTCAATGTTTTCAGGGGGGAATACAAGCAAGGGTACAAGGGAACTTGTACTCAAAACTTATTATCTCGTATGAAATGTTTTCATTACACATATGCTTTTAACACTGGGAATCGTATCCACTAACCGTTTATCTTACAAAAGATAGTTTTCAAACTGTTTCTGAAACTCATTAGAAAATGTTAAATTTTATATTTCACAAATGATTCTCCACGTTAATTCAGTTAAAAGCATTAACCTTATAACTTCAACACATCCTTGGTAACACTCCATAGAGATACGAGAGTGAAGGACACGTCCTTGGTAACACTCCACTGAGATACGAGAGTGAAGGTCTACTTATAAAACTCATTAATCTTAATCATTGGAGACACAACCTTGGTAACACTCCACCGAGATACGAGAGTGTAGGACGACCCCAATAACCAGAATCTCTTAGAGGGAGAATGTGACTTGAGTGTATAGATATATACGGGATTGACTACCTCGCACCTGTCTGCTAGCTACAGTCGAACCGAAAGGTTCAAGGGTAACAAAAGTCATAAAACGATACTGGCCATGTGTAACGCCCGTAGATCAGGGCTAGTCAATTTAGGGATAATAAGCATCAAAAATGACTTTTTGATAGAAGACTATTTAGGATGAATAATCCTAACTAAGTTGTAGGATACGTTACAAGGTTTATGTGCATATAAAGAACGCCAAAATCCGAGTTATAACGAAGAAGTTATGACTTGTTGAAGTTTCGCGACAGAACCGACACAACGCTGAATGACGTAAAAAGTGAATTCACGTTAGAGTGATATTTAGCCTTAGTGACCTAAACGAGAATCGAAGATCTCGTTGTTACTAGCGAAACGACGAAAAGTTAGGCAAGAACGGACGTCGAACGAAGAAGTTATGAATTTATAACGAAATTTTCAGTCCCGACCTATTAAAAATAAATAATAAAAATAAAAGTCAAAATTAGCCAACGGAGTCTAAACGAAAGTCGTAGAGCGTAGTCTCACCTACGCGTGGATATAAAGAACGTCGAAAACGGAGTTCGTATGAAGAAGATATGAATTTTCGAAGTTTATTAATGAATTAATAATTAAATTTAATTATTAAATCCCGACCTTATCCGAAGACGAGTCATCGGACTCATCCGAAGTATGCCCCGCGTACGCACATACGCCCCGCGTACAACGAAACATGACGAACTTCGCACTCGAGTTCTTCGGATGACGCATGCAATGACGTTTCGGACGCGTACGCCCCGCGTACGCCAGTAGGCCCCGCGTACACCGAGGCTCCAGCCTCCTATAAATAGGACACGAGGGCAGCCGACTCTTTTGCCAATTTTCTCTCTTCTCTCTCCTGTTTTGCATCGTTTTGCATGCCAGAAATACCATGAAGCCCCGGTATTATTCTCAAGCCCCGAGGCAAGTCCTAAGATCCCAAAGATCCCGAGAAGTGCGGTTCCTGAATCGAAACTCTGCCCGCGAGAAGTTCGATTTTTGTGGAGATCTTCCAGATCTGTTGAGGATTACTACTTCTGCAAGTCGTAGTGCTGTCCGATCATCTTCTGATCAAGCGAGTGTATACTACCTTTCATAAACACGATAATAATACAAGTATGGTTTGAGTGTATTAAGTATATTGTTGTTTATATGTGTGGGTGTGTAGTTACTTTCTTCTAACACATAAATGTGAAGTATTTGCTATGAAATACGTGCTATGTGTTTATATGTTATTTGTCTATTTGAGATGGGCATGGAAATTGGAGTTTCATACAGGTGTTAAATGATCTAAACTATGTAAGTGTTTATATCTACAAAATTGTTGGGTAGAACATAGGTAGATGGAATACTTGGCGACTACGGAGTTAGCGCTTGTTGAGTAAACCTTGGCGACTATGGAATTAGCGCTTGTTGAGTAAACCTTGGCGACTATGGAGTTAGCACTTGTTGAGTAAACCTTGGCGACTATGGAGTAAGCGCTTTTTGAGTAAACCTTGGCGACTATGGAGTTAGCACTTGTTGAGTAAACCTTGGCGACTATGGAATTAGCGCTTGTTGAGTAGACCTTGGCGACTATGGAGTTAGCGCTTGTTAAGTGAACTTTGGTGACTATGGAGTTAGCGCCAGATAACTATGGATTTAGTACTTGAGAAATAAGCTTTGGCAGCAATGGAATTCGTGCCAAATTCCTTATGAATAAATGAATGAAGGATAGTTGGTTCTTAGGGTAAAACCTTAAGAAGATAATGGGGACGGGTAATTGGGTTGATTGTTTGCTGATTACATATAATAATTATATTATTGTGGGTTGACAACCCTATATGCTCACCAGGCTCCCAAGCCTGACCCACTCAGTTTTTTTTTCATTACAGGTAATGGCACAAGGGTATAAGTTGGAGGACTTGACGAGAGATTTTGGATTATCGATCAGTAGTTGAATAACTATTGTAAGGTCTATTTTATATTGTTTATGCTTTTGGTCTGTAACGAACATGACATCCCGAGTTTTTATTATTTAATGAAAATACATTCTTTTCGAGAAATGTTTTGATAAATGGTTATCATACTTTATTTTGGGAACAAATTCCGAAACCGTTTTCTTTAAACGATCACTCTGATTTATAAAACAAAGCATAAACAAATCGGTCTTTTCTGGCCGTGAAATTGGGAATGTCACAGTTGGTATCAGAGCATTAGTTTAAGCGAACTAGGAATTTGTAGGATTTCTAGACTTAAACTTAGAATGCTAAGTAATGATTGTGAGGAGTGTGTCCAAAATATGTTACGTAGTACACCTAAATTGACACAAGCACTAGTTTATTTTAGGAGTGATGCCTAAAATGCTTTTATGTGCTAAATGTTATATGTTGCCATATATGATGTTATTTGTTCGGATTTATGGTCTGTTGCCGAACAGATCTGGAAACCGTATGTGTTTAGGATTCTAAGCGTACGACTACGATATTAGAACTAGCATGTAAACGTTTCAGAGTGATAAGGAGATTTACACGTCTATCGTAAATAAAGCTTTCTTATCTTAAATTCTCTCCCGGTGCACCGAAGGTCTGCTTGGATGTACAAAACGTTATGGTGAAGACTCGTAGAGAATTGAGTAAATGGAGGAAATGAAAGGCTTATGATAGTAAATTACACCTATCGGAAGATATCATAAGACTGGTGTCTTGGCTTTAGTTTATGTTTGATAAAATAACGGAACGTTTAGAGGAGTACGGCACGTCTGAAGTACACCTTCAATTGGCAGGATGATGGAACGATCGGTGTAATTCTTAAAGTTGTCCCATAATCTAGAATTTCCATCACCAATCGAGCTGAAGTATGATTGATGATAGAAGATACGCATGGAAGAAGTCCTAGTAGATTCTAGGAGAATTTTTATGATTATTTGGATACATTAGTATGTGCTAAATTGTTTTGTGATTTTAGGACTTGGGGACTACGAGACAATACTTGGGACGAGTATGAGTAGGTGTGAATAGTAGTAGAGATCTATACTACTGGAAGCACATGACTCACGCTTGGATCAGGGAAAGTCACAAGGTTACCAAGAAGCTAGTAATTGATTTCGTTTTATTCAAGTTTGTCATTTCCCTTGTTTCGGTAATGGCTAGTAGGATGATGGTTATTCCGACCCTATTGGTCATATTAAATTGAGTCGGACCACGATGAGAGGTCATCGGGGCACGACCCATCGGTTAGTTACAATACATAAATGAATGTATTTATCCTTAGAAGAAGAAGGAGTCCACAATAAGGATTTATTTCGTAACTTAAAGATGTCAATCTAAAGTCCAACATAGTACGAAGAGCAGATGCAGGGTTGAGCATCAAGATTATTACTTAGAATGGAGAGATAACTTATGGAGTCAGTATACGAATCCTATTTCGTTGATGATTCTGGGACGTAATCATCCTAAGGGGTGATAATTGTAACGCCCATAGATCAGGGCTAGTCAATTTAGGGACAATAAGCGTCAAAAATGACTTTTTGATAGAAGACTATTTAGGATGAATAATCCTAACTAAGTTGTAGGATATGTTACAAGGTTTCCGTGCATATAAAGAACGCCAAAATCCGAGTTATAACGAAGAAGTTATGACTTGTTGAAGTTTCGCGATAGAACCGGCACAACGCTAAATGACGTAAAAAGTGAATTCACGTTAGAGTGATATTTAGCCTTAGCGATCGAAATGAGAATCGAAGATCTCATTGTTAGTAGCGAAACGAAGAAAAGTTAGGCAAGAACGGACGTCGGACGAAGAACTTATGAATTTATAACGAAATTTTCTGCCCCGACCTATTAAAAATAAATAATAAAAATAAAATTCAAAATTAGCCGACGGAGTCTAAACGAAAGTCGTAGAGCGTAGTCTCACCTACGTGTGGATATAAAGAACGTCGAAAACGGAGTTCGTATGAAGAAGATATGAATTTTCGAAGTTTATTAATGAATTTATTATTAAATTTAATTATTAAATCCCGGCCTTATCCGAAGTCGAGTCATCGGACTCATCCGAAGTATGCCCCGCGTACGCGGATACGCCCCGCGTACAACGAAGCATGACGACCTTCGCACTCGAGTTCTTCGGATGACGCATGCAATGACGTTTCGGACGCGTACGCCCCGCGTACGCCTGTAGGCCCCACGTACTCTGAGGCTCCAGCCTCCTATAAATAGGATGCGAGGGCAGCCGGCTCTTTTGCCAATTTTCTCTCTTCTCTCTCCTGTTTTGCATCGTTTTGCATGCCAGAAATACCCCGAAGCCCCGGTATTATTCTCGAGCCCCGAGGCAAGTCCCGAGATCCCAAAGATCCCGAGAAGTGCGGTTCCTGAATCGAAGCTCTGCCCGCGAGAAGTTTGATTTTTGTGGAGATCTTCCAGATCTGTTGAGGATTACTACTTCTGCAAGTCGTAGTGCTGTCCGATCATCTTCTGATCAAGTGAGTGTATACTACCTTTCATAAACACGATAATAATACAAGTATGGTTTGAGTGTATTAAGTATATTGTTGTTTATATGTGTGGGTGTGTAGTTACTTTTTTCTAACACATAAATGTGAAGTATTTGCTATGAAATACGTGTTATGTGTTTATATGTTATTTGTCTATTTGAGATGGGCATGGAAATTGGAGTTTCATACAGGTGTTAAATGATCTAAACTGTGTAAGTGTTTATATCTACAAAATTGTTGGGTAGAACATAGGTAGATGGAATACTTGGCGACTATGGAGTTAGCGCTTGTTGAGTAAACCTTGGCGACTATGAAATTAGTGCTTGTTGAGTAAACCTTGGCGACTATGGAGTTAGCGCTTGTTGAGTAAACCTTGGCGACGACTATGGAGTTAGCGCTTGTTGAGTAAACCTTGGCGACTATGGAGTTAGCACTTGTTGAGTAAACCTTGGCGACTATGGAATTAGCGCTTGTTGAGTAGACCTTGGCGACTATGGAGTTAGCGCTTGTTAAGTGAACTTTGGTGACTATGGAGTTAGCGCCAGATAACTATGGATTTAGTACTTGATAAATAAGCTTTGGCAGCAATGGAATTCATGCCAAATTCCTTATGAATAAATGAATGAAGGATAGTTGGTTCTTAGGGTAAAACCTTAAGAAGATAATGGGGACGGGTAATTGGGTTGATTGTTTGCTGATTACATAGAATAATTATATTATTGTGGGTTGACAACCCTATATGCTCACCAGGCTCCCAAGCCTGACCCACTCAGTTTTTTTTTCATTACAGGTAATGGCACAAGGGTATAAGTTGGAGGACTTGACGAGAGATTTTGGATTATAGATCAGTAGTTGAATAACTATTGTAAGGTCTATTTTATATTGTTTATGCTTTTGGTCTGTAACGAACATGACATCCCGAGTTTTTATTATTTAATGAAAATACATTCTTTTCGAGAAATGTTTTGATAAATGGTTATCATACTATCATACTTTATTTTGGGAACAAATTCCGAAACCGTTTTCTTTAAACGATCACTCTGATTTATAAAACAAAGCATAAACAAATCGGTCTTTTCTGGCCGTGAAATTGGGGATGTCACAGTTGGTATCAGAGCATTAGTTTAAGCGAACTAGGAATTTGTAGGATTTCTAGACTTAAACTTAGATTGCTAAGTAATGATTGTGAGGAGTGTGTCCAAAATATGTTACGTAGTACACCTAAATTGACACAAGCACTAGTTTATTTTAGGAGTGATGCCTAAAATGCTTTTATGTGCTAAATGTTATATGTTGCCATATATGATGTTATTTGTTCGGATTTATGGTCTGTTGCCGAACAGATCTGGAAACCTTATGTGTTTAGGATTCTAAGCGTACGACTACGATATTAGAACTAGCATGTAAACGTTTCGGAGTGATAAGGAGATTTACACGTCTATCGTAAATAAAGCTTTCTTATCTTAAATTCTCTCCCGGTGCACCGAACGTCTGCTTGGATGTACAAAACGTTACTGTGAAGACTCGTAGAGAATTGAGTAAATGGAGGAAATGAAAGGCTTATGATAGTGAATTACACCTATCGGAAGATATCGTAAGACTGGTGTCTTGCCTTTAGTTTATGTTTGATAAAATAACGGAACGTTTAGAGGAGTACGGTACGTCTGAAGTACACCTTCAATTGGCAGGATGATGGAACGATTGGTGTAATTCTTAAAGTTCCATCACCAATCGAGTTGAAGTATGATTGATGATAGAAGATACGCATGGAAGAAGTCCTAGTAGAGTCTAGGAGAATTTTTATGATTATTTGGACACATTAGTATGTGTTAAATTGTTTTGTGATTTTAGGACTTGGGGACTACGAGACAATACTTGGGACGAGTATGAGTAGGTGTGAATAGTAGTAGAGCTCTATACTACTGGAAGCACATGACTCACGCTTGGATCAGGGAAAGTCACAAGGTTACCAAGAAGCTAGTAATTGATTTCGTTTTATTCAAGTTTGTCATTTCCCTTGTTTCGGTAATGGCTAGTAGGATGATGGTTATTCCGACCCTATTGGTCATATTAAATTGAGTCGGACCACGATGAGAGGTCATCGGGGCACGACCCATCGGTTAGTTACAATACATAAATGAATGTATTTATCCTTAGAAGAAGAAGGAGTCCACAATAAGGATTTATTTCGTAACTTAAAGATGTCAATCTAAAGTCCAACATAGTACGAAGAGCAGATGCAGGGTTGAGCATCAAGATTATTACTTAGAATGGAGAGATAACTTATGGAGTCAGTATACGAATCCTATTTCGTTGATGATTCTGGGACGTAATCATCCTAAGGGGTGATAATTGTAACGCCCATAGATCAGGGCTAGTCAATTTAGGGACAATAAGCGTCAAAAATGACTTTTTGATAGAAGACTATTTAGGATGAATAATCCTAACTAAGTTGTAGGATATGTTACAAGGTTTCTGTGCATATAAAGAACGCCAAAATCCGAGTTATAACGAAGAAGTTATGACTTGTTGAAGTTTCGCGATAGAACCGGCACAACGCTAAATGACGTAAAAAGTGAATTCACGTTAGAGTGATATTTAGCCTTAGCGATCGAAATGAGAATCGAAGATCTCATTGTTAGTAGCGAAACGAAGAAAAGTTAGGCAAGAACGGACGTCGGACGAAGAACTTATGAATTTATAACGAAATTTTCTGCCCCGACCTATTAAAAATAAATAATAAAAATAAAATTCAAAATTAGCCGACGGAGTCTAAACGAAAGTCGTAGAGCGTAGTCTCACCTACGTGTGGATATAAAGAACGTCGAAAACGGAGTTCGTATGAAGAAGATATGAATTTTCGAAGTTTATTAATGAATTAATTATTAAATTTAATTATTAAATCCCGGCCTTATCCGAAGTCGAGTCATCGGACTCATCCGAAGTATGCCCCGCGTACGCGCATACGCCCCGCGTACAACGAAGCATGACGACCTTCGCACTCGAGTTCTTCGGATGACGCATGCAATGACGTTTCGGACGCGTACGCCCCGCGTACGCCTGTAGGCCCCACGTACTCTGAGGCTCCAGCCTCCTATAAATAGGATGCGAGGGCAGCCGGCTCTTTTGCCAATTTTCTCTCTTCTCTCTCCTGTTTTGCATCGTTTTGCATGCCAGAAATACCCCGAAGCCCCGGTATTATTCTCGAGCCCCGAGGCAAGTCCCGAGATCCCAAAGATCCCGAGAAGTGCGGTTCCTGAATCGAAGCTCTGCCCGCGAGAAGTTTGATTTTTGTGGAGATCTTCCAGATCTGTTGAGGATTACTACTTCTGCAAGTCGTAGTGCTGTCCGATCATCTTCTGATCAAGTGAGTGTATACTACCTTTCATAAACACGATAATAATACAAGTATGGTTTGAGTGTATTAAGTATATTGTTGTTTATATGTGTGGGTGTGTAGTTACTTTCTTCTAACACATAAATGTGAAGTATTTGCTATGAAATACGTGTTATGTGTTTATATGTTATTTGTCTATTTGAGATGGGCATGGAAATTGGAGTTTCATACAGGTGTTAAATGATCTAAACTGTGTAAGTGTTTATATCTACAAAATTGTTGGGTAGAACATAGGTAGATGGAATACTTGGCGACTATGGAGTTAGCGCTTGTTGAGTAAACCTTGGCGACTATGAAATTAGTGCTTGTTGAGTAAACCTTGGCGACTATGGAGTTAGCGCTTGTTGAGTAAACCTTGGCGACGACTATGGAGTTAGCGCTTGTTGAGTAAACCTTGGCGACTATGGAGTTAGCACTTGTTGAGTAAACCTTGGCGACTATGGAATTAGCGCTTGTTGAGTAGACCTTGGCGACTATGGAGTTAGCGCTTGTTAAGTGAACTTTGGTGACTATGGAGTTAGCGCCAGATAACTATGGATTTAGTACTTGATAAATAAGCTTTGGCAGCAATGGAATTCATGCCAAATTCCTTATGAATAAATGAATGAAGGATAGTTGGTTCTTAGGGTAAAACCTTAAGAAGATAATGGGGACGGGTAATTGGGTTGATTGTTTGCTGATTACATAGAATAATTATATTATTGTGGGTTGACAACCCTATATGCTCACCAGGCTCCCAAGCCTGACCCACTTAGTTTTTTTTTCATTACAGGTAATGGCACAAGGGTATAAGTTGGAGGACTTGACGAGAGATTTTGGATTATAGATCAGTAGTTGAATAACTATTGTAAGGTCTATTTTATATTGTTTATGCTTTTGGTCTGTAACGAACATGACATCCCGAGTTTTTATTATTTAATGAAAATACATTCTTTTCGAGAAATGTTTTGATAAATGGTTATCATACTATCATACTTTATTTTGGGAACAAATTCCGAAACCGTTTTCTTTAAACGATCACTCTGATTTATAAAACAAAGCATAAACAAATCGGTCTTTTCTGGCCGTGAAATTGGGGATGTCACAGTTGGTATCAGAGCATTAGTTTAAGCGAACTAGGAATTTGTAGGATTTCTAGACTTAAACTTAGATTGCTAAGTAATGATTGTGAGGAGTGTGTCCAAAATATGTTACGTAGTACACCTAAATTGACACAAGCACTAGTTTATTTTAGGAGTGATGCCTAAAATGCTTTTATGTGCTAAATGTTATATGTTGCCATATATGATGTTATTTGTTCGGATTTATGGTCTGTTGCCGAACAGATCTGGAAACCTTATGTGTTTAGGATTCTAAGCGTACGACTACGATATTAGAACTAGCATGTAAACGTTTCGGAGTGATAAGGAGATTTACACGTCTATCGTAAATAAAGCTTTCTTATCTTAAATTCTCTCCCGGTGCACCGAACGTCTGCTTGGATGTACAAAACGTTACTGTGAAGACTCGTAGAGAATTGAGTAAATGGAGGAAATGAAAGGCTTATGATAGTGAATTACACCTATCGGAAGATATCGTAAGACTGGTGTCTTGCCTTTAGTTTATGTTTGATAAAATAACGGAACGTTTAGAGGAGTACGGTACGTCTGAAGTACACCTTCAATTGGCAGGATGATGGAACGATTGGTGTAATTCTTAAAGTTCCATCACCAATCGAGTTGAAGTATGATTGATGATAGAAGATACGCATGGAAGAAGTCCTAGTAGAGTCTAGGAGAATTTTTATGATTATTTGGACACATTAGTATGTGTTAAATTGTTTTGTGATTTTAGGACTTGGGGACTACGAGACAATACTTGGGACGAGTATGAGTAGGTGTGAATAGTAGTAGAGATCTATACTACTGGAAGCACATGACTCACGCTTGGATCAGGGAAAGTCACAAGGTTACCAAGAAGCTAGTAATTGATTTCGTTTTATTCAAGTTTGTCATTTCCCTTGTTTCGGTAATGGCTAGTAGGATGATGGTTATTCCGACCCTATTGGTCATATTAAATTGAGTCGGACCACGATGATAGGTCATCGGGGCACGACCCATCGGTTAGTTACAATACATAAATGAATGTATTTATCCTTAGAAGAAGAAGGAGTCCACAATAAGGATTTATTTCGTAACTTAAAGATGTCAATCTAAAGTCCAACATAGTACGAAGAGCAGATGCAGGGTTGAGCATCAAGATTATTACTTAGAATGGAGAGATAACTTATGGAGTCAGTATACGAATCCTATTTCGTTGATGATTCTGGGACGTAATCATCCTAAGGGGTGATAATTGTAACGCCCATAGATCAGGGCTAGTCAATTTAGGGACAATAAGCGTCAAAAATGACTTTTTGATAGAAGACTATTTAGGATGAATAATCCTAACTAAGTTGTAGGATATGTTACAAGGTTTCTGTGCATATAAAGAACGCCAAAATCCGAGTTATAACGAAGAAGTTATGACTTGTTGAAGTTTCGCGATAGAACCGGCACAACGCTAAATGACGTAAAAAGTGAATTCACGTTAGAGTGATATTTAGCCTTAGCGATCGAAATGAGAATCGAAGATCTCATTGTTAGTAGCGAAACGAAGAAAAGTTAGGCAAGAACGGACGTCGGACGAAGAACTTATGAATTTATAACGAAATTTTCTGCCCCGACCTATTAAAAATAAATAATAAAAATAAAATTCAAAATTAGCCGACGGAGTCTAAACGAAAGTCGTAGAGCGTAGTCTCACCTACGTGTGGATATAAAGAACGTCGAAAACGGAGTTCGTATGAAGAAGATATGAATTTTCGAAGTTTATTAATGAATTAATTATTAAATTTAATTATTAAATCCCGGCCTTATCCGAAGTCGAGTCATCGGACTCATCCGAAGTATGCCCCGCGTACGCGCATACGCCCCGCGTACAACGAAGCATGACGACCTTCGCACTCGAGTTCTTCGGATGACGCATGCAATGACGTTTCGGACGCGTACGCCCCGCGTACGCCTGTAGGCCCCACGTACTCTGAGGCTCCAGCCTCCTATAAATAGGATGCGAGGGCAGCCGGCTCTTTTGCCAATTTTCTCTCTTCTCTCTCCTGTTTTGCATCGTTTTGCATGCCAGAAATACCCCGAAGCCCCGGTATTATTCTCGAGCCCCGAGGCAAGTCCCGAGATCCCAAAGATCCCGAGAAGTGCGGTTCCTGAATCGAAGCTCTGCCCGCGAGAAGTTTGATTTTTGTGGAGATCTTCCAGATCTGTTGAGGATTACTACTTCTGCAAGTCGTAGTGCTGTCCGATCATCTTCTGATCAAGTGAGTGTATACTACCTTTCATAAACACGATAATAATACAAGTATGGTTTGAGTGTATTAAGTATATTGTTGTTTATATGTGTGGGTGTGTAGTTACTTTTTTCTAACACATAAATGTGAAGTATTTGCTATGAAATACGTGTTATGTGTTTATATGTTATTTGTCTATTTGAGATGGGCATGGAAATTGGAGTTTCATACAGGTGTTAAATGATCTAAACTGTGTAAGTGTTTATATCTACAAAATTGTTGGGTAGAACATAGGTAGATGGAATACTTGGCGACTATGGAGTTAGCGCTTGTTGAGTAAACCTTGGCGACTATGAAATTAGTGCTTGTTGAGTAAACCTTGGCGACTATGGAGTTAGCGCTTGTTGAGTAAACCTTGGCGACGACTATGGAGTTAGCGCTTGTTGAGTAAACCTTGGCGACTATGGAGTTAGCACTTGTTGAGTAAACCTTGGCGACTATGGAATTAGCGCTTGTTGAGTAGACCTTGGCGACTATGGAGTTAGCGCTTGTTAAGTGAACTTTGGTGACTATGGAGTTAGCGCCAGATAACTATGGATTTAGTACTTGATAAATAAGCTTTGGCAGCAATGGAATTCATGCCAAATTCCTTATGAATAAATGAATGAAGGATAGTTGGTTCTTAGGGTAAAACCTTAAGAAGATAATGGGGACGGGTAATTGGGTTGATTGTTTGCTGATTACATAGAATAATTATATTATTGTGGGTTGACAACCCTATATGCTCACCAGGCTCCCAAGCCTGACCCACTCAGTTTTTTTTTCATTACAGGTAATGGCACAAGGGTATAAGTTGGAGGACTTGACGAGAGATTTTGGATTATAGATCAGTAGTTGAATAACTATTGTAAGGTCTATTTTATATTGTTTATGCTTTTGGTCTGTAACGAACATGACATCCCGAGTTTTTATTATTTAATGAAAATACATTCTTTTCGAGAAATGTTTTGATAAATGGTTATCATACTATCATACTTTATTTTGGGAACAAATTCCGAAACCGTTTTCTTTAAACGATCACTCTGATTTATAAAACAAAGCATAAACAAATCGGTCTTTTCTGGCCGTGAAATTGGGGATGTCACAGTTGGTATCAGAGCATTAGTTTAAGCGAACTAGGAATTTGTAGGATTTCTAGACTTAAACTTAGATTGCTAAGTAATGATTGTGAGGAGTGTGTCCAAAATATGTTACGTAGTACACCTAAATTGACACAAGCACTAGTTTATTTTAGGAGTGATGCCTAAAATGCTTTTATGTGCTAAATGTTATATGTTGCCATATATGATGTTATTTGTTCGGATTTATGGTCTGTTGCCGAACAGATCTGGAAACCTTATGTGTTTAGGATTCTAAGCGTACGACTACGATATTAGAACTAGCATGTAAACGTTTCGGAGTGATAAGGAGATTTACACGTCTATCGTAAATAAAGCTTTCTTATCTTAAATTCTCTCCCGGTGCACCGAACGTCTGCTTGGATGTACAAAACGTTACTGTGAAGACTCGTAGAGAATTGAGTAAATGGAGGAAATGAAAGGCTTATGATAGTGAATTACACCTATCGGAAGATATCGTAAGACTGGTGTCTTGCCTTTAGTTTATGTTTGATAAAATAACGGAACGTTTAGAGGAGTACGGTACGTCTGAAGTACACCTTCAATTGGCAGGATGATGGAACGATTGGTGTAATTCTTAAAGTTCCATCACCAATCGAGTTGAAGTATGATTGATGATAGAAGATACGCATGGAAGAAGTCCTAGTAGAGTCTAGGAGAATTTTTATGATTATTTGGACACATTAGTATGTGTTAAATTGTTTTGTGATTTTAGGACTTGGGGACTACGAGACAATACTTGGGACGAGTATGAGTAGGTGTGAATAGTAGTAGAGATCTATACTACTGGAAGCACATGACTCACGCTTGGATCAGGGAAAGTCACAAGGTTACCAAGAAGCTAGTAATTGATTTCGTTTTATTCAAGTTTGTCATTTCCCTTGTTTCGGTAATGGCTAGTAGGATGATGGTTATTCCGACCCTATTGGTCATATTAAATTGAGTCGGACCACGATGAGAGGTCATCGGGGCACGACCCATCGGTTAGTTACAATACATAAATGAATGTATTTATCCTTAGAAGAAGAAGGAGTCCACAATAAGGATTTATTTTGTAACTTAAAGATGTCAATCTAAAGTCCAACATAGTACGAAGAGCAGATGCAGGGTTGAGCATCAAGGTTATTACTTAGAATGGAGATATAACTTATGGAGTCGGTATACGAATCCTATTTCGTTGATGATTTTGGGACGTAATCATCCTAAGGGGTGATAATTGTAACGCCCGTAGATTATGGCTAGTCAATTTAGGGACAATAAGCGTCAAAAATGACTTTTTGATAGAAGAGTATTTAGGATGAATAATCCTAACTAAGTTGTAGGATATGTTACAAGGTTTCCGTGCATATAAAGAACGCCAAAATCCGAGTTATAACGAAGAAGTTATGACTTGTTGAAGTTTCGCGATAGAACCGGCACAACGCTAAATGACGTAAAAAGTGAATTCACGTTAGAGTGATATTTAGCCTTAGCGATCGAAATGAGAATCGAAGATCTCATTGTTAGTAGCGAAACGAAGAAAAGTTAGGCAAGAACGGACGTCAGACGAAGAAGTTATGAATTTATAACGAAATTTTCTGCCCCGACCTATTAAAAATAAATAATAAAAATAAAAGTCAAAATTAGCCGACGGAGTCTAAACGAAAGTCGTAGAGCGTAGTCTCACCTACGCGTGGATATAAAGAACATCGAAAACGGAGTTCGTATGAAGAAGATATGAATTTTCGAAGTTTATTAATGAATTAATAATTAAATTTAATTATTAAATCCCGGCCTTATCCGAAGACGAGTCATCGGACTCATCCGAAGTACGCCCCGCGTACAACGAAGCATGACGACCTTCGCACTCGAGTTCTTCGGATGACGCATGCAATGACGTTTTGGACGCGTACGCCCCGCGTACGCCTGTACGCCCCACGTACACCGAGGCTCCAGCCTCGTATAAATAGGATGCGAGGGCAGCCGGCTCTTTTGCCAATTTTCTCTCTTCTCTCTCTCGTTTTGCATCGTTTTGCATGCCAGAAATACCCCGAAGCCCCGATATTATTCTCGAGCCCCGAGGCAAGTCCCGAGATCCCGAAGATCCCGAGAAGTGCGGTTCCCGAATCGAAGCTCTGCCCGCGATAAGTTCAATTTTTGTGGAGATCTTCCAGATCTGCTGAGGATTACTACTTCTGCAAGTCGTAGTGCTGTCCGATCATCTTCTGATCAAGTGCGAGTATATTACCTTTCATAAACACGATAATAATACAAGTATGGTTTGAGTGTATTAAGTATATTGTTGTTTATATGTGTGGGTGTGTAGTTAGTTTCTTCTAACACAAAAATGTGAAGTATTTGCTATGAAATACGTGCTATGTATTTATATGTTATTTGTCTATTTGAGATGGGCATGGAAATTGGAGTTTTATACAGGTGTTAAATGATCTAAATTGTGTAAGTGTTTATATCTACAAAATTGTTGGGTAGAACATAGGTAGATGGAATACTTGGCGACTATGGAGTTAGCGCTTGTTGAGTAAACCTTGGCGACTATGGAGTTAGCGCTTGTTGAGTAAACCTTGGCGACTATGGAGTTAGCGCTTGTTGAGTAAACCTTGGCGACTATGGAGTTAGCGCTTGTTGATTAAACCTTGGCGACTATGGAGTTAGCGCTTGTTGAGTAAACCTTGGCGACTATGGAGTTAGCGCTTGTTGAGTAAACCTTGGCAACTATGGAGTTAGCGCTTGTTGAGTAAACCTTGGCGACTATGGAATTAGCGCTTGTTGAGTAGACCTTGGCGACTATGGAGTTAGCGCTTGTTAAGTGAACTTTGGTGACTATGGAGTTAGCGCCAGATAACTATGGATTTAGTACTTGATAAATAAGCTTTGGCAGCAATGGAATTCGTGCCAAATTCCTTATGAATAAATGAATGAAGGATAGTTGGTTCTTAGGGTAAAACCTTAAGAAGATAATGGGGATGGGTAATTGGGTTGATTGTTTGCTGATTACATATAATAATTATATTATTGTGGGTTGAAAACCCTATATGCTCACCAGGCTCCCAAGCCTGACCCACTCAATTTTCTTTTCATTACAGGTAATGGCACAAGGGTATAAGTTGGAGGACTTGATGAGAGATTTTGGATTATAGATCAGTAGTTGAATAACTATTGGAAGGTCTATTTTATATTGTTTATGCTTTTGGTCTGTAACGAACATGACATCCCGAGTTTTTATTATTTAATGAAAATACATTCTTTTCGAGAAATGTTTTGATAAATGGTTATCATATTTTATTTTGGGAACAAATTCCGAAACCGTTTTCTTTAAACGATCACTCTGATTTATAAAACAAAGCATAAACAAATCGGTCTTTTCTGGCCGTGAAGTTGGGGATGTCACACCATGTTTCAAGCCTTATCCAGTCTTTAGTATGGTTATAGAACTCGCAATCTAGATTATGAAAACTTTTCTACTTACTTATTAGTTTTAAGTACGTGTTAAAACTAATGCACTTTACAAGGGTAACTAGATTTTAAGAACACAAGTCTTAACACTGCAAGTATGGCAGATACTTGTACATTTCATTTCGGATTTGGTAATCAAACTTTTAAGGAAAGTAAGGGTTTTTCTTGGGATAATTGAAGTTTTCATAACCACATTTGTGTAACAAACGGATAATTCAACTTTTCTTATAAGAAAATATGGGATTTTCTTGGATTCATAACTTGTACAGAAACCAAAGGAAACTTGTTCATTTTCAGAAAACAAAACCGCTTATGAACTCACCAGATTTACGTTGATTTTCAAACTGCTTGTATTCTCATGTCCACGTTAGACAGGTGCCCCGTGGTCTTTTGGAGAAGACGGAACGTGCAGAAGTCACGTCATTGCTTTTGTTCATTATGGGATATGTATATAACTATATCATGCATAACTTTACTTTTAAACAGATGTATATTATCCTATGTAATGTAATTGTTGTTTAATTTGCTTACTATGTACATTGGTTGTGATACTTAACATGACGTCACCTCCGCCCCGGAACGTTTCCGCCTTCGGTTTCGGGGTGTGACAGATTGGTATCAGAGCCCTTGGTTATAGTAAACTAAGTATACCAAACCTTACATGGTATAAGACTATAAACACTATAGGGGCCTAAGTGCTCTGAACTAAAAGTATGCTTTAAAATATAATTATTTTCAAAAGTATACAAGCATACCTAACCGCCAGATTCTGTATCTATGAGTAGAACAAAACATAAGTAAATGGGTGTTGGGCGCTGCGGTTAAACATGGGCAGTTATGTAGTCGTGTCTAGGGTCAATATAACCTGATCAACTATATTCATTTGAGACACGGCCAAGATGTGCTTGGGAGTGACTGTGGTCTTCATCATGCCTAAAACTTACCTAATCCCTCAAACATCGAGCCATTATCGTAGCGAATCATGAAATACTATGGGAGTATGTCTAGAGCCAGCTTCGTTATGAGAATCTTCATTCCAACATTGCTCCTTAATCATTCCTTTAGCGATAATTTATCTTCTTTGATAACTCTTTGATAACTCGTTCCTGCTTTATCGTTTAATAGAAATCTATATCTGTCATATCTCTTGATTCAATTGAGAGGACTTACCATCCTCTATTTCCTGATCTTTTTAGATCAAGATGCCTCCAAGAAAGAGATCCAGCTCAAAGAACAACAACCCTCCGCTACCACCTCCTCCTCAATTTGATGCTGTGATGTTCCAGGCAGCTGTTACTGCCGCAGTGGCAGCCGCCATGTCTCAAATGAACCCCAGTGGTTTCGGAGGTGGTACCCAAACTCAAAACCAAGAAGGCAGCCAGGGACACCGGAAGGAGTGTTCCTACAAAGATTTTATGAACGCGAAACCCACGTCTTTTGATGGCATTGGAGGTGTCATTACCCTGACTCAATGGTTCGAGAAAATCGATTCTATTTTCGAGATCTGTGCCAGCTCTAAATCCGATAAAGTGAAGTTCGCCGCCTGCACTTTCACCGATAAAGCCTTGACTTGGTGGAATGGCCGAGACAAATCCCTAACCCTACATGTAGCCAATGCTATGGGTTGGTAGGCCATGAAGGAACTGTTACTAGCTGAGTACTACCCTCGGGGCGAAATGCAAAGACTGGAGCATGAACTCTGGAACCTAAAGATGAAGAGTTCCGATATCGTCGCTTACACTTCCAGATTCGATGACTTGGCGCTACTCTGTCCGGGATTGGTTACCCCGGAGAGTAAAAAGATTGAGCGATTTATTTGGGGGCTGACCCAACTGACCAAAGGGAATGTCTTGGCTGCAAAGCCAGACCCCTACGACAGCGCCAAATGTCTAGCGCAAACTCTGATCGACCACAGTGATGACCTTGAGGAAGCAACCACCACTCCTGAACCGGAAAATAGGAGTGGTGAGAAAAGAAAATTTTGGAAGAAGAAGAAGAGTCTTCCTTCTAAGGAATCCTCAAGAAGCAGCAAACTGTAGTAGTCCACGCTGCTACTATCCCTGCTGCTGCTGCTTCTGCCGTAGGATCCACAGCCCAAATACCTACCAATAAGTATGCTGGTACCCTTCCCCTGTGCAACAAGTGCAACTATCGTCACCTCACTTCCAGTCCATGTCTAGAGATGCATTGCAACAACTGTGGCAAGTAGGGCCACCTTATTCGAAACTGCAAGTCGCCAGCCCAATCAATTAATCAATCTTCCGGAGCAGGTGTCGGTCAGGCCTACTACGGTTCTGGGGAAGTCGGGCATTTCAAGAGGAATTGCCCCAAGGGGGCACCAACTGGCAACACCGGGAGAGTCCTAGCCATGGGACGAGAGCAGGCAGTCACCGATCCCAACGTTGTCTCGGGTACTTTCCTTCTCGACAACTCTTATGCTAGTATCCTTTTTGATTCGGGTGCCGAAAGAAGTTTTTGTGAGCCATTCATTTAAACATAACCTCAAACATAATCCCCAATCATTAATTGAAACATTTACCATCGAGATGGCTAATGGTGAGAAAGAAAGTGCTAGCGATGTATTCATAGATTGTACCCTTACCCTGAACGACCATTCATTCTCCATCGATCTTATGCCAGTATCCATAAAGAGATTTGATGTTATCATTGGCATTGATTGGTTGAGTCCCAATCATGCTGATATCCTTTGTTACGAAAAAGCCAGCCGCCTCAATCTTCCCTCTGGTCAGACTCTCATGATCTATGGCGATAATCTTAGTTCCAATCTTCGCATCATTTCCTGCATCAAAGCTCAAAAGCTTCTGCGAAAAGGGTGCCATGCATTCCTAGCTCATGTAATCAACGAGAAACAGGAAATTAAAGACCTCAAGAGCATCCCTGAAGTCTGCAACTTTTATGATGTCTTTCCTGAAGAGCTTCCGGGATTTCCTCTCGAACGTCAAGTTGAGTTTCATATCGACCTAATTCATGGAGCTACCCCCGTAGCCAAATCTCCGTATCGCTTAGCTCCAGCAGAAATGCAGAGTTATCCAGTCATCTCAATGAGTTGCTCAGCAAAGGGTTCATCAGACCGAGTTCCTCACCCTGGGGAGCTCCGGTATTGTTTGTTAAGAAGAAAGATGGATGTGTATCGACTACCGTGAGCTGAATAAGTTGACTGTCAAAAACCGATATCCTCTTCCGCGAATAGATGACCTCTTCGATCAACTCCAGGGAGCCAGCTACTTCTCAAAGATAGACCTTCGTTCAGGGTACCATCAGCTACAAGTTCATGAGAGTGATGTTTCCAAAACAGCTTTTAGGACTCGGTATGGACACTACGAGTTCATAGTTATGCCCTTCGTTCTATCCAACGCACCGACAGTGTTCATGGACCTGATGAACTGGGTGTGTCGTCCTTTTTTGGACAAGTTCGTCATCGTGTTCGTTGACGATATACTTGTCTACTCCAGAAGCAAAGAAGATCACAAACAACACTTGAGGTTAGTGTTGGAAACCCTCAGATCCGAAAAGCTATACGCGAAATTCCCCAAGTGTGAATTCTGGATTCAGAAGGTAACTTTCCTCGGTCACGTGGTTAGTGAGGAGGTTATTCACGTGGAACCTTCCAAGATCAAAGCGATAGAGAATTGTTTGGCACCAAAGACACCCACAGAAATTCGCCAATTCTTTGGCCTTGCCGGCTATTGTCGGAGATTCATCCAGAATTTTTCCAGAATCGCCAAACCCTTAACTACTCTGACACAGAAAGGTGTACCCTTTTGTTGGAGTGAAAAGCAAGAAACTACGTTCCAAACCTTAAAGCAAGCCTTGTGCAGCGCACCTATCCTGTCCTTGCCCGAAGGGACGGAGGACTTCGTTGTCAATTGTGATGTGTCTAATAAGAGCTTAGGCTGTGTGCTTATGCAAAGGGGAAAAGTGATTGCTTATGCCTCGAGACAGTTAAAGGCACATGAAGTCAACTATACCACTCACGACTAGGAACTAGGAGCAGTAGTCTTTGCATTGAAGATTTGGAGACATTATCTCTACGGAACCAAGTGTACGATCTTCACCGACCATAAGAGCCTGCAGCACATCTTCCATCAGAAAGACTTAAACATGAGGCAAGGGCGATGGGTAGAGTTGCTCAGTGACTATAAGTGTGAAATCCGCTACCATCCCGGTAAGGCCAATGTGGTGGCAGATGCCCTTAGCCGAAAGGAAAGTTCAAGCCGTAAGGTGAAGACGCTGACGATGACTATCCATTCCCATTTATCCATGCAAATCCAAGAAGCCTAGTTAGAAGCCCTTAAACCAGAGAACGTGTTGAGCGAGGCCTTAAAGGGAATGGATAAGAAACTTGAGCTCAGAGGTGATGAAGTCTACTGTTTCATGGACCGAATTTGGACTCCAAAATTCGGAGGATTCAGGGAAGTTGTCATGGAGGAAGCACACATGACCAGATACTCTGTTCACCCAGGTTCGGATAAGATGTACCTAGACCTCAAGAAACAATACTGGTGGCCAAACATTAAAGCCGAGATCGCTACATTCGTGGGCAAGTGCCTAACTTGCGCCAAGGTGAAAGTCGAGTATCAGAAACCCTCGGGTTTGCTCCAGCAGCCCGAGATACCTGAGTGGAAACGGGAGATGATTTCTATGGATTTCATTACTAAGTTACCTAAATGTCCGAGTGGGTAGGACACCATTTGGTTAATTGTCGATCGTTTGACAAAATCCGCTCATTTCATCCCGATTAAAGAATCATTCAAGATGGAAAGGCTCATGCGAATCTACATCCAAGAGATAGTCCGATTGCATGGTGTACCTATGTTCATTATCTCCGATCGAGATAGCAGGTTTACATCGAGATTTTGGCAATGTCTACAGAAGGCTCCTGGAACTAAACTAGACATGAGCACGGCTTACCATCCTCAGACAGATGGACAGAGTGAGAGAACTATCCAAACTCTAGAAGACATGCTGAGAGCATGTGTCATTGATTTAAGAAAGTCGTGGGACACTCATCTACCCTTGATCGAGTTCTCGTATAACAACTGTTACCACGCCAGCATCATGGCTGCCCCATTCGAAGTCTTTACGGTCACAAGTGCAGATCCCCTCTGTGCTGGGCTGAGGTAGGGAACACGCAGCTAGCCAAGAGTCGATTCCCCGACAGTGCTCTCACTGGTCCTGAAATCATTCATGAAACCACAGAGAAGATCATCCAGATCCGAGAACGACTGAAAGCTTCACGAGATCGACAAAAGAGTTACGTCGATATACGACGGAATCCTCTAGAGTTCCAGGTTGGAGACCGTGTCCTGTTGAAGGTCTCGCCCTGGAAAGGCATGATACGCTTTGGAAAGCGCAGGAAACTTAATCCGAGGTATATAGGACCTTTCGAGATCCTCGCTAGGATCGGTCCTGTAGCCTATAAACTTCGATTACCCCATGAGCTTAGTAACATCCATCCTGTCTTCCATGTCTCGAACCTTAAAGAGTGTCTATCCGATGAAACCCTCGTGATCCCTCTTGATGAAATCGAGATCAACGAGAACCTGAATTTCGTGGAGGAACCAATCGAAATCATGGATCGAGAGATCAAACGTACGAAACAAAGCCGCATCCCAATAGTAAAGGTTCGCTGGAATGCCAAGCGGGGACCTGAATTCACTTGGGAGCGCGAAGACTCGATGAAACAGAAATACCTGCATCTCTTTCCAAATCCATGATTTGTGTGTTAATTTTCAATTTCGGGAAGAAATTCCCTCTAATGGGGGGATAATGTGACAACCCTAAACTTCTATCCTATGTAATTGATCTGCGTATCGGCATTTAATCTTGAATTCATCATCTTTTATCAAATCTTGTGGTTTGTTATGGGTGCTCCGGACTTAGTATAATCTAGATATGAGTCTTCAGAAGGGTTGGAGAGTGTTTAGCATCACAAAATCGGGCCAAACTCATCAAATAAGGTGCGTGCGGCCACACCCTTGTGTGTACGGCCACACACCCATGTGTGCAGCCACACACCAAACCGCAAACACCCTCAACCTCACACCCAACCCTATATATGGATGGATACCCCTGCATTCATTCATTTGGATGTTCCTTTTCCCTCTCTCTACTTTCTCTCTCTAAAATCATCAACCAAGAACACTTTGAAGGCTTCATATTTGTGATCTACTCCATCTTCAAGCTGATTATAGTGGTAAACACTTGAATCCCAAGCTTAAAACTCATCATGTTCATCATTTTCATCATCCCTTGAAGGTGTATGGCCGCACACCTTCATAGGATGGCCGCACACATTCAAAACTCCCAAGTATGAAGAGCAAACATATCAAAAATCATCATATGGACTCAAATGAGGAGTGTATGGCCGCACACTCCTATGTACAGCCGCACACACCCTATGTACAGCCGCACACTCTTGTGTGCAGCCTCACACACAAGCCTGGCCGCACTCCCCAACCACACACTCATTTCCAAGGCCATACACCCACTCTAATGCCCATATTTGGCCCTAAACTTGCATAAATCATGAAGTTTTGATCATGAGACACTTATTCTTAGTAATTTCAAGCCCTAAGAATGTTTTCCCAGCATGTTTAGTCATGAAACACCTTATTTCTAACTCATTTATGTGTCATCACATGAATAATAGGGGTCATTGGCGTTCAGGGCATCCATTGACACTCGAACCCTACGATAAACTGTGAGTTCATACCCCTACTCCTTTTTTCGTGTTTTCAATGTTTTCAGGGGGAATACAAGCAAGGGTACAAGGGAACTTGTACTCAAAACTTATTATCTCATATGAAATGTTTTCATTACACATATGCTTTTAACACTGGGAATCGTATCCACTAACCGTTTATCTTACAGAAGATAGTTTTCAAACTGTTTGTGAAACTCATTAGAAAATGTTAAATTTTATATTTCACAAATGATTCTCCACATTAATTTAGTTAAAAGAATTAACCTTATAACTTCAACACATCCTTGGTAACACTCCACTGAGATACGAGAGTGAAGGACACGTCCTTGGTAACACTCCACTTAGATATGAGAGTGAAGGACTACATATAAAACTCATTAATCTTAATTATTGGAGACACGTCCTTGGTAACACTCCACCGAGATACGAGAGTGTATGACTACCCCTGTAACCAGAATCTACCGGAGGGAGAAAGTGACTTGAGTGTATAGATCTATACGGGATTGACTACCCCGCACCTGGCTGCTAGCTACAGTCGAACCGAAAGGTTCAAGGGTGACAAAAGTCATAAAACGATATTGGCCATGTTTTGAGCCTTATCCAGTCTTTAGTATGGTTATAGAACTCGCAATCTAGATTATGAAAACTTTTCTACTTACTTATAAGTTTTAAGTACGTGTTAAAACTAATGCACTTTACAAGGGTAACCAGATTTTCAGAACACAACTCTTAACACTGCAAGTATGGTAGATACTTGTACATTTCATTCCGTATTTGGAAATCAAACTTTTAAGGAAAATAAGTGTTTTTCCTGGGAAAACTGAAGTTTTCATAACCACATTTTTGTAACAAATGGATAACTCAACTTTTCTTATAAGAAAATTTGGGATTTTCTAGGATTCATAACTTGTACAGAAACCAAAGGAAACTTGTTCATTTTCAGAAAACAAAACTGCTTATGAACTCACCAGCTTTATGCTGATTTTCAAACTACTTGTATTCTCAAGTCCACATTAGACAGGTACCCCGTGGTCTTTTGGAGAAGACCGAATGCGCAGAAGTCACGTCATTGCTTTTGTTCATTATGGGATATGTATATAACTATATCATGCATAACTTTACTTTTAAACAGATGTATATTATCCTATGTAATGTAATGGTTGTTTACTTTTCTTACTATGTACATTGGTTGTGATACTTAACATGACGTCACCTCCGCCTCGGAACGTTTCTGCCTTCGGTTTCGGGGTGTGACATAAACACTAGCACACAATTAGAGGTTCGTAACCTATCGTGTTGACATATTCTTGTTTCTATGCCTAGTTCAGTTAAAGTTTACTATACATGTGAGTTTTAAGAGTTCTCAATTGTTTTCATAACAACCTAGGAAGCAATGGTAGGCCATTGTGTTGGCAGGTGGCAAGAAATTAAGATTGAACAAGTTCGGTCCATATGAGTTTGGATTTGTCACTAATCTTGTCTTGTGATTATGGTTTTGACAAATTCGCATGGATATGAACACATACACCATAAAATCTAAGTGTCATAACGTTTCTCTCCAATTCATTAAAATAATTGTGAGGAAATGCTTTCACTAAGTAGATTTTAAAGGATTATAGTTAGCAGTTGTGGTAGTTGCATTTTAAAATTCGATTTTGATTACGACATCCCTTTTCATAATTCAAATTGTGAGAAATGTAAAATAGTTTGAACATTCGGGACATATTAGTTTAAGTTCTGAAAGGTTCAAACACACACTTATGCTACTTAATCTGAAAGGTGTACGAGCTTGAGAAGTCTGAAAAGGCTTATCGAATCATCCAGTATCAGAAATATGAACTTTGGTATTGAAAGTATTTAAATATTGACTTCTAGAAGTCCAGCTAATTTCTGAATACATGTCAAAGCTAGTAGGAGCATAAATGTTATTCTAATAAGGATATAATTATTATGCTAGTGGGAGCATAATTAATTATGTTAAGTGTTTCAATTTAGCAATGTTAATTATAGAAAACAAAAATTTCAATTCGCAAAGTCGTATGGTTTGAAAAGTTGTTTTGCTATAATTAAGGGAGAGGAATTGATACTTATTTTCATTCTAATAGCTTAGATTGAGGTTTTAATCATGTTTAGTCAAGGACATATATGAATGGTTTGTTGAAAATATTAGACATAAGGAAATTCTATTTGGAAGTGTTGATTGTGTTGTCAAATTCAATTATGATTACGGCATCCCATTCATAAGCAGAATTATGAGAACATCGCAAATATAAATATTATAGAAAAATACTAATCAAGTATCATGTGTTTATGTTAGACATTATGAATCGCATCCCATATGCTTCAGGTATAGGATCGATTGCATATGCTATAATATTCTCGTGTTCTAATTTTCCAAATGCCTGGGGCATTAAGAGGGAAAAAGGAATAGAACCGGATATGAGTAAAGTGGTTAAACAACTGTTAAGGACAATCTAAGGTTTGCTAAGGATTGGTCTCTTAAGGATGGTTGGAAGTACAGTAACAGATTGACCATATTGACATTATTATGAATAGATGGGCTTCTATTAATAATGAGTTGTCGTATGGAAAATATGGAAGTGTTATTCCATATTGGAAGTTGGATATTAAGAATAGATGGGAAAGTTAGAAAATTTTATGCAAGTACGATGTTCAAAGGAATGTACTTTGAATTTGAAACTTCATTTCCATGGAATTGTCTTGTAACAATCACCAGTGGAAAGTTTTGTAATATCGTTGGTCAAAGTCTTGGTGACTTTTAGTACCTAGACATTACAAAATAATCATTGCATGATAGTTTAGAATCTAGCACATTCTAGCAGTGACAAGAATTTGGAATTCTTACACTTGTAATAAGGATTTTGAATTGAGAAATGAGCTTCATTGAAATGTTTTTCAATTGATCTATTTCACAATGAAATGACCATATAAAACATAGTGTGCATGTTTTTCAATTGATCTATCGTTGATCTATTTCATTGAAATGTTTTAATTCAAGTATTCAGTTGATTATTCGAAACATTATACAATGAATAATGAGTGATCAATATGGGACTCATAAGTTTTTGGGCCATATAGGATTACTATTATTCTTGGGTTTCACTATGCATGTTTTGACTTCCCGAATAAGTAGGTCATTCCTTCCGAGTGACTAGGTTATTTAATCTATCCACCATCGATCATACTTTGGAAGTAGGTATTGAGGCAAGACTGTCATGAATGGGCCTGTAGTTTCTCTAGGTGTTTTAGACATAGTTGCAGTATTCATTAGTGCTCCTGGAATAAGATTCGAGTAGTGGATTCAACCCATGCTCATTTGACTCACTAAATATGAGACGATAATATCTTATATTCTTGAAACTAGAGATATGAGTTATAGTATACAAGTCAGTTGCACATTGATAACATGTGTAACGCCCCGATTCTCAGGTATTGTTTAAAGAAGATTTATGGGGTAAAGCTCTACTCGAGAAGTTGGTTGACCTACTCGTCGAGTAGGTGCGGGGTGGGAACGCGTAATAACTGACCTACTCGACGAGTCCATATTGGGACTCGACGAGTAGGAGCTGGCAATTGAAACCCTAAATTATGGGGTTTGCACCCCTATATAAGGGAACCTTAGCCTCCCTTGGGCCTCTTTACAGTTCTAAAGAGTCCTTAAAACCCTAACACGTGTGTGTGTGCCATTGTGTGATTGAAGCTTCAAAAGAGGATTTGGGAGGGGGAAAGCTTAGAAGAGAATGATATTGGAGCAAGTGGAGTGTGGGAATCAGCTTTTATCTCAGTTGTCGTCTTCTGGACGTAACCAAATCGCCTTTTTTCCTTGTGAATCTCATTTATTAGTTGAGTTCTAGGGTTTTTTGGTGAAATATTAAGTTGAAACGATGAGCTATGGGCTAGATCTGAGGTTGTAACTTCTGATTTGGACCCTCCTTGGATTCTAGAATCATAAAGTTGATGTGTTGTTTCTGATTGAGGTCCCTCTTGGACTTGAAGCTCCATTAAGAACTTGAAATAGATATTTAGAGCCTTTATAGCCATACATGCACGTAAAGTTTGCAACTTTACGTGATAAGTACGTCCTAGAAGCTTCGATCTGTGATTTGGAGCCGTTCCATGGCTCAAAACAAGTGTGTATGGAAAGAAGACTGAATGGACTCCGCGAGTCGCAAGGTTGACTCGGCGAGTCACATGAAGATGGTCGTGGACTTGACGAGTTGGATGAATAACTCGGCGAGTCCGATGAAGATCACCATAAAACTCGACGAATTGAAGAATAACTCGGCGAGTCAGATGAGTTTTCCTTAGGGTATGGATGCATGGGTATTCGTCAAGTTGCAAGGAGGGAACTCGACAGATGGCCTGAATGTTTGAACGGAAATCGATGGAACTCGACGAGTCACCTCGATGACTCGGCGAGTGGGATGTACTTCAAGGCACTCGGTGAGTAGCCTAGGGTACTCGGCGAGTTGGGGTCAAAATGGACTGTTGACCTTGACTGAGGACTTTGACTTTGACCAGGGGTTGACTGGTGGGTTATGGAGTACCATAGAAGGTTAAGGACTTATGGATATATTGTATTATGGTCATAGGTGGTGGAGCCTGTATCAAGTGATCCGAGAGTTGAAGTTTATCTTCCGAGTCGACATCTGCGAGGTGAGTTATCCTCACTATATCGATAGGGTCTACGGCGCCAAGACCGGCCCTTTATGATTTACATCCTAGTTTAGGATGGTTGCTATGTTATTGCTATGTTAGATTTCATCCTGGTTTAAGATGGTTGCTATGTTATTGTTTTGTTAGATTTCATCCTGGTTTAGGATGGTTGCTATGCTAGAGATCTGTTAGACCGGAATCATGATAGATAGGATGTTATGCTTTTCTGATCCGTAAGGATTGGTATGTAGTGACCTGCTAAGTTGGTACTCTAGTTACAAGAGGATTCTATAGTTGATGATCAGTGTGACAAATATGTTGATGTTTGTATATGCCAGTATGTGATAGTTATGCGCACATGGTTAATTGCTTGTTGGTTGGGTTGAGGCGGTCCTGCTATGTGCTGAAGGCCAACGTACCCTACGAGCGGTCCGGGGAGACTGCAGGCCCACGAGGCGGACCAGTCATGCTGAAGGCTCGGGATAGATATAGATAGACTGCAGGCCCAGTAGGGCGGTCCAGTCAGGCCGATGGTCCAGTATACATGATTGTTTGATTGATTATTACTGATATGGTATTGTCAGTGTGGTATTGGTATTTTGGGGGTATCTCACTATGCCCGTGGGGTTACAGTTTCCAGTTATTGTTTCAGATACTTCAGGAGATCGTGGCAAGGCAAAGGCGTGACCGTACCGTTCCTCATCCTTATGTTATGATTTTGGAACACTCTGATGGATACTGATTTGAAAACATTTTGTAAACAATACTATTTGACTTTTATTTTCTGATATAAAAAGTTTGAATTTGGATTGAAATTTATGGATGTTACAAGTTGGTATCAGAGCCTTGGTTTGAGTGAATTGGAGGAACACTCGTTTGAATCCAGTCTCAAATCAAGGAGATTTTTGGATGTAAGTTTTAAAAATGGTTTTCAAAAAAAAGGATGGAGGATGCAGAGGGTATGATCAACTAGAGCCTATAAGTAAACCCCAAAATACCATATCGTTATTTGATATTTTGATACGTTAGAACAGCATGTTGGTGCTAGGCTAGGGATCTTCAGGGATCGCATGATAGATTTGTCTGATTATATGATACCTAATAGCCTAGGGTTTCTTTTATATGGGATTGACATCATAAATGTAGACGTTTAGTGTATGCATCACGGCTGTGTATAGTTAAGATCTTATAGCCTGAGAATGTCTGATTCGACCTTAGGTTGGGATTGGATATTCGAAAGTCTATCGGGTCCAGCGTTATGTGCGGCTAGCATACACTAGCGCTGCAGGGGCTGATGGAAGTTCCATGGATGTGTGAGTTGTGCAGAGCCGTGGGATCAGTTGTGAGATAGGCGATGTCCCCTAGTAGTGAGGGTTGAGCGCGCATTATGTTGAGTATAGTATTAGGGCGTTGTGGTGATACTTGAGACAAATATGGGTAGGTGTGGAAGGTAGTATGGGCCCGTACTACTAGAAGCACAGGACCCACACACATAGCAAGGAAGTCACAATCCCTAGGATTGTGGGTTTTGGCCTTCTGATACTATGTTATTCATCTGATGATTTATATATTTCAGTATGGTGGTCATGAGACGTGTTGCTTCTGGATCCGGATCAGGATCAGGATCAGGGTCGGGAGATGGAGGGTTGGAGGTGCCGGTAGCACCTTGTTGGATTAGTGTCTAAGTCCATAACTATTTTGGTATGTACTTGACCCGATGGTGCATGGTCCTTTTGGGTTGCCTTCACCAAAGCAACTTGATAGGATGAATTATGGAGAGAGGATTAATTACGATTTATTAATATATTATGAGAGTAATATATTAAAGGAGAAATCATATTGTTTAATTAATATTAGTCAAGAATTAATAAGAATTAACTTTGTGGCTAAAAGATATTAACTAAATAAAGGGGACTAGAACTGTCAATTGTGTGATAGTTGAATATTGGGCTAATGGACTCCATAGAGGATGGAGTGGACGAATTCTATGGGGAAACCCATTAGAAATCGTCCAATGCCTCTAAGGAGGGAGTCCATGGGTTCCTTAGGGCCTAAGCAGTCAAATTAGGGTTTCCTTGTTAGATAACCCTAATAGCCTCACTATTTAAGGACCCCTAGGGCACCAAAAACGTGGAGAACTGATTCCTTAGGGTTTCTACACGTTTTTGAGTGCCTCCTCTCTTATCTTTCTTCATCCTCTTGCTCTTGGTGTTTGTGAGCCATTAGAGGAGTGACACTTGTGACTCTAAGCTTTCTAAATCCATTACAAGGAGGAACTGAAATTGTTATTGCTACATAACAATCAAAGTAAGATCTAAACTGTATTCTTATGTTAATATGATTAAACGTATTCTAGATCTAGGGTTTATAGCTTTGGATATTCAATTGCATGTTCATTAGACAAACTAGATCCAAAAGCTATTAGGCTTTGCATGTACACCATAGGAATGATGTTTTGCTCTTAACCCATCAGTGGTATCAGAGCCATGACTATTTGTTTGATGTATTTAATGCTATTGTGAATTATCCTTGCTTAAAGATCGAAATTTAGGGTTTCTGTAGGCTGAACTCGCCGAGTCCATAGATGAGCTCGCCGAGTTCATGCCTGACTCAACGAGTTAGCTGGTCAGAAAGAGGGAAAATCGGGATTTTGTGCTCTTTTGGCTGTGGGATAGTTACCAAAACATTTTTTATTAATATAAATCAGATTTTTATGATATTGGGTGATTATCTTTGCCAAAATTAAAGATAACTTCATATTAGTTAAATAATTATTTCCTTATATGATTAGATTTAATTATTTGAATTATTTGGTGAATTATCTTGCAAGAATTTGGACTAGGTCAAATTAGATAACCACCAATTATTTGTTAATTGTTTTATTTGAATTTTGTGATCTACAATATTCTTGATAAAGTTTGGAAAAGTTTCAAATTAATCCCTTAAGGTTTTATAGTTTAAATTTGAACAAAAAAAATTTTGTTTTTGAAATTTAAATAAGTTAAACCCTAATGTTTTGAAATGTTTCAAAACTTTCCCTCAAGTTTTGGAATTTAAAAGTTGATTAAAAGTTTAATTTAGAAATGTTAAATTCTAAAACCCTAGTATTGTTTTGAAAAGTTGAAATCACACCCTTATGGTTTTATTAATTAATTAAAGTTTATAATTAAAGGAGATTTAATAAAAAAATAAAGTTTTGGTTTACATTTAATTAAATTAAAAGTATAATTTATTAAATTAGAACACCTAGTATTTTAAAAGTGTAAAATACACCCTATACTATATATAACATTAAAAGTCTAGTATTATATATATGTATGAGTAAACACTCAGTCTTACTATTAGTAGGCCTCGTTCACAAAGCTAGTCTATAAGGGTGTTTAAGGAAATAGCCTTTAAAATGGCGATTGAATGGGTATCCACTCATACCCACTGCACTCTTGACTAGTGGAGGGTCGTTAGCCGAACGGGTAGGATAGGATAGAAACCTTCCATTATAAGTATAATGATGTACAAAAGTAACTAAATGCTTTTACAAAATTCTAAATCTTAGTTACTTTAGGCAAAAGTGAATTGATGCAATTCCATGAAATTACACTTTGTGCCCTTGCGAAGACGTTATTGGAGCGTGTGTGGTTAACCGGCACACTAAATGGTTCTAAGCAAAGGTAGCAAAGGGTGACTCATTGTTTGTCATAGTTCGGTGGAGCGGGTGTGGTTTATCGGCACATCGAATAGGTGATTGTAACATTGAGGGCACCATGTAAGTTTGCATGGTTATTCACATCCTGTTTTGTGATCCTCGGCATCCCAGTAACAAATCGAGGGGCATATCGAAACATGTCATTGAAAAGTTCAATTAATCTCAAAAGATCTAGGAATTTTCAATAGATTTAAAACTTAAATTTCTCTTTCATTTTTCATGGTGGAAATTAGTGAATCATCATTCATTTACCTTCAAATGTTCTGCAATTTTGGGTTACGGCATCCCTCTCCCAATTTGTAGAGTATTGTGTTAGGTCCTAGCCTTAATATCTCATTTGTGTGATTTATTAAGGACTGAATCAATCAACTATCTTGAATTTTTCTCCCGTTTTGTAGATGTCAAAGTATGACAACTATGGTCTTCCCAAATCTCGTGGAACAAGCTTTTCACATGAAGATGATATTCCACGATTCGATCGAGGAACACGAGATCATGCTTCACTTCCTCCACCTCCTCCTATTGTTCTCCTTAACCCACAAGTTCAAAAGATTGAAAAGTTCAAACTCACTCAAGCCCTTTTGGCAAGTAAACATGAAGAAGGAAAGTCAGTGTGTGCACACGTCCTAGAGATGAAATCACACATTGATAGGTTAAGAATGTGGGGATCTGTTGTTTGTGAGGAGCTGGCTGTTGACTGGGTTCTTTAGTCACTTCCTCACTCATATAATGAGTTCGTAAGAGAGTACTATATGATGAACCACGACGTAACCCTCATCGATCTCACCTATATGCTTATTGCTGCTGAATCAGCAATGATTTGGTGCACTGGAAAAGCAAAGATGATTGGTGGATCTGCCTTCCAGACCTCTACGGATATAGTCAATGACAACGAAAGACATGCCATGATCGAAAAGCTTGGTCATAAGAGAAAGGCAAAGTCAGAAGTAGTTATGTGTGCTGTTCCAAGAGAGTCAATTTGCTTTTATTGCCAAGAGAAGGGGCATTGGAGACGAAGCTGCCCTATTTACCTAAGAGATCAAAGAGATGGCAGAGTAAAAACATATGGCTCTACTTTAGGTAAAATCCAGTAACTAACTCTTTTATGTTCCAATTCTAGATTCTTAATACATGATGAGATAAGATTGCATTTTGATGTTCTGTAGGATCGAAGAAAAGAGACGAAGTTTAAGGGAAGAAGGGAGTTGAATCTAATCATGAAGAAATGGATTTTGATCGCATTCCTCGAAGCTTAGATTCTTAAGATACTACTTGGAGTTAGAATAGATTGCTTAGGAATATGTAACAACATAGTTTTTCAGTTGAATTGCATTCTAAGGACAAATTTTTCCACAATAAAATAAATTTTGATTTTATATTATTTTTTTATCCTTGCAACGACGTACATAAAAAATTGATGTTTGTAAGTTTCTATTATTAGAAATAATGGATTTGATTCTTAATTATGTTATTTGTGGAAAGGTCAAAAATTCACCAAATAGGGAAAGTTTCTCATCCCCCAAGTTTCAATTGGACAGAAACTTGGAATCATACAACTTGGTTGCATGATGAATGAGAAATTTCATATTTGGAAATTAGACTAATTCGTTGACATACTGTCAAGTGAAGAACTAGGAGATCGAGTGTCACACCCCCAAACCTGAACGGCAGAAACGTTCGGGGGCGGATGACTTCATGTGGTAACCTAACAAATGAATACATAGTAAAGAAAGCAATACAACCATCATATATATAATTGAAAGTTTACATTTGTCATAAGTTACATGTTCAAAACCAATTACAATATGATGTCAAAATATGAGATTAAACTGGCACCGCAACATCTCTTCTTCAAAAGCATATTATTACCTGAAATGACTGAATCCCCGGGACATACAAGTAATTTTGAAAGAGTAGATCAACATTTAAGCTGGTGAGTTTCATAAGTAGTAAATGACAATGTTTGTATGAAATGAAATGTTTTGTCCTTGTTTGTTTGTTTCTAGAAAATCCTATATTTTCTACTAGTATAAAAGTAGCCTTCTCTCAAGACCAATGTTTGTTTCTAAAAATGTATGTAAGCGTAAAATAACCAATATGTTTGAAAACATCGTAAATCAATGCATTTTTAATACCCCATGTGAGTTTTATAACCATACTATTGACTCGGAATGCCTATACACAACGTTCTTCAGGCGTTGGAATGTTATGACGTTTGTCACCCCAAATGATGGACTGTAGCTAATAGTCAAGGCGCGGGTTGTCAAGCCCGTATAGATCTATACACAACACCATGCTCCCCCTCCAAGGGATTCTAGTATATAATACAGGACTTGAAATGTGTACTCGAACGTACGTGAAGTTAATGTCTCACAAACCGTGGTATGAAAACAGATTTACGTGTTAAAATGTTCATTTGTTCTTGTATATGAAAGTGACTTCTTGAAAATCGTGTTTCTAGTATGTAAAAGTTAGCAGTATTCTCATAAAACTATACCTATTATACTTTTCTAATAGTGTGTCTCGTTTGTTTAGAAATACCTAGAAAAGGAATCACTTGTTATGAAAGTATAGATTTTTGTAGAGCCTAACATAGACAAGTATACATATAATCTAAGAAAATGTTTAGTTTATACATATAATCTTGGAAAATGTTTTGTAACAACGCAAATTTTCAAACAAATTTTTCATTTTAAAAAAATAAAGTATTTCCATTCAAAACAAGGCATAAATAATGTAAGTGTCATGTCAAATACAATTTGTCTAAATCCCAAGATCATAAAAACATCCTTCAGTGTGTACCGATCACGCCGGCGCCTTCCCACGGTCCTCGCTAGTACCTGAAACACATACATAACAACTGTAAGCATAAATGCTTAGTGAGTTCCCCAATATACAACTTATGCACATACGCCTTTCCAGGCCCTGACCTTCCGGTCCTCAACACAACGCCTTCCGACCCATAACTTAATCGCCTTCCGGCCCATCACATATTGCCTCCCGGCCCACATAACATACGTAGCACATATAACAAATAACTTACCACATATAACATACATATCACATATCATATCTGACCTTCCGGTCACACAGTCAAACCCTTCCGGGTACAGTATAGTGAGAAGACTCACCTCGTGAATGCTGAAAGCTAGCAAATCCTGAAATCACTCGTGCTCAATCCGTCGAGCTACAACCTCCCTATAACATCATATATCTCTTATTAACACTTTTACCTTCTAAGTTTAACTGACCCTAAGAAGTCAGACTTAGGTCAACTCTGGTCAACGGTCAACGGTCAACGGTCAACTCGACCGGACTCGGCGAGTGCCATGGCGACTCGGCGAGTCTAGACGTCCTCCAATTCTCTAAGATTCCCCTTCTACTCGTCGAGTATCCTCCTTGACTCGACGAGTTACTCCTGGAACAATCGCGGGGCCACCCCGACTCAACTCGCCGAGTCTGAAGAACAACTCGACGAGTCTCAGTTAATCTTCAAGCTACTCGCCGAGTATGTTCATCGAACTCGGCGAGTCCATGCCATGCAACCGCTCAAACTGCATCCTAAGGTCAGAACTGCTCCGACCATTCCTAGGTCTGGCCTTCCTAGGCTGATCCATCACGTAAAGTCCTCATTTCAGTGCTCATGATACACCCTATGATTCATAATTTACATTTTGACCTAAGGCATAAGGATTCCAATCCAAAACCTTCATCAATTCCTGAAATGCACAGGCATGGGATATTCTGGACCTCCAAAGGTCCCAATACAGGGTTACAATCGTTTAGGGGGACTAGGGTAACATTCAATCTATTCACAAAAGGGTTCCATAAACCCTAATTCCATAATCACATCAACATAGCAGGGTATATTCGAATTTTTACCTGGATGATGTATTCTCAGTGTCCCCAATCCTCAGAATGTGACTCCTTTGCTGTTCCTTTAGCCAATCCCTTCTCTTCCATGCACAACAACTCTTCTATAATCAACAATGGCCTATAATCCTTGCTCCAGATGCACACAATTGATTTAGGGTTCTTCTCAGAAGGCTAAAATGAACAATGACGGCCAATAAGTCCCTTTTATACGTCCCAAACCTGAACGGTTAGGGTTTTCGCTAAACAACGCAGACTCGCCGAGTCCATATCTGGACTCGTCGAGTCCAGTCGCGGACCCGGGACCAGGTCTGCGATCCTACTCGGCGAGTCTAGGCTCCAACTCGTCGAGTCCCCTCTTAAATCACCCCAAAAACATAATTTAACAATACCTGAGATTCCGGGCTGTTACAACTCTCCCCCACTAGGATTAGACTTCGCCCTCGAAGTCTCACTCTAAAAACAGTTTCGGATGCTGCTCCCGCATCTCACGTTCCGGCTCCCAAGTCATTTCCGATCCCTTCCGGTGTTGCCACTGGACCAACACCAGAGGTACCTCCTTGTTCCTCAGAACCTTGATCTTCCGATCCCTGATGGCCACTGGTCTCTCGGCATAATTCAGGCTCGCATCCACCTGAATATCCTCTAATGGAACCACTGCCGACTCATCGGCTATGCACTTCCTCAATTGCGACACATGAAATGTGTCGTGGATCTGTCCCAACTCTGCTGGCAACTCCAACCGATAGGCTACTCGGCCTATCCTTGCAATCACACGAAATGGCCCAATATACCGGGGGCCCAATTTGCCCCTCTTCCTGAATCGAATCACTCCTTTCCAAGGAGAGACCTTCAGGAGAACGAAGTCGCCGACTTGAAACTCAAGCTCGGATCGGCGCCTGTCTGCATAACTCTTCTGTCGGCTCTGGGCGGTCAATAACCTCTGTCTAACTTGCTGAATCTGTTCTGTTGTCTGAAGCACGATCTCTGTACTGCCCATCACTCTCTGTCCCACCTATCCCCAGCAAATGGGGGTCCGACACCTCCTACCATACAACAGCTCAAAAGGTGGCATACCAATGCTCGAATGATGGTTGTTGTTGTAGGAAAACTCTGCCAAGAGTAAATACGCATCCCAGCTACCCCCGAAGTCTAACACACACGCTCGAAGCATGTCCTCCAGCGTCTGAATCGTTCGCTCGCTCTGACCGTCTGTCTTGGGATGGTATGCGGTACTAAAATGCAATCTAGTACCCAGTTCCTCATGGAATTTCTTCCAGAACCTGGAAGTGAAACGCACATCACGGTCTGAAACAATCGAGATCGGCACCCCATGCCGAGATACCACTTCTCTCACATATATCTCCGCCAACTTCTCCGCTGAAGAACTCTCGCTGATGGCAAGGAAGTGTGCACTCTTCATCAACCTATCCACAATCACCCAAATTGCATCAACTCCCCTGGCAGTCCTCGGCAATTTGGTGATGAAATCCATAGTGATCTGTTCCCACTTCCACTCGGGAATCTCCAATGGCTGTAACTTGCCATGCGGCCTCTGGTGCTCGGCCTTAACCCTACGGCAGGTCAAGCACCTCTCAACAAACCATGCGACGTCCCTCTTCATATAGGGCCACCAATACTCCTTCCTCAAATCCAAATACATCTTCGTAGCACCGGGATGGATCGAGAATTTCGATCTATGAGCCTCTTCCATCAAAGTAATACGTGTACCGCCCACGAATGGTACCCAGATCCGACCCTGAAACGTCAGAAGCCCTCGTCCCTCCTTAACGAACTCTGAAATTAACCCAACGACCCGCTCTTTCTTCTGCATCTCTGGTCGCACAGCCTCGGCCTGTGCCCCACGCATAGCATCCAATACTGGAGTCATCACAGTCAATCTCAAACATACATCTCGCAATGGAGTGCTCTCCGCCCTGCGGCTCAATGCATCGGCTACCACATTAGCCTTGCCTGGGTGGTACAGGATCTCACAATCATAATCCTTGACCACATCCAACCACCTCCTCTGACGCATATTTAAGTTGGGCTGATCCATCAAATACTTCAAGCTCTTATGGTCCGTGTATATCGTACATCGAACCCCATACAGGTAGTGCCGCCAAATCTTGAGAGCGAACACTACTGCCCCCAACTCTAGATCATGCGTGGGATATCTCGCCTCATGAGGCTTCAGCTGCCTCGATGCATAAGCTATCACATGACCCCTCTGCATCAATACTGCACCCAGTCCCGAAATCGATGCATCACAATATACTACAAAATCTTCCATCCCTTCCGGGAGAGCTAATACCGGGGCTTCGCACAACCTCTGGCGAAGTGTCTCAAAGGAGGTCTGCTGCTCCGGTCCCCATGAGAATGCAACACCCTTCCGGGTCAATCTGGTGAGCGGCACTGCGATCTTGGAGAAATCCTTAATAAATCTCCGATAGTACCCTGCCAACCCAAGGAAACTCCTGATCTCAGAGGGTGACTTCGGCACCTCCCAACTCATCACCGCCTCAATCTTGGCCGGATCGACCAATATCCCTTCCTGATTAACAACGTGTCCTAGAAATTGGACCTCCCGCAACCAGAAGTCACATTTGGAGAATTTTGCATAAAGCTTCTCCGACCTCAATACCTCAAGGACCTCCCTCAAATGCTCCTCATGCTGCTCTCTAGATCTCGAATACACTAGAATGTCGTCGATAAATACAATCACTGACCGATCCAGCATCGGCCTGCATACCCTGTTCATGAGATCCATGAACATAGCCGGGGCATTGGTGAGCCCGAAAGGCATCACCACAAACTCATAATGCCCATATCGCGTCCTAAACGTTGTCTTCTGGACGTCCTCATCCCGCACTCTCACCTGATGGTACCCTGACCTCAGATCGATTTTGGAAAACCAAGATGCTCCCTGCAACTGATCGAATAAATCATCGATCCTCGGTAACGGGTAACGGTTCTTGACCGTCAACTTATTCAACTCCCAGTAATCAATGCACATCCGGTGTGAACCATCCTTCTTCTTGACGAACAGAATAGGTGCTCCCCACGGCGAGCTGCTCGGCCGAATGAATCCTTTCCCCAGCAACTCCTGGAGCTGCGAGGACAACTCTTGCATCTCTGGAGGTGCAAGACGATAAGGCACCTTAGCAATAGGCGCGGCCCCCGGAACCAGATCGATACCAAACTTTACTTGCCTCACAGGAGGTACTCCCGGCAGCTCCTCGGGGAAAACATCTGGAAACTCACGCACCACTAGGACCTCCTCAACTGACCTCGGTCTCTCGGAAACCTCCCACATATCCATCACATACGCCACAAAACCCTTACAGCCCTGCTGTAGACATTGCCTCGCCCTAGCGGCCGAACAAAAAGCTGATCCCGAACGGGTACCCTCGCCGTACACCAAAAGGACTCCCCCACTATGGTCTCGTATAGTCACCAGCTGACGCTCACAGTCGATGACAGCGCCGAATCGGCTCAACCAGTCCATGTCCATGATGACACAGACGTCACCCATCGCAATAGGAATCAGGTCAATCGGGAACTCAACCCCGAAAATCTCTAGCACGCATCCTCGGAGAACCTCCGTGGCACAAATCACTCTCTCGTCAGCTATAGAAACTCTCAGAGACCGACTCAATGACTCACGACTAACGCTGATATGCTGACTAAAAGCCAAAGATACAAAGGACCTACTCGCACCCGAGTCAAATAACACTAAAGCAGGCACAGAGTTCACAAGGAAAGTACCTACGCATATCATAATATAAGCATAACATCTCGACATCAAAATAAATACATGAAACAAAGCATACCTGCCACAACATCGGGCGCAGCGCGGACCTCCTCCGCAGTCAGCTGAAAGGCTCTCCCACGAGCCCTCGGGGCCTCGACCTTCACCGGTCGAGTCTCAGTAGTCCTGGCAGTAGGTGCAGATCCCTGACGAAGCTGAGGGCACTCGGCCTTCCGATGGCCGGTCTGGTTGCAATGAAAGCAAACCATAAACCCCTTGGGGCACTCCCTAGCAATGTGCCCCTCCTTGCCGCACTTGTAGCAAGCACCAGCTCGACACGCCCCATCGTGACCCCTGCCGCAGTTTCCGCAAGTACGGCCCTTCGGGCCTCCCGTCCTCGAATCGACGGACTTGGTCCGCTTGGCTGCCGGCTGAGACTGAGCCGGCCGCCGGTCCACCTGCTGAGACTCGGCCTCCTCCCTGGCCTGGGTCTCCAACTCGATCTCACGCTTCTTGGCATTCGCCTGAAGCTCAGTAAAGTATGATAGGTGGAGTTCGACACAAACTCCCGGATATCCCTCCTCAAAACACCCAAGTACCGACTCATCCGAGCCTGCTCTGTGGACACCAGCTCGGGGCAGAACATCGCCCTCTCATGAAACTTCCGCGTGATTGCCGCAACCGAATCAGTACCCTGCTTGAGGGTTAAGAACTCTTGAACCAATCGTTCCCTCTCCACCGGGGGAACGTACTCGTCCCTGAACATAGCAGTAAACCCCTCCCATGTCACTGCTGTAATCTCTGCCAGAGTGAAGTTCGCCGTCACGAACTTCCACCAATCCTTCGCTCCCAGACGGAGCTGGTTCAAAGCAAACCGTACCCTCAGGTGCTCCGGGCATGAACAAGTGTAGAAGCACCCCTCTATATCCGCGATCCACCTCATCGCAGCAATCGGATCCTGCGTCCCATCGAACTCAGGTGGCTTCGTGTTGCTGAACTCTCGAAACAGCAACGAGTCACCCCCCTGTGGCCTGGCAGCGGCCACAGCTGCGGTAGCTGCAGCGGCTGCAGCTTCAGTCAATGCGGCGTACCGCTCCTCAAATGTCTCCATCAGGGTGGTCTTAATAGACCCAAATATCTCCGGGATCTCAGCCCGGATCGCCGCAGCTACCTCCTCGTGAATCATCTGACGAATCTCCTCGTCACTCACACCGCTCGAACTCGCTCCGTGGCGTGGTCTAACCATGATGTCTCTGAAATACAACATAAAACTATCAGAGACTCCATCGAGTATAATCGCACTCGATAACGCAACCCTACTCAGTCTCCGATATCCAGGGATTCTTACTTGGGTCTCCCACTGACCCGGTGTCTTCGGTAGTACGGGCCCAATACTACCGACCACACCGCATCAGCATTCATCCCAAATCTTCCTCCCCAAACCCCGGATAGTGAGTACTCTACTTCTGCTATGCACTATCTACCCGCACACTAGCAAAGTATCTCATATCGGCGACTTCCCTAGACTAAGGCATCACAAATCAGGCCACTCTAGTCCTATCATGAATACCTAGTCTTCTAGCATGCATAACAATTCATATCATATAATATTGTAATGTATTTTGGGGATCTTTACCGTTCGGGCGCTGACTGATCGTACACACTGCTTCTTTCTTGCTTACCACAAAACCATTTACAAGAGTTTATGCCTTTATTTAAAATTTTTTTCTCAAATCCTCGGTTTGAGTTCAGTTACTCCCGAAGGTGCACCTGAATCCCTCAAACCAAGGCTCTGATACCAATTGTAACAACGCAAATTTTCAAACAAATTTTTCATTTTAAAAAAATAAAGTATTTCCATTCAAAACAAGGCATAAATAATGTAAGTGTCATGTCAAATACAATTTGTCTAAATCCCAAGATCATAAAAACATCCTTCAGTGTGCACCGATCACGCCGGCGCCTTCCCACGGTCCTCGCTAGTACCTGAAACACATACATAACAACTGTAAGCATAAATATGTCCTAGAAGCTTCGATCTGTGATTTGGAGCCGTTGCATGGCTCAAAACAAGTGTGTATGGAAAGAAGACTGAATGGACTCCGCGAGTCGCAAGGTTGACTCGGGGAGTCACATGAAGATGGTCGTGAACTCGACGAGTTGGATGAATAACTCGGCGAGTCCGATGAAGATCACCATAAAACTCGGCGAGTTGAAGAATAACTCGGCGAGTCAGATGAGTTTTCCTTAGGGTATGGATGCATGGGTATTCGTCAAGTTGAAGGAGGGAACTCGACAGATGGCCTGAATGTTTGAACGGAAATCGATGGAACTCGACGAGTCACCTCGATGACTCGGCGAGTGGGATGTACTTCAAGGCACTCGGCGAGTAGCCTAGGGTACTCGGCGAGTTGGGGTCAAAATGGACTGTTGACCTTGACTGAGGACTTTGACTTTGACCAGGGGTTGACTGGTGGGTTATGGAGTACCATAGAAGGTTAAGGACTTATGGATATATTGTATTATGGTCATACGTGGTGGAGCCTGTATCAAGTGATCCGAGAGTTGAAGTTTATCTTCCGAGTCGACATCTGCGAGGTGAGTTATCCTCACTATATCGATAGGGTCTACGACGCCAAGACCGGCCCTTTATGATTTACATCCTAGTTTAGGATGGTTGCTAAGTTATTGCTATGTTAGATTTCATCCTGGTTTAAGATGGTTGCTATGTTATTGTTTTGTTAGATTTCATCCTGGTTTAGGATGGTTGCTATGCTAGAGATCTGTTAGACCGGAATCAGGATAGATAGGATGTTATGCTTTTCTGATCCGTAAGGATTGGTATGTAGTGACCTGCTAAGTTGGTACTCTAGTTACAAGAGGATTCTATAGTTGATGATCAGTGTGACAGATATGTTGATGTTTGTATATGCCAGTATGTGATAGTTATGCGCACATGGTTAATTGCTTGTTGGTTGGGTTGAGGCGGTCCTGCTATGTGCTGAAGGCCAACGTACCCTACGAGCGGTCCGGGGAGACTGCAGGCCCACGAGGCGGACCAGTCATGCTGAAGGCTCGGGATAGATATAGATAGACTGCAGGCCCAGTAGGGCGGTCCAGTCAGGCCGATGGTCCAGTATACATGATTGTTTGATTGATTATTACTGATATGGTATTGTCAGTGTGGTATTGGTATTTTGGGGGTATCTCACTAAGCCCGTGGGCTTACAGTTTCCAGTTATTGTTTCAGATACTTCAGGAGATCGTGGCAAGGCAAAGGCGTGACCGTACCGCTCCTCATCCTTATGTTATGATTTTGGGACACTCTGATGGATATTGATTTGAAAACATTTTGTAAACAATACTATTTGACTTTTATTTTCTGATATAAAAGGTTTGAATTTGGATTGAAATTTATGGATGTTACAAGTTGGTATCAGAGCCTTGGTTTGAGTGAATTGGAGGAACACTCGTTTGAATCCAGTCTCAAATCAAGGAGATTTTTGGATGTAAGTTTTAAAAATGGTTTTCAAAAGAAAGGATGGAGGATGCAGAGGGTACGATCAGCTAGAGCCTATAAGTAAACCCCAAAATACCATATCGTTATTTGATATTTTTATACGTTAGAACAGCATGTTGGTGCTAGGCTAGGGATCTTCAGGGATCGCATGATAGATTTGCCTGATTATATGATACCTAATAGCCTAGGGTTTCTTTTATATGGGATTGACATCATAAATGTAGACGTTTAGTGTATGCATCACGACTGTGTGTAGTTAAGATCTTATAGCCTGAGAATGTCTGATTCGACCTTAGGTTGGGATTGGATATTCGAAAGTCTATCGGGTCCAGCGTTATGTGCGGCTAGCATACACTAGCGCTGCAGGGGCTGATGGAAGTTCCATGGATGTGTGAGTTGTGCAGAGCCGTGGGATCAGTTGTGAGATAGGCGATGTCCCCTAGTAGTGAGGGTTGAGCGAGCATTATGTTGAGTATAGTTTTAGGGCGTTGTGGTGATTGTAGGGTTTCAAAGCACTCCATGGATGATGGCAATGGGCCCCTTTGATGAATTCTAGGTTAAAAGCCCAAGACTTGTCTTTTTCCTATAAATAGTCATGTATTATTCATTATTAGGGTTAAGAGAGTGGCAAAATGTAGCCGCCACGTGAGGTTTCTTGTAGAGTTAGATTATTATTTCTTAAAGTGTAATTTGTTCCTCACAATTCAATAAATCGAGTGATCATTCGACATAATCTTCATATTTGTGTTTGTTCTTATTTTCCGCATCTTGTTCATCAAATCTCAATTAGGGTTTTAATCCCAACAAGTGGTATCAGAGCGGGTCTTTGAAGATCTATGGATTTTTGAAGTATCGGTTCTTGATTTGGTGATTTTCTGCACATATATTGAAGAATTATTGGTGTTTTGGCGGTATGGGCCCGTACTACTAGAAGCACAGGACCCACACACATAGCAAGGAAGTCACAATCCCTAGGATTGTGGGTTTTGGCCTCCCGATACTATGTTATTCATCTGATGATTTATATATTTCAGTATGGTGGTCATGAGACGTGTTGCTTCTGGATCCGGATCAGGATCAGGATCGGGGTCGGGAGACGGAGGGTTGGAGGTGCCGGTAGCACCTTGTTGGATTAGTGTCTAAGTCCATAACTATTTTGGTATGTACTTGACCCGATGGTTCATGGTCCTTTTGGGTTGCCTTCACCAAAGCAACTTGATAGGATGAATTATGGAGAGAGGATTAATTACGATTTATTAATATATTATGAGAATAATATATTAAAGGAGAAATCATATTGTTTAATTAATATTAGTCAAGAATTAATAAGAATTAACTTTGTGGCTAAAAGACATTAACTAAATAAAGGGGACTAGATCTGTCAATTGTGTGATAGTTGAATATTGGGCTAATGGACTCCATAGAGGATGGAGTGGACGAATTCTATGGGGAAACCCATTAGAAATCGTCCAAGGCCTCTAAGGAGGGAGTCCATGGGTTCCTTAGGGCCTAAGCAGTCAAATTAGGGTTTCCTTGTTAGATAACCCTAATAGCCTCACTATTTAAGGACCCCTAGGGCACCAAAAACGTGGAGAACTGATTCCTTAGGGTTTCTACACGTTTTTGAGTGCCTCCTCTCTTATCTTTCTTCATCCTCTTGCTCTTGGTGTTTGTGAGCCATTAGAGGAGTGACACTTGTGACTCTAAGCTTTCTAAATCCATTACAAGGAGGAACTGAGATTGTTATTGCTACATAACAATCAAGGTAAGATCTAAACCGTATTCTTATGTTAATATGATTAAACGTATTCTAGATCTAGGGTTTATAGCTTTGGATATTCAATTGCATGTTCATTAGACAAACTAGATCCAAAAGCTATTAGGGTTTGCATGTACACCATAGGAATGATGTTTTGCTCTTAACCCATCAGCGGTATCAGAGCCATGACTGTTTGTTTGATGTATTTAATGCTATTGTGAATTATCCTTGCTTAAAGATCGAAATTTAGGGTTTCTGTGGGCTGAACTCGCCGAGTCCATAGATGAGCTCGCCGAGTTCATGCCTGACTCAACGAGTTAGCTGGTCAGAAAGAGGGAAAATCGGGATTTTGTGCTCTTCTGGCTGTGGGATAGTTACCAAAACATTTTTTATTGATATAAATCAGATTTTTATGATATTGGGTGATTATCTTTGCCAAAATTAAAGATAACTTCATATTAGTTAAATAATTATTTCCTTATATGATTAGATTTAATTATTTGAATTATTTGGTGAATTATCTTGCAAGAATTTGGACTAGGTCAAATTAGATAACCACCAATTATTTGTTAATTGTTTTATTTGAATTTTGTGATCTACAATATTCTTGATAAAGTTTGGAAAAGTTTCAAATTATTCCCTTAAGGTTTTATAGTTTAAATTTGAACAAAAAAAATTTTGTTTTTGAAATTTAAATAAGTTAAACCCTAATGTTTTGAAATGTTTCAAAACTTTCCCTCAAGTTTTGGAATTTAAAAGTTGATTAAAAGTTTAATTTAGAAATGTTAAATTCTAAAACCCTAGTATTGTTTTGAAAAGTTCAAATCACACCCTTATGGTTTTATTAATTAATTAAAGTTTATAATTAAAGGAGATTTAATAAAACCATAAAGTTTTGGTTTACATTTAATTAAATTAAAAGTATAATTTATTAAATTAGAACACCTAGTATTTTAAAAGTGTAAAATACACCCTATACTATATATAACTTTAAAAGTCTAGTATTATATATATGTATGAGTAAACAGTCAGTCTTACTATTAGTAGGCCTCGTTCACAAAGCTAGTCTATAAGGGTGTTTAAGGAAATAGCCTTTAAAATGGTGATTGAATGGGTATCCACTCATACCCACTGCACTCTTGACTAGTGGAGGGTCGTTAGCCGAACGGGTAGGATAGGATAGAAACCTTCCATTATAAGTATAATGATGTACAAAAGTAACTAAGTGCTTTTACAAAATTCTAAATCTTAGTTACTTTAGGAAAAAGTGAATTGATGCAATTCCATGAAATTACACTTTGTGCCCTTGCGAAGACGTTATTGGAGCATGTGTGGTTAACCGGCACACTAAATGGTTCTAAGCAAAGGTAGCAAAGGGTGACTCATTGTTTGTCATAGTTCGGTGGAGCGTGTGTGGTTTATCGGCACATCGAATAGGTGATTGTAACATTGAGGGCACCATGTAAGTTTGCATGGTTATTCACATCCTGTTTTGTGATCCTCGGCATCCCAGTAACAAATCGAGGGGCATATCGAAACATGCCATTGAAAAGTTCAATTAATCTCAAAAGATCTAGGAATTTTCAATAGATTTAAAACTTAAATTTCTCTTTCATTTTTCATGGTGGAAATTAGTGAATCATCATTCATTTACCTTCAAATGTTCTGCAATTTTGGGTTACGGCATCCCTCTCCCAATTTGTAGAGTATTGTGTTGGGTCCTAGCCTTAATATCTCATTTGTGTGATTTATTAAGGACTGAATCAATCAACTATCTTGAATTTTTCTCCCGTTTTGTAGATGTCAAAGTATGACAACTATGGTCTTCCCAAATCCCGTGGAACAAGCTTTTCACATGAAGATGATATTCCACGATTCGATCGAGGAACACGAGATCATGCTTCACTTCCTCCACCTCTTCCTATTGTTCTCCTTAACCCACAAGTTCAAAAGATTGAAAAGTTCAAACTCACTCAAGCCCTTTTGGCAAGTAAACATGAAAAAGGAAAGTCAGTGTGTGCACACGTCCTAGAGATGAAATCACACATTGATAGGTTAAGAATGTGGGGATCTGTTGTCTGTGAGGAGCTGGCTGTTGACTGGGTTCTTCAGTCACTTCCTCACTCATATAATGAGTTCGTAAGAGAGTACTATATGATGAACCACGACGTAACCCTCATCGATCTCACCTATATGCTTATTGCTGCTGAATCAGCAATGATTTGGTGCACTAGAAAAGCAAAGTTGATTGGTGGATCTGCCTTCCAGACCTCTACGGATATAGTCAATGACAACGAAAGACATGCCATGATCGAAAAGCTTGGTCATAAGAGAAAGGCAAAGTCAGAAGTAGTTATGTGTGCTGTTCCAAGAGAGTCAATTTGCTTTTATTGCCAAGAGAAGGGGCATTGGAGACGAAGCTGCCCTATTTACCTAAGAGATCAAAGAGATGGCAGAGTAAAAACGTATGGCTCTACTTTAGGTAAAATCCAGTAACTAACTCTTTTATGTTCCAATTCTAGATTCTTAATACATGATGTGATAAGATTGCATTTTGATGTTCTGTAGGATCGAAGAACAGAGACGAAGTTTAAGGGATGAAGGGAGTTGAATCTAATCATGAAGAAATGGATGTTGATCGCATTCCTTGAAGCTTAGATTCTTAAGATACTACTTGGAGTTAGAATAGATTGCTTAGGAATATGTAACAACATAGTTTTTCAGTTGAATTGCATTGTAAGGACAAATTTTTCAACAATAAAATAAATTTTGATTTTATATTATTTTTTTATCCTTGCAGCGGCGTACATAAAAAATTGATGTTTGTAAGTTTCTATTATTAGAAATAATGGATTTGATTCTTAATTATGTTATTTGTGGAAAGGTCAAAAATTCACCAAATAGGGAAAGTTTCTCATCCCCCAAGTTTCAATTGGACAAAAACATGGAATCATACAACTTGGTTGCATGATGAATGAGAAATTTCATATTTGGAAATTAGAGTAATTCGTTGACATACTGTCAAGTGAAGAACTAGGAGATCGAGTGTCACACCCCCAAACCTGAACGGCGGAAACGTTCGGGGGCGGATGACTTCATGTGGTAACCTAACAAATGAATACATAGTAAAGAAAGCAATACAACCATCATATATATATAATTGAAAGTTTACATTTGTCATAAGTTACATGTTCAAAACCAATTACAATATGATGTCAAAATATGAGATTAAACTCGCACCACAACATCTCTTCTTCAAAAGCACATTATTACCTGAAATTACTGAATCCCTAGGACATACAAGTAATTTTGAAAGAGTAGATCAACATTTAAGCTGGTGAGTTTCATAGGTAGTAAATGACAATGTTTGTATGAAATGAAATGTTTTGTCCTTGTTTGTTTGTTTCTAGAAAAGCCTATATTTTCTACTAGTATAAAAGTAGCCTTCTCTCAAGACCAATGTTTGTTTCTAAAAATGTATGTAAGTGTAAAATAACGAATATGTTTGAAAACATCGTAAATCAATGCATTTTTAATACCCCATGTGAGTTTTATAACCATACTATTCACTCGGAATGCCTATACACAACGTTCTTCAGGCGTTGGAATGTTATGACGTTTGTCACCCCAAATGATGGACTGTAGCTAATAGTCAAGGCGCGGGTTGTCAAGCCCGTATACATCTATACACAACACCATGCTACCCCTCCAAGGTATTCTGGTATATAATACAGGACTTGAAATGTGTACTCGAACGTACGTGAAGTTAATGTCTCACAAACCGTGGTATGAAAACAGATTTACGTGTTAAAATGTTCATTTGTTCTTGTATATGAAAGTGACTTCATGAAAATCGTGTTTCTAGTATGTAAAAGTTAGCAGTATTCTCATAAAACTATACCTATTATAGTTTTCTAATAGTGTGTCTCGTTTGTTTAGAAATACCTAGAAAAGGAATCACTTGTTATGAAAGTATAGATTTTTGTAGAGCCTAAGATAGACAAGTATACATATAATCTAAGAAAATGTTTAGTTTATACATATAATCTTGGAAAATGTTTCGTAACAACGCAAATTTTCAAACAAATTTTTCATTTTAAAAAAATAAAGTATTTCCATTCAAAACAAGGCATAAATAATGTAAGTGTCATGTCAAATACAATTTGTCTAAATCCCAAGATCATAAAAACATCCTTCAGTGTGTACCGATCACGCCGGCGCCTTCCCACGGTCCTCTCTTGTACCTGAAACACATACATAACAACTGTAAGCATAATGCTTAGTGAGTTCCCCAATATACAACTTACGCACATACGCCTTTCCAGGCCCTGACCTTCCGGTCCTCAACACAACGCCTTCTGGCCCATAACTTAATCGCCTTCCGGCCCATCACATATTGCCTCCCGGCCCACATAACATACATAGCACATATAACAAATAACTTACCACATATAACATACATATCACATATCATATCTGACCTTCCGGTCACATAGTCAAACCCTTCCGGGTACAGTATAGTGAGAAGACTCACCTCGTGAATGCTGAAAGCTAGCAAATCCTAAAATCGCTCGTGCTCAATCCGCCGAGCTACAACCTCCCTATAACATCATATATCTCTTATTAACACTTTTACCTTCTAAGTTTAACTGACCCTAAGAAGTCAGACTTAGGTCAACTCTGGTCAACGGTCAACGGTCAACGGTCAACTCGACCGGACTCGGTGAGTGCCATGGCGACTCGGCGAGTCTAGACGTCCTCCAATTCTCTAAGATTCCCCTTCTACTCGTCGAGTATCCTCCTTGACTCGACGAGTTACTCCTGGAAGAATCGCGGGGCCACCCCGACTCAACTCGTCGAGTCTGAAGAACAACTCGACGAGTCCCAGTTAATCTTCAAGCTACTCGCCGAGTCTGTTCATCGAACTCGGCGAGTCCATGCCATGCAACCGCTCAAACTACATCCTAAGGTCAGAACTGCTCCGACCATTCCTAGGTCTGGCCTTCCTAGGCTGATCCATCACGTAAAGTCCTCATTTCAGTGCTCATGATACACCCTATGATTCATAATTTACATTTTGACCTAAGGCATAAGGATTCCAATCCAAAACCTTCATCAATTCCCGAAATGCACAGGCATGGGACATTCTGGACCTCTGAAGGTCCCAATACAGGGTTACAATCGTTTAGGGGGACTAGGGTAACATTCAATCTATTCACAAAAGGGTTCCATAAACCCTAATTCCATAATCACATCAACATAGCAGGGTATATTCGAATTTTTACCTGGATGATGTATTCTCTGTGTCCCCAATCCTCAGAATGTGACTCCCTTGCTGTTCCTTTAGCCAATCCCTTCTCTTCCTTGCACAACAACTCTTCTATAATCAACAATGGCCTATAATCCTTGCTCCAGATGCACACAATTGATTTAGGGTTCTTCTCAGAAGGCTAAAATGAACAATGACGGCCAATAAGTCCCTTTTATACGTCCCAAACCTGAACGGTTAGGGTTTTCGCTAAACAGCACAGACTCGTCGAGTCCATATCTGGACTCGTCGAGTCCAGTCGCGGACCCGGGACCAGGTCTGCGATCCTACTCGGCGAGTCTAGGCTCCAACTCGCCGAGTCCCCTCTTAAATCACCCCAAAAACATAATTTAACAATACCTGAGATTCTGGGCTGTTACATGTTTAGTTTATACATGCATTACAACAATTTATATTTCAAAAGATAGAATGCTATTGTAACATATTTTATATACGAAAGTTCCGTATAAAGTTTATAAATCACATATGATTTGGTTATATAAAAGCATATAAAAATTCTTTATATAACACACGATGATAATCGTGTGTTTTACTTGTATTCCCCCCCCCCCCCCTTGAAAGCATATAAAAGCATTTATAGAACATTTAAAAGGTTAATTAAGGGGTATGAAATCACTTGAAAGTTTGAAGAAAGCGAGATGGAAACCGGGCAGAGTTTCGTCTCGGGAAACGGATTTTTCTCGGGATTCTCGGGAATCTCGGGAGTAGAAACGATCTTCGGGACTTGAGCAAAATGACCAGGGCTTCGGGTTAGAACGGGCACGGAAAATGAGGCAAGAATGCAAAGGAAATGAGAGAATTGGAGCCCTTTCTTCGGAACCCTCGCATCCCTTTTATAGGGGCTGGGAACCGCCTCAATACGCAGGGCATACGCGTACGTCATGAATGACCGAGTCCTCGACTGCCTCGGAAATTCGGATGGGACTTGCTAGCTTCGCATAGACCGGGACGTGGACGATCTGAGCCCTAGGCCTTGAGTACGCGGGGCGTACTTCGGCCCTATCTGCTGACTCCCTTCGGATAATACCAAGAGTTTATAATTAAATTTATATTTAATTTAATTAATAAACTTCTAAAATTCATATCTTCTTCATAAGAATTCCGTTTTCGATGGTCTTTATATCCACGCGTAGGTGAGACTACGCTCTACAACTTTCGTTTAGACTCCGTCGGCAAATTTTGAAATTACTTTTAGTATTTATTTTTAAAAGGGTCGTGTTTAAGGAATTTCTTCAGAAATTCATAACTTCTTTATCTGACGTCGGTTTTTGCCAGACTTTTTACCGCTGAATTACCATTGTTGAGACCTTCGATTCTCATTTAGGTCATTTCGGCCAAAAGTCGCTCGATCTCCGATTCGAGTTTTTAGCTGGCTGCTGTTATGCCGAACTTGGAAAAATCACAACTTCAATATACGAAGTCGGATTTGGGTGTTCTTTTTACGTACGATCATGGTTTAATGACATTAAACATAGTAGGAATTTAAATAGAAACTTTTTGGACATATTATTATCAAAGTTAATTTCATTAACTCACAAGTGGTTACAATACTTGACTTTTTAGGTCATTACAAAGAGTTGAAATATCGGGTTGTCACATCATCCCCCCGTTGGAGGGAATTTCGTCCCGAAATTTTAAGTAGTAAAGATACTAGTGGATCAGAGAAAGAGATGAGGGTACTTTTGTTTCATCTGATCTTCGCGTTCCCATGTGAATTCAGGTCCCCGCTTGGCGTTCCAGCGAACCTTCACGATGGGTATGCGACTTTGTTTTGTTTGTTTGACCTCTCGGTCCATCATTTCTACCGATTCTTCCACAAAGTTGAGGCTCTCGTTGATCTCGATCTCGTCGAGTGGAATAACAAGAGTCTCATCGGACAAACACTTTTTCAAGTTCGAGACATGGAAGGTTAGATGTATGTTACTAAGTTCATGCGGTAGGTTAAGTTTGTAAGCCACAGGGCCGATTCTAGCAAGAATCTAGAAAGGCCCTATATATCTTGGATTTAGTTTCCCACGCTTCCCAAAGCGTATTAAACCCTTCCACGGTGAGACCTTCAATAAAACGTGGTCTCCTACTTGCAATTCCAAAGGTTTCCTCCTTTGGTCAGCGTAGCTTTTCTGTCGGTCTCTGGAGGCTTTCAACCGTTCACAAATTTGAACGATCTTCTCTGTCATTTCTCATATGATTTCTGGACCGGTGAGAGTGCTTTCAGGAACTCGTCCTCAGGCTAACTGGGTATCGCCAACTTTAGTCCAGCACAGAGGGGATCTGCACTTTCGACCATAGAGGGCTTCAAACGGAGCAGCCTTTATGCTTGTATGATAACTATTGTTGTATGAAAATTCGACAAGGGGTAAATGGATATCCTATGCCTTTCCAAATTCAATCACACAGGCTCTCAGCATATCTTCCAAGGTTTGTATCGTTCTCTCACTTTGCCTGTCTGTTTGTGGGTGGTAGACTGTACTCATATCTAGTCTAGTTCCCAGGGAACTTTGTAGTGACTGCCAGAATCTTGAAGTGAATCTACTATCTCTATCGGAGATAATGGATATCAGAACACCGTGCAGTCGCACTACTTCCCTTATGTAAGTTCTTGTAAGCTTTTCCATTTTGTCTGTCTCCTTGATTGGTAGGAAATGCGCGGATTTGGTCAATCTGTCGACGATGACCCATATGGTATCAAGTCCACCCGTCGTCTTGGGCAACTTGGTTATGAAGACCATGGTAATTCGTTCCCGTTTCCATTTTGGTATCTCCGGTTGTTGTAGTAATCCTGACGGTTTTTGATACTCGACCTTAACCTTTGCGCAAGTAAGGCATTTACTTACAAAAGTAGCAATTTCTGCTTTCCTGATAGGCCACCAGTACAGTTTCTTAAGATCCAGATACATTTTATCTGAACCTGGGTGAATGGAATATCTTGTGTTGTGTGCGTCGGCCATGACTACGTCTCTGAAACCACCATGTTTTGGTGTCCATATTCGGTCCATGAGATAATATGCTCCGCCACCCTTGACTTCTAGATTCTTTTCCATTCCTCGCAGGGATTCACCCGCCACATTTTCAGGTTGCAAAGCTTCTATTTGTGCCTACTTAATTTTTGAGGATAAGTGGGAATGGATAGTCATAGTCAGAGATTTGACCCTCCGACCAGTGTATTCCTTTCGACTGAGGGTGTCAGCCACCACGTTGGCCTTGCCAGGATGATAACGAATTTCACATTCGTAGTCATTGAGTAACTCAACCCATCGTCGTTGTCGCGTGTTGAGTTCCTTCTGATTAAAAATGTGTTGAAGGCTCTTGTGATCAGTGAAAATAGTACTCTTTGTTCCGTATAAGTAGTGTCTCCAGATCTTCAGAGCAAATACTACTGCTCCTAACTCAAGATCGTCGGTCATATAGTTCACTTCGTGTGTCTTAAGCTGTCGGGAGGCATAAGCAATAACCTTCCCTCTTCGAATAAGAACACAACCAAGTCCTTGGTTGGATGCATCGCAATACACTACGAAATCTTATATCCCTTCGGGGAGGGATAGTATTGGTGCGGTGCACAAGGCCTGTTTCAGCGTTTGGAACGCCTTTTCTTGTTTCGCTTCCCAGTCAAAGGACACGCCTTTCTGGGTTAATGTAGTAAGAGGTTTCGCAATGCTAGAGAAGTTCTTTATGAATCTGCGATAATAGCCGGTGAGACCTAGAAATTGACGAATTTCTATAGGTGTCTTTGGTGCCGACCAGTTCTCAATGGCCTTAATTTTGGAGGGGTCCACGTGTATCCCTTTCTCGCTAACAACGTGGCCCAAAAATTCGACTCTTCGAATCCAAAATTCGCATTTAGAGAACTTCGCATAGAGTTTCTCCGATCGCAGTTTTTCTAGGACTTTTCGTAGGTGCTGACTATGCTCTTCCTTACTTCGGGAGTAGATAAGTATATCATCGATAAAGACGATGACGAACTGATCCAAGTAAGGATGGCATACCCTATTCATTAGGTCCATAAATATTGCTGGTGCGTTGGTTAATCCGAACGGCATCACTACAAATTCGTAGTGCTCGTAACGAGTTCGGAAGGCTGTCTTGGGAATATCCCCCTCTAGTACTCGTAATTGGTGATATCCGGATCGTAGATCTAACTTTGAGAAGTAGTTTGCTCCCTGTAGTTGGTAAAATAGGTCGTCAATACGGGGTAGAGGATAACGGTTTTCGACAGTAAGCTTGTTCAGTTCTCTGTAGTCGATGCACATGCAGAACGATCCGTCTTTCTTCTTTACGAACAAGACCGGTGCTTCCCAAGGTGAGAAACTTGGGCTTATTGTCACACCCCGAAAACCAAAGGCGGAAACATTTCTGGGGTTGACTCCATGTTGAGAATCAAATCCAATGTACATAGTAAGTAAAGTAAATCAACCATTACATTACATATATGAAAGTTTTACATTTATTTCAAAAGCATAAGTTATACAAGTGATACATAGTTTATATGAACAACACGAAAAGAGTCTTCTGAGAACTCCATCTTCGCACAAAAGGATCTTCGGGTACCTGTCTAACACGGACCTGAGAATACAAGCGGTTTGAAAATCAGCATAAAGCTGGTGAGTTCATAAGCGGTTAGTTTTTCTGAAAATGTACGAATTCCTTTGGTTTCCTGAAAAAGTAGTTATCCAAGAAAATCCCATATTTTCTTATGTAGAGTTAGTTTCCAAATCCGAAAGTAAAGTAAACGATGTACAATGAAAACATCATTGTTCTTGCGAATTGTAGTTCATTTGTTTAATTTGTTACACTTTTCTAGTTACGCACTACTGTTACTCAGGAAGAACCCCATGTTCTCCTAACTGTGTGTGTCAACTATTACCAATTCTGATTATGTTCAGTGTTCTTCCCAGGAAAACCCCATGTTTCCCTGACTCTATGTGTATGAATATCATTACTAATTCTGGTTATATTCAGTGTTCTCCCCAGGAAAATCCCATGTTTTCCTGAATGTGTGTGTATGTGTTCCTGCCATTCTTGAACGCTCATTAGCTTTACTACGCACATAAAGCTAGCAAATGAGTCTAAAACATTAATAATCTAGATTGCGAGTCCTTAACTACACTCAGACTGGGTATGACTCAGACCATGGCCAATATCCTTTTTATGACTTTCGTCACCCTTGAACCATTTGGTTCGGCTGTAGCTAGCAGCCAGGTGCGGGATTGTCAATCCCGTATAGGTCTATACACTCAAGCCACGCTCTCCTACGAACGGAGATTCTGGTTACAGGGTTAGTCCTCCACTATCTCGTGCCATGGAAGTGTTACAAGGACGTGTCTCCAATCATTAAGATTACTCTTTACTTTTCGATTAGGAAAGTAGTATTTACGACTGGTTATGTTCTACGTATCTATCCTTTACACTCGAGCCTAGGTGTTTTATTAAGGACATTACACTCGAGCCTAGGTGTTATTTAATGATGACTGTCCTTTTACACTCGATCCTAGGTATATTATTAAGGACATTACACTCGAACCTAGGTGTTATTTAATGATTACGGTCCTTTACACTCGATCCTAGGTGTATTATTAAGGATATTACAGTGATTTGTATATTATGATGGTATTTATCTATCACATTCGAGCCTAGGTGTATTGTTAAGGACGTACAGATGTTTTATGTTTTCTAATGGAGTCTGTCTTTTACACTCGAACCTTAGTGTTTTATTACATACATTACAATGGTTTATGTATTCTATCAGTTTAAGTGTGAACCATCAAATGCAAAGTACACAATATAACAGTGTATAATAAGAATTGAAAATCGGGTTAAAACAAACAACTCTACAAGTTAAAACAGTTTGTTAAAAAGGTTTTCAATTCTTAAAATGTACAATTTTGAAACCATTTAACTGAAATCATGTGATTGAGTACAAGATATTCTTGTACTTTTGCTTGTATTCCCCCCTGAAAACATTGAAAAACCATTGAAAAAGGGTAGGGGTATGAACTCACTGGACGCGGATATGTATCGATTTCAGATGCTAAACGTCGAATCGAGTGTTTGGAGTATTCTTGTACTTTTGCCTGATAACACACGAGATTCCTATGTAAAATGAAATGGCATACAAATATATCTAATTAGATTTACAAACTCTAATTAGATATGAAGTTACACTCCAACAAACGAAAACACCTCAAAACGAGTGTTTGGAGTGACCCGGGTGACATCTACGCACGGGAATTGAAGCGAGGGACTTGGGATTTGAGTTTAATCCCCAAGAGTAAACTCCTTAATGATGTTTACGGCCTAAACACCCATCCCCCATGAGTTTACGGCCGTAAACTCATGGTGGGGTGGTATATGGTGTTTAATGGGTCACAAATGGATAGTAACACTTGGAAATGCTTGGAATAATTTTACCTAAGGCTTGGACTGAATTAAAATCACCAAATACAACCTTTAAGGGAGTTTACGGCCTAAGCATGGGGCCTATGGCCGTAAACTCTCATATCCTCTTGAATAAGTGTTTTTAAGGTCTCAAACTTAATCACATGTGATTCCAAAAATTCCCACAAGCCTAGAAATGAGTTTGGGGCACCAATTGACACTCTTTTAGGAGTTTACGGCCATGGGGTATGTTCTATGGCCGTAAACTCTCAAATGTGGGGTTTTGATGTTTTTAAAGCCCTTAAACTATTTTTGGTTGGTCCTATGATTTATTCCAAGGCTTTTGGTGGTGTTGGATGGCTTTCTAACACCTTAGAAATGAATTTATACCCATGTTTGAGGAGTTTATGGCCCAAGCACATGCCTTGGCCGTAAACTCATACGAACCTCACAAAAATCATGTTTGAAGTGTTCTAGGTCCATTTCCAATATTCCAAAAATCATATCTAAGTCTTGTTTGTGTCATGGAAGGGTTAATTGGCTTAAAACCCCCTTAAATATGTGTTTACGGCCTAGGTACCTTCCAGGGCCATAAACTCATATACAAAGCTTTAATTCTAGTTTTGAGGCATTCTAATTCCATTTCATAAAGTCCTTTAGCCATATTCAAGGTCCAATTGAGGTTTGGAAGGGTTTTGTTGCTCCAAAAACCCCCTTTATATGAGTTTACGGCCTAGGACTGTTCTAGGGCCGTAAACTCATGGTAATTGTCCTATTCCATGATTTGAACTCGAATTTGAAGACTAAAGAGGTTGCATAACAAATTAGGGAAGGTACCTTGGTGATTTGAAGCCTTAAACTTGAGATTTTGACCCTTAAATCTAGTTTGAGGAGAGAGGTTGGAGTGATAGTTGTAAAATGGAGAAAAAGCTTCAAAATGGAGACTAGGATCACTTTAAATAGTGTCCAGGATCGGGACACGGTAGAATTCTACCCGATACCGGCGTTAGACGGGGCTTTTGGTCGCACCCGGCCAATTTGCCGTAACCCGATATGGTTGATTCTAGAAATGTTCCGATCATTAATATGAGGCGTTAGAATGAGTTCTAAGGGTATTAAGACACTTATTAAGTCATAAAATAAAACTCACATTAACGACTTAATAAAAGGTCGGAAACGGCGATTGGATGATCGGAACGAGTCGTGAAAAGGGGTTTTCAATTACGGATATGAATTTTGAGTTGTTACACTTATGAATCCTTTTTGAAGGAGTTCATTAAGTTGACTGGAAAGCTCCTGCATCTCTGCTGGTGCGAGACGATAAGGCGACTTCGCTACTGGGGTAGCCCTTGGAACTAAGTCGATTCTGAACTCGACTTGGCGTTGTGGTGGTAATCCCGGTAGTTCTTCTGGAAACATATCGGGAAAGGCGCGTACTTCTGGAATGTTCTTGATGTCCTTCAGTTCCCGACTCGTATCGACGATGTGTGCTAGGAATGCTCGACAATCCTTCCGTAAACACTTTCGATCTTGGATGCACGAAATGATACGAAGGTTTGTACTTGATTTGTCGTCGTAGATAACTAATGTTTCATTGTTAGGGAGATTAAGACGAACTGCTTTCTCAAAGCACATGATGTTGGCGCGAAGAAGACTCAACCCATCCATGCCGACTATGACGTCGAAACTTTTAATTAGGACCGGCATGAGATTGATAGGGAAAGAATGACCATCTAAAGTTAACGTACAGTCCATGTATATGCAATTAGTGCTTTCGGTTTTCCCATTGGCCATCTCTACCATAAATGATTTTTCTAACTTGCTAGGTTTAGGTTTAAGTAAGGGAACAAAGTTTTGACTCACGAAGCTTCTCTCCACTCCACTATCGAATAATATGCATGCATATGAATTATCTAGAAGGAACATAGCAGCAACTACAGTCGGATCAGCTACAGCTTCATCGTGGCCTATAGCTAAAACTCATCCCACCCCGCCAGTATTTGCTGCCTTTGGGCAGTTCCTCTTGTAGTGGCCCACCTCGCCACAACCATAGCAAGTCTGGCCTACACCCGCGTTGGGAACTTGAGTGATCGGCTTTGCGGGATCCTTGCAGAAACGGACAATGTGTCCCTTTCTGTTGCAGTTGGAGCACTGCATTTCCCGACAAGGTCCATGATGGTGGTAAGTGCATTTGGTGCACTTTGGAAGATTACCCCCATAAGTCTTTGTTGGCTAGGGATTTGTAGGGACTGTAGTAGGTATAGTGGCAGCATTCACTGAGACCAGTTGTTTCTTTGCGGATTCTTGGGAAGACCCACCCCTCCCTTTATTCCATACCCTCTTCTTGTTATTGTTGTTGTTGTTGTTGTTGTTGTTGTTGTTTCCCTTTTGTGGTTCTGGCGTAGCAACCGTTGAGTTCTGATGACCTCCATAATCAACAAGAGATTGTGCCAGTTCCTTGGCACTTTCAAATGTGTCAGGTTTTGAAGCTAACACGCTGGACCTAATTTGGGGCGACAGTCCCCAAATGTATCTCTCTATTTTCTTACTCTCAGGAGTAGTCATATCTGGGCAAAGGATTGCCAGATCGCAGAACCTGTTGGTATAAGTCGCGATGTCATTACCAACCATTCCGAGAGTCCAGAGTTCGTGCTCAAATTTTTGAATCTCTCCCCGTGGACAATATTCTGTCATCAGCATGACATTTAATCTTTCCCAGCTTATAGAGTTTGCCACTATCAGGGTATGTACCTTAACGTGGCCATTCCACCAAGTTAAAGCTCTATCAATAAGGGTGAAAGTTGCAAATTTGACTTTGCTGTGCTCGGGACAGGAGCAGATTTCAAAGACTGATTCTGTCCTTTCAATCCACTGCCTCAGAGCTATCACACCACCAGTTCCATAAAACATCCGGGATTTGGCATTAGTAAAATCCTTATAGGTGCATTCCCGGGGTTGCCCATGACTCTCACCATGGTTGGATAAGTGTGTGCCAGTTCCCGAGCCAGTAGTACTCGAGTTATTGATCTGTGACATGGTAGCTGCTACCGCTGCGGTGACTGCTGCTTGGAACATGACATCATCAAATTGAGGTGGTGGAGGTGGTGGTGGTATAGGTGCTTCCCCACCATTGTTTCGCCTTGGATTCCTACGCGGAGGCATCCTTCAACTATAGCTTGAAAAGATAACGATAAGAATTACTTAGTATAGAAACTGAATGTGTCTTACGAACCAAAATGCAATAGTTCAACAACAGATGATAGTATGAGTCTTAAAATAGTAGAATGAAAGTTATTTGTAAGACTGAAAATATGAATCAAGCATTTGGTTTTCTCGATGACTTTCCAAGGATTTAATGAAATACTCCACGTAGTAATAATAGTGCCACTTATATTAATATAATTGTTGATACAACGATCATGAAAAATTGACCCCCTATAAGGGTCTCCGGTTACAAAGTTTGAGAAATTTATAGACTTTTAGCCGAGGTCCTAACTTATAACAAAATTTGAGATTTTTGCAAGCACTACTTGCGATGTAGGTTGCGCTTGGAGCTTAACTCCGCATCTGATTGCTTTGACTCCATTAGACGCCGATCAAAAGCGGCTTGTTGTTCCCTTAATTCGGCGAGGGCTGCAATCATTTGCGCTTGGAATGCCTCGGTTTGGAGTTGAGCATTGTCTTGCATTCTGTCCAGCCTACGGATGTCGAAAGTGTGAACCTGTACTTCCACGTTGACATCCCGAAGTCGGCTAGCTTGAACTCCAGATTGATAGGACTGATTGGCTAGCTTACCCACCATTACTGGGAGAGCCCGATCAGCCGAACCTCCGCCTCGGACATCGTAGAAGTCCCGGCACATGACGTAGGGAGGGCGTAGGTTTTGTTGTTGGCTTCAATGGTGGAGGTGACTTCCCCAGACGAGAGTCGGTCCTTAAAAGTTCCTTACGAAGACGGGAGGTTGTACGGGTGGTGGGTTGATCACTTCCAACTCTAAGTCGGTACCGGAGTCATCCTCCACTTCTATGGGTTCCTCGTACTCTTTGGGATCATCTTCGAGCCATCCTCCATTGCCTTGGTTGGGAAAGTAGGGGTCGCCAGGGTAGTGAAATCCAGCCATTTGACTGTACGAGAATTAGGGTTATAAGAATTGAATAAAGTTGAAACATGCAAAACATGTAGGTTCAACTAGTTTAGGTAGCAAATACTCCTAGAGTATTTAAATTCTTGTGTTTGATTCTTGTAACGGTTTGGTAAGTTTTGACTTGTTGCTTACTACGAGCAATCCTCGATATATATTGGTCCGATCTCGGACAAATATAGTTGATCACGCTATATTCGTCCCAAATCTGATTATATATATATATCGAGTTTTAATCGTAGTGTCAACTTGTCTAAATACTTGTTGTATTGTTAAAATCATGAAAATAATTTTGTTGTATGCACGTATTTGTACTGAAATGAACTAACAATTTAAGTTAAACGTAGCGCTGCTTAAGCGTAAAAACAAAAGAAAAATGTTTTGTCAGAGAGTATTAGTCCCTTAAGCATTTATAGTTTGTATATCTTATGTGGTTCGATATACTTAGTTCACTATAAACATTGTTCTGATACCAATCTATCACACCCCCAAACCTGAACGGCGGAAACGTTCGGGGGCGGATGACTTCATGTGGTAACGTAACAAATGAATACATAGTAAAGAAAGCAATACAACCATCATACATATAATTGAAAGTTTACATTTTTCATAAGTTACATGTTCAAAACCAATTACAATATGATGTCAAAATATGAGATTAAACTGGCGCCACAGCATCTCTTCTTCAAAAGCATATTAGTACCTGAAATTACTGAATCCCTAGGACATACAAGTAATTTTGAAAGAGTAGATCAACATTTAAGCTGGTGAGTTTCATAAGTATAAAATGACAATGTTTGTATGAAATGAAATGTTTTGTCCTTGTTTGTTTGTTTCTAGAAAATCTTATATTTTCTACTAGTATAAAAGTAGCCTTCTCTCAAGACCAATGTTTGTTTCTAAAAATGTATGTAAGTGTAAAATAACCAATATGTTTGAAAACCTCGTAAATCAATGCATTTTTAATACCCCATGTGAGTTTTATAACCATACTATTGACTCGGAATTCCTATACACAACGTTCTTCAGGCGTTGGAATGTTATGACGTTTGTCACCCCAAATGATGGACTGTAGCTAACAGTCAAGGCGCGGGTTGTCAAGCCCATATAGATCTATACACAACACCATGCTACCCCTCCAATGGATTCTGGTATATAATACAGGACTTGAAATGTGTACTCGAACGTACATGAAGTTAATGTCTCACAAACCGTGGTATGAAAACAGATTTACGTGCTAAAATGTTCGTTTGTTCTTGTATATGAAAGTGACTTCTTGAAAATCGTGTTTCTAGTATGTAAAAGTTAGCAGTATTCTCATAAAACTATACCTATTATAGTTTTCTAAAAGTGTGTCTCGTTTGTTTAGAAATACCTAGAAAAGGAATCACTTGTTATGAAAGTATAGATTTTTGTAGAGCCTAAGATAGACAAGTATACATATAATCTACTAAAATGTTTAGTTTATACAGGTAATCTTGGAAAATGTTTAGTTTGTACATGCATTACAACAATTTATATTTCAAAGATAGAATGCTATTGTAACATATTTTATATACGAAAGTTCCCTATAAAGTTTATAAATCACATATGATTTGGTTATATAAAAGCATATAAAAATTCTTTATATAACACACGATGATACTCGTGTGTTTTACTTGTATTCCCCCCCCCCCCCCTTGAAAGCATATAAAAGCATTTATAGAACATTTAAAAGGTTAATTAAGGGGTATGAACTCACTTGAAAGTTTGAAGAAAGCGAGATGGAAACCAGGCAGAGTTTCGTCTCGGGAAACGGATTTTTCTCGGGATTCTCGGGAATCTCGGGAGTAGAAACGATCTTCGGGACTTGAGCAAAATGACTAAGGCTTCGGGTTAGAACGGGCACGTAAAACGAGGCAAGAACGCAAAGGAAATGAGAGAATTGGAGCCCTTTCTTCGGAACCCTCGCATCCCTTTTATAGGGGCTGGGAAACGCCTCGGTACGCAGGGCGTACGAGGGTACGCGGGGCGTACGCGTACGTCATGCATGACCGGGTCCTCGACTACCTCGGAACTTCGGATGGGACTTGCTAGCTTCGCATAGACCAGGACGTGGACGATCTGAGGCCTAGGCCTTGAGTACGCGGGGCGTACTTCGGCCCTATCTGCTGACTCCCTTCGGATAATACCAAGAGTTTATAATTAAATTTATATTTAATTTAATTAATAAACTTCTAAAATTCACATCTTCTTCATACGAATTCCGTTTTCGATAGTCTTTATATCCACGCGTAGGTGAGAGACTACGCTCTACAACTTTCGTTTAGACTCCGTCGGCAAATTTTGAAATTATTTTTATTATTTGTTTTTAAAAGGGTCGTGTTTAAGGAATTTCTTCAGAAATTCATAACTTCTTTATCTGACGTCGATTTTTACCAGACTTTTTACCGCTGAATTACCATTGTTGAGACCTTCGATTCTCGTTTAGGTCATTCCGGCCAAAAGTCGCTCGATCTCCGATTCGAGTTTTTAGCTGTCTGCTGCTATGCCGAACTTGGAAAAATTATAACTTCAATATACGAAGTCGGATTTGGGCGTTCTTTTTACGTACGATCACGGTTTAATGACATTAAACATAGTAGGAATTTAAATAGAAACTTTTTGGACATATTATTATCAAAGTTAATTTCATTAACTCACAAGTGGTTACAATACTTAACTTTTTAGGTCATTACAAAGAGTTGAAATATCGGGTTGTCACATCGAGTACACAAGGTTGTGTGTTGATCAAGTCCACCACAAGAGTAACGAAGATATTCGTCATGATTTACTAAGGTTAAGTAAATAGGATTATACTTATGAGATTAAGTGTAATTCTCAGTTGATTGAAAGAGTTTCAATAAATAGCAGAACGAATAACGAAGAATTAAGTAGGCAGAAAGATAAAAGTTTCTCTATTTTATGAAGAAGGGAGAGTACCTTTTATTATGTTTTATGACAGGTCTTAATGATTAAGAACCATATCTCAATTGATTCTCTAAGTGATTCTTAGTACAATTGTATGTCTGAGAAGAGGAATCAAGAATTGAAGAAATGGTTAAATCAAGAAGTCAGTCATACTTCGTTCCAAAAACAAGTCTCAGAGTTAAGATTGTGAATTGAGTGACAAGTCTCAAGAAGGTTTATAACTTTCATCAAATGTAGAATTTGGAAAAGGCTTTCTTATTCTTGCACATTTGAAATTGGAAAGTTGTGATGTCTTGGATAAGACAAAGACCAACTAAGACCAATTTTGTGAAGTGTTTTGTCTTGATAAAAGCTACACTAACTCTTGAATACTTGTTTGTCAAGAAATGTTTATTGACAAGAGAATCTTATATGTCAAGGAGTCAGTGGGAGTCTCAATGGTCTTGAAAAGTTTCAAGAACTAATAAAGAATAAACCTTATCGATCATAACTAGAACACGACTTGAGGTTTACAGCCTATCGTGTTGACACTATCTTGTTTCTGTGTCGTTCCAATTGAGTTAATTATGCATGTGAGTTCAATGAGTTCTCATTTGATAGCATAAAAAGCAAGTACCTTGATCAATGAAAAGTACATTGATAGGAAAGGGTGAGATGCTTAACTACTTGGAAGACATGGTGGGCACTTGTGTTACCATAAGGTAAGAAATCAAGATTGACAAAGTTCAGTCCATATGAGTATGGATTTGTCGCAAACTTTGGTTTTGGCAAATTCTCATGCATAGGAACACATACACCATTAAAATCTAAGTGTCATAAGATTCCCTCCTTCATGAAAATGACTGTGAGGAAATGCTTTCACTAAGAGAGATTTTAAAAAGATAGCAATTGTGAAAATTGTATTCTCAAATTCGATTATGGTTATGGTATCCCTTTCCATAGTTCGAATTGTAAGATTTGGCAATTAGTCTAAATTGTTTAGACACACATATGAGCTATCTAAGGCAAAGGTGTATAAGATTAAGAATCTTAGATAAAGGATTATCAAAGCATTAGATATTAGAAATATGAACTTAAGAAATTCAATAGGAATTGTTTTCTGGAAGTTAAGCTGTTTTTTGAATACATGTCAAAGCTAGTGGGAGCATAAGTGTTATGCTTATATGATAATCATCATGATAGTGGGAGCATAAATTTTGTGCTTGTATGATTATTAAGGCAACTATTGCAAGTTAGCAATATTAATTATAGAAAACAAGAGTTATATTTTTCAAAGTCGTAAGGGTTGAATAGTTGTTTTGCTATAATTAAGGGAGAGAATATTATGCTTCATTTCAAATCTAAAGGCTTAGGTTGTGAAATGTTAATAAATTTAGTCAAGGATACATAGTGTGTTCTCAAATTTCGATTATGATTATGACATCCCTCTTCATAGTTCAAATTGTGAGAACGTGACACATAAAATATTATGGCATAAGATTGATAAAGTATCACATCTTTATGTAAGACATTATGCATCGTGTCCCATACGCTTCGGGTATAGGATTGATTGCAAATGCTATAATATTTGACCGTTCTAAAATTTTCCAAATGTCTAGCGCATTTAGAGGGAAAAATGACAAGAATCGGTTTTGACTAAGATAATTAAACAACTATCAAAGGACGTTCCAAAGCACGCTGAGGATTGGTCGCTTGTGAGTAGCTGGAAGTATGATATTGGATGGATCATATCGACATTATTATGATTAGATAAGATTTTATTAAGAATGAGTTGTCATATGGCAAATATGGAAATGTTTCCATATTGGGAGTTGGATATTGAGAATCTATGTCTAGATTAGAAACTTTTATGCAAGAAGGATGTTCAAAGGAATGTACTTTGAGTGAGAGACATCATAACTATGGAATTTCTTCTGATAGAGATTGGCCAAGTCTTGATGATTTTGAGCTATGACTTTACGAAAGGATCATTGCATAAAATGTTGGAATCTAGCATATTCTATAAGTGGCAAGAATTTGATATTCTTAAACTTGTGATAAGGATTGGGAGTTATGAAATGAGTATGATTGGAAATGTGTTCATTTGATCTATTTCACAAAGTAAGGACCGTAGGTAAACATTGTGTGCATGCTAAGAGCATGGGAAAATTGTTGTTATAATTCAAGAAAGAAGTTGATTACCCGAAACAACAAATAATGAGTAATCAATATGGTGATTAAATAAAATGTTTTATTTATACCCAGAGTTTGGGGCCATATGGGATTAGTATTATTCTTGTGTTTCACTTTGCATGTTTTGACTTCCTGAATAATTAAATTGGTTCACAACAATCAAATTGTTCGAACGGGCCATAGTCGTTCATATGTTGGAAGTAGGTATGAATGAAGACTGTCGTGAATTGGTGTGTGGATTGTCTAAAGTGTATTAGACATAAGCAAATGTTTGCTGCAACGTTCTTGAGTGCGTATGAATATGATTTGAGCATTGGATCGAACCCACGCTCACTTGGATCACTTCATGGATTTTATCACGAGTGATTTGTGAGACGATAATATCTTATATTCTTGAAACCGAGATGTGTGAGTTGTATCTTGCGAGTCGGTTGCACATTGATAATATGTAAACGCACCAGTAACATGGTGTCATAAAACATATTGTTGTGTGTGATTCGGTAAGTGAGTGCAAGCAAGCATTCAAAGTTTATCCGTTCCTTTTATCCAATGTGGGATGAAAGCGATATATGTGGGACTAATTTGATGTGTTCAATTGTAGTCTGTTGTCAGTCGTCATAAATTGGAAATCGGGAAACAACACATAGACAGAGAGAATGATTTAAATCCATGTCTCAGTCTATACGATATCTAGAATGGAGGAATATATGATCCCTTATCTAAAGGACACGCTTCTGATAGGATCCGAGTTGACAGCGGTTTTTGAAAGCTACGATTACAGATCATGATCTAAAGTCATATGCAGAATAGTTATTAGACTTATCCAAGTGGGAGACTGTTGGATTAGTGTCTAAGTCCATAACTATTTTGGTATGTACTTGACCCGATGGTGCATGGTCCTTTTAGGTTGCCTTCACCAAAGCAACTTGATAGGATGAATTATGGAGAGAGGATTAATTACGATTTATTAATATATTATGAGAATAATATATTAAAGGAGAAATCATATTGTTTAATTAATATTAGTCAAGAATTAATAAGAATTAACTTTGTGGCTAAAAGACATTAACTAAATACAGGGGACTAGAACTGTCAAATGTGTGATAGTTGAATATTGGGCTAATGGACTCCATAGAGGATGGAGTGGACGAATTCTATGGGGAAACCCATTAGAAATCGTCCAAGGCCTCTAAGGAGGGAGTCCATGGGTTCCTTAGGGCCTAAGCAGTCAAATTAGGGTTTCCTTGTTAGATAACCCTAATAGCCTCACTATTTAAGGACCCCTAGGGCACCAAAAACGTGGAGAACTGATTCCTTAGGGTTTCTACACGTTTTTGACTGCCTACTCTCTTATCATTCTTCATCCTCTTGCTCTTGGTGTTTGTGAGCCATTAGAGGAGTGACACTTGTGACTCTAAGCTTTCTAAAGCCATTACAAGGAGGAATTAAGATTGTTATTGCTACATAACAATCAAGGTAAGATCTAAACCCTATTCTTATTTTAATATGATTAATTGTATGCTAGATCTAGGGTTTATAGCTTTGGATATTCAATTGCATGTTCATTTGACAAACTAGATCCAAAAGCTATTAGGGTTTGCATGTACACCATAGGAATGTTGTTTTGCTCTTAACCCATCACACCTGAGCCAGTGGTACAGATAGGGAGTGAGGAGGTGGATGCTAGGATCTGGGAGATCATGCACAATGAGGTCGCTGCAGCTTTCCGAGCGCAACTACCATAGATGTTTGGGTCGATCAAGAACGCGATGGTCGAGTATTTTGATGAGCAATATGCAGCTCTGGCAGAGATAGGGGCTGGAGAAGGAGCCGACAGGGCTTTCCAGTACCAAGACTTCAATAATACGAAGCCCCCGACATTTGATGGTACACAAGATGCGATCAGGCTTATGCGATGGTTGTCTGACATGGAGGGTTGTTTCTTCACATGCTCATGTCCTGCTGACCAGAAGGTCAGGTGTGCCCTGAACCTGCTTAAGCTCGGGGCAAAGGATTGGTGGAGATTGGCGACAAGTTCATATTCTGATGATCAGCGGCCCGCTATTAGTTCTGGGATATGTTTCGTACCCGCTACGTTCCACGCGTGGAATGGGAGCGGCTTGTTCAGGAGTTTTTGACATTGAGGCAGGATGGAGAATCTGTGATGGAGATTACCCGAATGTTCACTGAGAGGGATATGTTTTGCCTAGAGTTTGCGTCAAAGCAGTCTCAGATGACCTGTTATCTGAGTATGCTCAAGATGGATATACGGCAGTTTGTGGCTGCACAGCGTTGTGCGATCCTCCTGGATCTACAGGTTGCCGCGAGGCGGCATGAGCTAGAGATAGAGCTGCAACTGAAGGAACAACGTCAGGCACCGGCACAGTCTCAGCCGGCGCCTAAGCGGTCTAAGACCGCTGATACTCGGCCTGGGAGTCAGCAGAGCCGCACTTGTGGAAAGTGTGGCAGGGGTCATTCGGGAGTTTGTCGAGCAGGAGGTGGGTGCCACAAATGTGGCAAGGAGGGCACTATGTCAGGGACTGACGTCAGTCCGCCCCTCCAGCAGATATGAGCATTTGTTACCACTGTCATCAAGTTGGTCATGTGAAGACCAACTGTCTGCAACTTGCCGCCAAGCCGGCGCTGGGTTCTGCGCCAGCTACCGTGAGGATTGGAGATGGGAGGCCAGTCAAGGTGGATCCTTCGAAGGCTTAGGGTCGCGCCTTCTAGCTCACGGCCGAGGAGGCCAAGGCAGCACCGGATGTGGTTGTTGGTACGTTTCTTTTCTTTGTCTCAGTTATTGTATTTGTGCTATGCTTATTGACTGTACCTGTGGTTAGGTACTTTTTTAGTTAATTCTTTGCCCGCTTTGGTATTATTTGACTCGGGGGCAAGTCGATCGTTTGTATCCCAGACCTTCTCTAGAGGGTTCAGTGTGCTGATAGATGATCTTGAATGTCCGTTGCGAGTTTTGATCGCCAAGGAGAATGGGGTTTATGCTTCTTCGGTCTACCGGGGGCGCGAGTTGGAGATTTTCAGGGTGTCTTTCCCGATATATTTGATTCCTATCCCCATGGGGGATGTATGCGTGATTGTAGGGATGGATTGGCTTAGCCGTTTTGGCACCATGATCAACTGTGAGGGACAGCGGGTGGTGGTTCGAACCCTAAGTAGGGGAGAACTGGTAGTATATGGTGAGGGCACCAGGTCAGGATCAGGGTTTTTTTCGGCAGCCAGGGCTCGGCAGTATATTCAGCACGAGTGTGCCAGTTATTTAGCGTATGTGGTAGATACGCGGGTCAGAGAACAACTCTCAGTTTCAGAGGTTCTTGTGGTTAGAGAGTTTGCTGATGTGTTTCCGGAGGAGTTACTCGGAGTGCCTCTGGTGAGGCAGGTTGAGTTTAGGAATGATCTGGTTCCAAGTGCGGCACCTATCGTCAAGGTGTCGTACCGTTTGGCACCACCAGAGATGCAGAAGCTGTCATCTTAGTTGCAGGAGCTGCTGGGTAAGCAGTTTATCCGTCCGAGTAGCTCACCATGGGGAGCACCGATCCTCTTCGTCAGGAAGAAGGACGGTTCGCACATGATGTCCATTGACTATAGGGAGCTGAACAAGTTAACGGTGAAGAACGTTATTCGCTCCCGAGGATAGACGATCTTTTCGATCAGCTGCAGGGTGCGTCTTGGTTTTCCAAGATTGATTTGAGATCAAGATACCACCGAGTCAGGGTGAGGGAGGAAGACCTGGAGAAGACCGTGTTCCGGACTCATTATAGTCATTATGAGTTCGTGGTGATGCTATTTGGGCTCACCAACGCGCCAGCAGTGTTCATGGATCTGATCAACCGAGTCTGCAGATCGATACTCGGTCGCTCGGTCATTGTGTTAATAGATGATATCTTGGTGTATTCCAAGACCCGAGAGCAGCATGAGGAGCATATCAGGGAGCTATTGGAGGTACTACAATGAGAACGGCTTTATGCCAAGTTCTTGAAGTGTGAGTTTTGGTTGTGAGAGGTTTAGTTCCTCATACATCTCGTTAACTAGGATGGGATTTTAGTTGATCCGGCCAAGGTGGAGGCGATTATGCAGTAGGAGACTCTGAGATCTCCCACAGATATCAGGAGTTTCTTGGGTTTAGCAGGGTATTATCGGAGATTCATTCGAGATTTCACCAAGGTTGTCGTACCCCTCACTCATCTAACGAGGAAGGGAGTGGATTTCCGGTGGGGCCCTGAGCAGCAGAGGGCGTTTGAGACCCTCCATCAACGGTTATGCGAGGCGCCAGTGTTGACACTCCCCGAGGGAGTGGAGGATTTCGTGGTTTCTTGTGATGCGTCCATTACAAGCTTAGGGGCGGTCCTCATGCAGAGGGGACGAGTGATAGCTTACGCATCACGGCAGTTAAAGCCGCATGAGAAGAGATACCCCACGCACGATCTTGAGTTGGGAGCGGTGGTCTTCGCTCTCAAGATTTGGAGGCACTATCTGTACGGGGTCCGTTGTACCATATACACGGATCACAAGAGTTTGAGGCACATTATGGATCAGCCAAACCTGAATATGAGGCAGCGTAGGTGGCTGGATGTAGTCAAGGACTATGATTGTGAGATCCTTTACCATCCTGGTAAAGCGAACATGGTTACGGATGCTCTAAGCTGTAAGTCAGTTGGGTCCTTGACCCCAGCCAGGTGTATGAGAATAGCGGTGGATTCCCTGCTGGTGAGTCTGATCATGGATGCTCAGACGGAAGGTATGAGGCCAGAGAACTGGAAGTTGGAGAAGATTAAGGGCAAAAGCGCTCGGTTTGTTCAGGATAGTCGAGGATTGTTTACCCGTTACGCTCGGGTTTGGGTTCCGATGATCGGAGGGGTCCGGCAGACAGTGATGGAGGAAGCTCATAAATCTCTCTTCTCTATTCATCCGGGAGCCACCAAGATGTACCGTGATCTGAGTTCGAGTTATTGGTGGCTTGGCAAGAAGCGAGATATCGCTTGGTTTGTTGAGAGGTGCTTGACCTATAGGATGGTCAAGGCCGAGCACCAGAAGCCGCATGGTAAGTTGCAGCTCTTGGAGATTCCCATGTGTAAATGGGAACGAATCACGATGGATTTCATCAAGAAGTTGCCAAAGACGACAAAGGGTTTCGACGCTATATAGATCATCGTGGATCGATTGACCAAGAGTGCCCATTTCCTAGCTATACGGGAGAGTTCGTCAGCGGAGAAGTTGGACGACCTATACGTCTGCGAGATTGTCTCTCACCATGGGGTTCCAGTTTCCATAGTTTCCGATCGGGATGTCCGATTTACTTCCCGTTTTTGGCAGAAGTTCCACGAGGAACTAGGTACGAGGCTGCATTTCAGTACATCGTTCCGTCCGCAGACTGATGGGTAGAGTGAGCAGACCATTCAGACCCTCGAAGATATGTTGAGAGCGTACGTCATTGATTTCGGTGGGAGTTGGGATTCCCACCTACCGCTTGTAGAGTTCGTCTACAACAACAACTATCATTCCAGTATTGGCGCTCCACCTTTCGACATGTTGTATGGGCGGAAGTGTAGGACCCCAGTCTACTGGGGCGAGATTGGGCAAAGGGTGATGGGTCGGACAGAGGTAGTTCTGCAAACTATCGAGATGATACAACAGATTAGACAGCGACTGTAGACCGCTCTGAGTTGGCAGAAAAGTTATCCCGACCGACGCCGATCTAAGCTGGAATTTCAGGTGGGTGACATGGTTCTCCAGAAGGTCTCACCCTGGAAGGGAGTGATCCGCTTCAGGAGCCGCGAACATGAAAGGCGTGAACATGAAAGGCATCAACAACTATAAAGTTTTGCACACGTTTTATAGCAATAAACTTTTGGTACAACTTGACAGGAGCCGTGAACATGAAAGGCATCAACAACTATAAAGTTTTGACTAGCCCACTATATATACACCTCATGACCGAGAAGAGTTTACAGCCGTAAACTCCTTTACAACCGTAAACTGTCAACAAAAAAAATTACCAACAGGTCCTATCATTACACTACAAAACCTAGCCCAAACCACTAAACTAAGCCCTTCAATCTCCCCCTTGGTTTGGACCACCATGACATTCGCCTGCCCCATTGCCCCATTCCACATTAGCTTGTTCAGAATCTCCGCAACCATCGTTGTGTACGACTTTGCACCATCTTCAAAAATATCTTCTGCAACCAAAATTTGAAAATTGTTGAGATGATGAATATCATATTTCCGAAACTGCAACAAATCTCTTCGATCATAGAGTCTAATGCACCCATTCTTGAGCTTGATGATTGCACCAGAAGTGATCTCGTCAAAGACCCAACACTCCAATGCACCGTGAGATCCATCTTGATAGGTTTGAAGCACTGAGAACTGTTTAACCTGCTTGGTAGCAGGCCACATCACCACCTGCAAAGGCTTATCGGTTGTGTGATCGATAATATCTGGATGCTCAAAAATCACGGACTCAACAGTTGGCATAGTAGGTAACCTTCTTTTGACTTGATCCTCAAGAAAATGCTTGAACTCGGTCACTTGCGGATTGTTTGTGAGATTTGAAAAGGGAGCTCGTTACAATTCCGTCAAATCAACCCTAGTGAAAGAACAGAAATCGTGACTATCTCTGTATAGTTTAGAGTTGCCACTCTTTCGCAGCACTATCCACATCTTGAGGGGGTCATGAAATCCCCAAGAAGCAATTCCTAACCGATCACCAAAAGTATCTCGGAAACGAACCACTTCAAGATCAGTCATGGTAATTAAGGGTTCATCCCAAGATGCATTTTGATTAGGGTTCCTCTTAAACAATAATTGCCCTTTCTGCACCGCTTCCTCCTGATCATTACGAATGGTTGCTGACACATGGGGGGCCTGAGGAGGCTCATCATCAGCATGACTAACAACTCCAGATGATTGACCAGTAGGCAAATCAACTGGAAAGGCTTGGACAAGAAGATTAATCTTTTGTTCTTCAGTGGATGTCTGGTATTTCTCTCCAAAGTCTTCCTCAAGCTTCTTTTTCAATGCAAAGTAACTTGAAGTCAGCAGATTGAAGTGATCCTGAAGATCAGAAATCTGTTTGGACTTCAGTTCTTTATCCTTCGTAAGATCGACTACTTGCACACCAAGGCTTGATTTATCAGACTGAAGTTTAGATACTTGAATACTGAGCTTTGCATTTTCAACCCGAAGCTCTGACACTTGAATGTATAGCTCAATATTTTTCTGACTCAAAACTGATATTTCTTTCTGGAGTTCGGAAAGGGTTAGGTTATCTCCTCTAGAACCACCACCTCCTATAGAAACACCCTTTCCTCGAGGATTAGGCGTCAAAAGTTGCTCCTCAGTCATATGTAGAGCCAATCTCTCAGAAGCATCATCACGATTAAACCTAGGAGTAGAAAAACCAGGTGGAACAGAGGGACCACCAACATCAAACGCAGTGCTCGAACCTGTAGCAAACATCTTTGTTGTGGTAAGACTGGTAGTAGCAGTAGTAGTAGGTGGTGTTGGGAGGCCGCTAACAAGACTTGCTATTAGCTCAGTTTGCCTCAAATCTCTTCTCAGTCTTTTTGATGGGGGTTGGTCAGATTGTGTTGTGAAAACACTCACAAATGGCTCGGTGGTAGGAGAAACACAAACAGGAGGGGAACATCCCATAACCATCTCCATTGGAATTGAGACATTCTCCATTTGACCTGAAGTAGGGGTCGGAGTCTCAAAAACTTCATTTGTCTCCCTTGTCTTAGTTGTCGGAGGAACAACATCATCGACATTGTTGAAAATAGTGTCAAGATTCTCATGTGACACCACGTTAGCACTACTTGCCAAAGAAGAAGCAATATCATCGTGATCAAAACCAGTGAGGTCAGGATCACTAAAAGAATCATTCGTATCTCCCCCGATATTCTCTCCAAACTCTACATTCATTCCCAAATCATCATCTTGAGTACGATCAATCACTTTATCATGTTCCACAGCCACTTGAGCATCAGGAGTGGGGGTATCTTCTTTTTCAGTGCTTTCATCCTCAGAGATATCAATAACAAGATTATTTGGAGATGACTTCTGTAACGCCTGTGTTTCGGGCTTGCCATTTGTAGCAATGTAATAGTCTAGGTTGACCTTTGTAACCCGTTTTGAAATAATAAAAGTGTATTATTTGAGTATTATGTGTTTTGTGCTTAATTGCTTAATTATGTGGTTTGATTAATTAAGAATAAAAATAAGCGTCAAAATTTAAGTGTAAAATAAACTTAATGTCTTTGGTTAATGTTGTAGTAATTGAAACGAGGTTTCCGAATATATATAGAACGCCCAAATCTGACTTCGTATGAGGAAGTTATGATTTATCGAAGTTCCGGCTTAGCGATATACAGCCTGTTTTACTCGATTTGAGATCGAGCGGTTGTTAGCCGAAGCAATCTAAATGAGAATCGAAGATCTCATTGTTGGTATTGAAACGCTAAAAATTTAGGCGAGAACGGACGTCAAATGAAGAAGTTATGAATTTATAACGAAAGTTTCTGTCCCGGCCTATTAAAAATAATTAATAAAAATAAAGTCAAAATTAGCCGACGGAGTCTAAACGAAAGTCGTAGAGCGTGGTCTCACCTTCGCGTGGATATAAAGAACATCGAAAACGGAGTTCGTATGAAGAAGTTATGAATTTCCGAAGTTTATTAATCATTTTGTATTTATATTTAAATCAAAATTCGGAAGCATTATCCGAAGGAGTCACCGATCTGATCCGAGGTACGCCCCGCGTACTCCGAGGGATGTCGACACTCGCACTCGAGCACTTCGGATACGTAAGCAATGACGTTTTGGGCAGTACGCCCCGCGTACTCCGAGGCTCCAGCCTCTATATAAAGGATCCGAAGACAGCCTTCTTTGTTGTTCAATTTCTTCTCTTCTCTCTAGTCTTTTGCATCGTTTTTCGTGCCGAAGCTATCCCAAAGTCCCGGTATCATACTCTAGCCCCGAGGCAAGTCCCGAGACCCCGAAGATCCCGAGAAGTGCGGTTCCCGAGTCGAAGCTCTGCCCGCGAGAAGTTTGATTTTTGTGAAGATCTTCCAGATCTGCTGTGGATTACTACTTCTATAAGCCGTAGTGCTGTCGGATCATCTTCTGATCAAGTGAGTGTGTAGTTATTTTCTTCTAATACAATAATACGAAGTATTTTATATAAAAATACGTGCTATGTGTATATATTTGGTTGTGTTATGTGTGAATGAGTATTCACTCTCTTCTATCTTATAGATCTGCTTATTTCTTTATGAGATACGTGTTATGTGTGTGTGTGTGCCTCATCTGTTATGTGATATATGTGTTGATTAAAGCATGCTATACAGGTTTTCTTTAAACTATGTATACAAATGTATATTTTTATCTACTAATATGTTGGGTAGAACATGGGTAGACCGTTGGTGTGTAATAAACAGATGAGAGGCCTCGTTGTTGTTTGATTGAGTCATCTAGCGGAGTTTAGATGACGACCACTGGCTATTCTAGACAGTCTTGTGGAAACATTAGCAGGTTCGCCACCTGTAGGTGTTAATGAACTTGGGTGTTCATTCGCTGTACTCCATCCCCCTCATGGTTGCCTTATTTGACTTATATTGCTGAGGTACCCCCGAAGCATGTGTTGTCGCCCCAATGAAATATTCTTAGACTAGGTCCCTTATGTTAGTTGTTTTAGGGACATTAAAGTGAGAATAACGGGAATGGGTAATTGGGTTATTGTTGGTTGGTGAAAATTAAATATGATATTTATTGTGGGTTGAAAACCCTATATGCTCACCAGGCTCCCAAGCCTGACCCACTCAGTTTTAAATTGTATTACAGGTAGTGGCGGAAGGGCATGAGATGGATGAACCATCAAGTTGTTTTGTTTACAAGTCTGCATATGTTTATATTTGTTATATGACTTGTAATGTATTCGTTTATGCTTATTGGTCTGTATCGGAACATGACACCCCGAGTTTTGATTATAATGAAAATACATTTCTTTTATGAAATGCTTCGGTAAACAATGTTTTATCATGTTTTGTTTTTGGGAACAAATTCCGCAACTCTTTCAAATCAAAAGGATTTACTCTGAAAATATTTAAAAGCATAAATGAAAATCGGTCTTTTCTGGCAGAGATTTTGGGGATGTCATAACTTCTCAGCAGATGCCGGCTCAGAAGAAGTTTTCTCAGATTGTTGGGTTAAAGATTAGTTTGAAGATTGCGTCATTGGGCTCGGCTATTAGTCCAATTATTTTGTACTCCGGTTTTGGGCCTGTCCAACCGAGAGCCTGTTAGGTTTATTATATAAGTATATGCTTGCATGCATAATTAGAAAAACGAACTAGATTACAGATAGAGAATTACGATTACTTTGATTTTCTTTATCGTTCCTGTAAACCTTCTAACCCTCTACAGTTGATGTTCTTGATCGAACTCTTCTGAGGGTTGTTTTATAATCATTCGACACGTTTGATTCATTCTTGACTTGTTCTTTATCTTCGTGTTCTTACTGTTTAATATTTACTTACCTGTTTAAGATCTAATCGATCTTCAAGATTAAGTTTTAATCTCATCAATTGGTATCAGAGCAGGAGGCTGTGTAATCGATACACATCTTTTCTGTGAAAAGGTTTCAATTAGGGTTTTTCCGCAATTACTGATATTTATTGAGCCATCATCTCATTATTGACGAATCTTTATATTTATTGTTTTGCCCTAATCTGATTTATTACAAGTCTGATCTTTGAACAGGTTTTTCGATCATAATGGACGAGTCGCAATCAAATCCCATCAATATTTCCAACAGCATCGGTTTAACCACGAAGATTCCAATCCTATATACCCATGATTATGAAGTCTGGGCGCATCACTTAAAAAGACAACGTTATAGGATCTGAGGATAATGGATACCTCATATGGTAAGCAATCATTAATGGACCTTTTTCTCATTCTGCAACGTCAAGGATTATTAAAACTCAAAAGGAGTATAATGATCTGCTGAAGGATGTCAAAGATATTGCACAAGATGAAAAGGATAAATTCCAGTGTAATATCAAGGCATTAAGATTGATAAGATTCGCCCTTCAGTCCGACACCTTCAGGTTGGTCAGCTCATACACGACGGCAAAGGAAGTTTGGGATAGACTTCGCGAACTGTACTCTACAGACGAGGATCTTGAACACTCTATCAAAACCTTGCTCTTATCTGAGTTTGGAGAATTCAGGCAAGGAGCTGAAGAAACTGTGACCCAGACGTTCGATCGCTTCAATCATCTTCTCAGCAGGATGATCAAACATGACATCAAAAGGAAGCTTATCGAGCAGAAGGTTACGTTCTTAAATGGTCTAAGGTCAGAATGGAGAGCAGTGGTGTCAATAGTTAAAGCCCATGAGCAGTTTAAATCATACTCTTTGGCGAAACTGGTGGGTATTCTCAAGTCTCAGGAGAAGATTGTGCTGCAGGAAAAGAACGTTGTTTCAGGCCTAGGTTCACTGGCCCTCCTGTCAAAAAGTAAAGCTGTGATGGAGGATGAAGACCTCAACTTGGAGGAGTATGACCTAACGTCTGAGGATTATGCTATGATGGTGTCAAACTCCAAGAGGTTCATTAAAAAGAGATTCCCCAGCAACAAAAACCAAAACTGGCAGGGGAGTTATAGTTCAGAAAAGGTTAACAATGAACCGAAGGTTGAAGAGCCCAAGAAGGAACCGAAGGCAGATGGTGATTCTGGAGTAAGCTGTTACTACTATGGTGGGAAAAACCACTATGCTAAGGATTGTGTCCTCAAAAAGATGGCTGAAAAAGATGAGGAAAAGGATGAGGAAGCCTTGTTGCAGAAAAGGCTTGATGAGATGAGAAAGAAGAAATCTACCGCTAACCCTTCCATGAATGCTCTAATTGTGCAGGGTTCGGTTGCTGATGACGAGTTCGGTAGCGTGGAAGTTTGGTCAACCGACTCAGAAGACGATGAAGTGAGGAAGCCTACTCATGGAAAGGCTTGTGCGGAAAAGGAGGAAAGCAGTGGAGGAAGGTGCTTCATGGTGTCCGATGTATCTCAGATGAGGGGATACAACACAGATGGTGGAAGCGATGAACCGAAGGAGCAACAGGATATGTGCTTTACGGCCAAACCGCTCAGCGTGCAGTTGAACGAGCTCGATGAACTGATCAAGAAGGTACAATCGGTTTTCGTTTCATTTAAAGTACCACAATCCTCATATGAGAAAGAACTAAAAAATGTTAATACAAGTATTTCTCATCTAGATAGTAGCTTAACTCAAACTCAAGTCACCAATTCTAACCTAACTGATCAATTAAGCAGGGTGTCTTCGAAGAGTGAGGAGCGGCGCATGTGGATCGAGTTGAAGGAGTCTGAATTAGTTAAAATTAAAGACGAAAACATTTATTTACAAAGAGACAATTTAAAGTTGTTAAAACAGCGGAATGATTTTTGTTTAATTGCAAAACGTCTTTATTCTAATATTACTCAGCTTCACTTGGACTGTGAAATAGGCCAAAAGATTCATCGCATGATTTTGCCCTTTCTTGAGTTTAAGGAGGATGAAATCGATGCTGAAGCTTATAATTGTGAGAGTGTGATATCATCTAATGACATTAATCCGACCTACATGTATGGACTGGACAAAATAGAATCTTTCATTAAATCCAAGGACCACAAGGACATGCTTAAAAACCTTTTGGATGAAAATGATAGACTTAAACTGAGAACCGAAACCATACAAAAATTTGACTCTTTAAACGCCCACTTGAGCTCAGAAAACAAAATTGATGTTGAAAATGCATCTGAGCTTAATGAGGACGACAACATGAGTGAAATTTTTGTAGAGGACACGGTTGACTGCTCAGAATTTGTAAAAAACGAACCTGAAAACCACAAAAATCAAATTTCTGAAAATTCAGTGGAGTTCGCTCGATTGTCCCAACAAAAGTCCCCGATCTTAGCAGAGAAAGCGGTTGTATATCAAAAGGTCAGGACCGCTCCAAATCAAGTGTACAAGGTCACTGGAGTAACCGAACATCAGACCGCTGAACTCATAGCTATTGTAAACGAAGACAATGCTGATGGCTGCGATGAGTACTTCTGGTCAGCTCCAATAGATAATGCAAACGAAACAGTAGGCTTATCAGAAAGAACCTCATGGATGAGTAAAGGTAGATACATACCAGAACCCTTGAATAAGCCAGATAATTTCGATGAGCCAAGTACTAGTGGTACGAAAGACATTCCTCAAGAGAATGGAAGTTCGGCAAAAGAAGACGTTCCCTCTAGTTCCCCAGTTCAAAGTGAAACTGCCACAGTTCAAAGTGAACCAGCTAGGGAGAAACCGAAAATGAAAGCCAATATCCATCATCAACCGAAGCAGATGAGGAATAAGAAACGCGAAAGGAACCAGAGATACAGGAAGAATCTCTCTGAAAGGAAACAATTATGCAATCCCAGAATGCATATTTCTCACATCAAGACAAGAATCTGAAGTTTGAGAACAATCGTGTCAAAAAGCATGAGAGCCACAACAACCGAAAGCCAAGCTTCGGTTCGGAAGAGAATACCAACCGAAAGCAAAGGTTCGGTTCTGAGAATGACTCCAACCGAAAGCATAGGTTCGGTTCACAGAACGACTCCAACCGAAAGCAAAGGTTCGTTTCTGAAGTCAAAAGAGATCAAAACTCCAAGGTCAGTCCCACCAATGATCAAAGGCAAAAGGGTCACCTAGAGTCTCCAGCCAAGAAGTCATCTCAATCTAAACCCACTCCTTCTCATTCATCTAATTCTTCTAATTCTCCCAATTCATCTCCATCTTGTTCTAAAGCTCATTCTATTCGTCCTCAAAAATCTCATTCGTCAGCTGAACAAAAAGGCAAGCAGAAGGTTAATGCATCCAAACCAGAGTCTAAACCAAACGCACCTAATCCTAATAAAATCAAAGTTTTTACCATTAAAAAGAAAGATGAAACAACACTTATAAAACGAACATATCTTGTTGACATCTCTCTTACTGTTCCCGTTCCTATGAAAAGCTCACGAGGACCCAAGAAACTTTGGGTTCCTAAATCTGCTTAATTTTTGCAGGTTATAAGTGACGAGCAGTTCGATAAAGAATGGTACATCGACAATGGGTGCTCGCGTCACATGACGGGGAGGAAAGAAGAGCTCAGGGAATACAAGTCTCTTTCAAATGGTGGCAACGTTAAGTTTGGAAACAATTCTTTCGGCACCATAAAGGGATACGGAATGATTACTAATGGTGATTTCACTATAAAGAAGGTGGCTTATGTGGAAGGACTACAACACAACCTCATCAGTGTATCTCAGCTTGTTGGAGGTACAGGTCTCAAAGTCTCATTCGACGATGAAGGTTCTGAAATTATTGAGAAGAAGACAAAGAAAGTAATTCTTAAATCGGAGCGTAAGGGTGAAATGTTTCCTCTAAACCTTAAACCCATCAAAGGAAACCCAGCTATATGCTTGTTATCAAAAGCTCAATCTGACGAAAGCTGGTTGTGGCACCGAAGACTCTCTCATCTCAACTTTAATGATATCAACAAACTTGTCACTGGAGGTCATGTTCGAGGCCTTCCATTGCTCAAGCTCGACAGAGATCATTTGTGTGCTGCATGCTAAATGGGGAAGCAGAGTCGTCAAAGTCATCCATCTGTAATTAACACAAAAGTTGTTGAACCACTCAAATTAATTCATATTGATTTGTGTGGACCATCATCTATCGAAAGAATCGGTGGTAGCAAGTATATTCTTATTATTGTTGATGACTTTTCACGATTTACATGGGTGTTCTTTCTAAAGCTCAAATCTGAAGCGACTCATAAGCTGAAAGTGTTCATCAAGCAGATTGAAGTACAGCTCAAGAAGGTCGTTCGCAACATCGGAAGCGACAATGGTCTGGAATTCAAGAACAGGGAATTTGAAGAATTTCTAGCAGAAAAGGGAATAAATCACAACTTCTCAGCTCCCTACACACCTCAACAGAACGGAATTGTCGAAAGACGAAACCGATCTTTGTGTGAAGCTGCCCGAACTATGCTAAGTTTTGCTTCCTTACCTCTTTATTTTTGGGCTGATGCTATTTCTACTACTTGTTTTACACAGAACAGGTCCTATCTCAACAAACAATTCACGCTCACACCTTATGAGATTCTCAACAACAGAAAGCCTAATGTGAAATTTTTCCATGTGTTCGGCTCACGGTGTTTCATCTTTAACTCTAAAGAACACTGCAACAAGTTCGATGTCAAAGCTGACGAGGGAATCTTTCTGGGTTACTCTCTCACTTCCAAAGCATACAGAGTCCTAAACAAACGTTCGAGAAAAATCGAAGAGACCTATTACATGACTTTTGACGATAGCTATGTCAAAAAGCTACAGGCCAAAGAAGACACCGCTGGGGAAATCTTTCCTCAAACTGGCCAAGTCACAGTCTCGATCGCTAATCTATACGAGAAGTTTCTGGAGCTATTTGACGAACCAGAGAAAGTGACTCTCTCAGAAGCAGGCGCAGCAGACAACAAGGTAGACCACATGAAGCAAATTGTCGAAGAAGCTGCCAGGAGAATGAATGAAGGAGGATCGAATTCTGATGAACCTCCATCCAACGATGCTTCAGTCGAAGGGGAGCCAAGCTCACATGTTGAGGGGGAGCCAAGCTCTACAACTGCTACCGAAAGTCCAACTGCAACCGAAAGTGCTTCTCCAACCGAAGGTGCATCAACGCCTGAAAGTCCAGCACCACAAGAAACCTCTGAACCTCAAGTTTCTCATAGCTCATCAATCGAGGGGGAGCATGGTGATATGTCACTTGACTACGAAAGCCAATCCAAGCCAGAAGAAATGATCAACACTGAACTAGACCCCACCTTTGATCCAAACTACCCTCCTCTTACCAAATGGACCAGAGATCATCCTATCTCTCAAGTGGTTGGTGATGTCTCCGAAAAGGTTCTGACCCGATCACAACTGAAGGCAAAACAGACATCCTTATTTTCAAAGGTTGAGTTTTGTATGTTTAACTCATTCGTATCAAAAGTTGAACCGAAGACAGTTAACACTGCTCTCGATCACTCCGATTGGGTTCAAGCGATGCAAGACGAACTGAACGAATTTGAAAGGAACAAAGTCTGGCGCCTCATTCCAACTCCTCCAGATGCCTCGGTTGTTGGTCTTAAATGGGTCTTTAGGAATAAAATGGACAAGGAAGGGAATGTTATAAGGAACAAAGCTCGTCTGGTAGTAAAGGGATATTGTCAGGAGGAAGGGATTGATTATGAAGAGACTTTCGCTCCCGTAGCTAGGCTGGAATCTGTTAGAATATTTCTTGCTTACGCTGCCCACAAAAACTTTGAAGTTTTCCAAATGGACGTCAAGTGTGCATTTCTTAATGGAGAACTCGAAGAAACCGTGTATGTGGAGCAACCTCCTGGGTTCGTGAACGAAAAGTATCCAAATCATTGCTACATTCTGGATAAAGCTGTGTATGGCCTCAAACAAGCTCCGAGAGCCTGGTATGAAACGCTAACTAAATTCTTAAAGATGTCTAAATTCAAACAAGGTTCGGTTGACCCAACCTTCTTTCGCAAAAAGGAAGGTAACCACCTTATGATAGTTCAAATTTATGTCGATGACATCATCTTTGGCTCAACGAATCCCAGCCTAACAGCTGAATTCAGAAAGCTGATGGAGACTAAATTTGAAATGAGCTCAATGGGTCCTATTAACTTTTTCCTTGGTTTAAATATTAGACAGGGACCCGAAGGCATCTTTATCAATCAGGAAGCTTACACGAAGACTCTCCTAGCAAAGTTTGGTATGATGGGAGACTCCAAAGTCAAAGTCCCAATGGCATTCGACACCAAGCTAACTCCATCTCTAGACAAACCGGCTGTTGATATCACGCTCCATCGACAAATGATAGGCTCACTAATGTATCTTACTGCTAGCAGGCCTGACATCATGTTTTATGTGTGTTATTGTGCTCGATTTCAGGCAAACCCACGCGAACCTCACATGCTTGCAGTGAAGAACATTTTACGCTATCTCAAGCAAACCACCTCCTTAGGTCTATGGTATCCTTCCAACTCAGGCTTCTTTGTTCAAGCCTATTCAGATGCTGACCTTGGAGGCTGTGGACTCGACAGAAAAAGCACCACTGGTGGCTGTCAATTTCTTGACGGGAAGTTGGTCAGCTGGCAATCCAAGAAACAAACGTGTGTGTCGTTGTCTACTGCCGAAGCAGAATACATAGCCGCTGCATCCTGCACCTCTCAAGTGATTTGGATCCAGAGTCAACTTCGAGACTATGGACTCAATATGAAGAAGATCCCACTATAATGTGACTCTGAAAGTGCAATTAGGATCTGTCATAACCCAGTGCAACACTCTAAAACCAAACACATAGCACTTAGGTATCACTTCATCAAAGATCACGTGGAAGATGGAAACGTCGAAGTACACTTTGTAAGAACCACTGATCAACTGGCTGACGTCCTTACCAAAGCTCTTCCTGAAGCATCATTCAACAGAATTTTACAAGGGCTAGGTATGATGGAATCAGAGTCAGTACCTCACACTACCTCTCAACCTCAAACGTAAGAAGCGAAATTGACCGAACGTTCGGGTTCGGTTAAATCATCTGACTCGCTCATCACCACAAAGGTAGTTTTCTTGGTTATATATTTCTTGTACATAGTTGTTTATCTTATTGTTAATAGTAGTTTCTGATTGCATGTCTAAATTCCTTGGTTTTCTAAAATTTTCCAAAACCGAAACCTACCGAAGGTTCGGGTTCGGTTTTTCAAAATTTTCTTGAACCGAAACCAACCGAACGCTCGGGTTCGATTTTTCAAAATTTTCTTCAACCGAAACCAACCGAACGCTCGGGTTCGGTTTTTCGAATTTTTCTTGAACCGAAACCAACCGAACGCTCGGGTTCGGTTTTTCAAATTTTTCCAACCGAAACCAACCGAACGTTCGGGTTCGGTTTTTCAAAGTTTTTCCAAAGTTTTTTTTACTCTTTTCAAATCTTATTTTCTTTGCTTATTTTTTTCTCTTTTCATTTTTTTTCATTTATTTTTTATTTCAAAAACTCCAAAAAGATTTTTCTCTTTTAATTTTATTTGTGTTCGTTCGTTTATGGGGATATAATTGATGGATTACTTAAGTGTCCCTAGAAGCATGCTGCTGTATGTCTCCCAAGCCTCATAAGATTCTGAATAATCGCCTTAATGACTTGGTATAAACAAACCTTGTCTTCCCAATAAGGCTACTACAATTATTCTAATCGTGAGCTACCTCACTCTCTTCTCACATGAGTTAAGAGTTTTTCTGCTTGGTCCTTATTTTCGCAGCAGAGGTACTTTAATTTCTTACACCATCTCCATTACATTCGTTTCATCAACGTAACCCTTGAGACTCTCAGAATTTACCACTGAGGTTTATGGTTACACAACAGCTGTGTTTATGATCTTAGTTTCGTGCCACTACGAGCTGAGTGAAACCCAAAATTCAACACCAAATCTGAATTGACAGTGAACAATTAATTTGCTCAAGTTTTCACCAAAGAATTGACGGATGTATCTTACTGAAATCTCAACTTTTTATTTTTTGAGTGATTCCTATGAAATTGTTAAACACCATAACGTTTCTTCCCTTGGGATCTAGTTTTTAATTTTTTTTGAGATTTTATATTTTCCAAGCCAATTTAAAATTCATTCCTACCTACTTGTTCAACAGACTACACCGGTCTCACAAGTACTTTGTTCACTTTCTTTTTTATTTCAAGATTAGAATTGCTGAATCAAAGCGAAAGCCACCCTTACTTAGCCTAATTAAAAGAAGCCTTTCAACATTTATTAATAAGTGTTTGATCGTAATTCAACTGGAATCCACATTAACACTTTAAGGTCTTTCTTGACCTTGAAGGAAGAGATTTGTGCCCGAGATCATTTGTTTCGTGTCATTTTTGACATCACATTTATTCCTAAAAAGAGTTGCTTTATTTCTTTTCTTTTTACACTCTTCGCACGAAAATCTTTGATTTTCCAAAATTCCGTTACTAATTATTACAGGCTGTATTATTGTTTTGGTGGTTAATTATCAAGCTGTGGTCAACAATCATCCACGTGGGTATTTACTTCAAAAGATGCCATTTACAAGATAAGACGAAAGGTTGCTGACTCAGGCGGGAGTTAAAAGGATTGAATTTCAATCGGTGGTAAAAAGGGGCGCGTGTGAATTTGAAACGCCCACTCTTTTACTGACATAATGGACGCGTGTGCGAATTTCAAGCGATTCCTCTCTGACACCTAAAGGTGCGTGAGGATTTGAAATGGTTTGTTCTAAAACGGCGCTTGTTGGGCGGCGTGTTCCTAGGAATCTGACACTCTCTCTCCTACGTGATCATCGCATGCCTTAATTGTCACGCATCTGTCATTCCGGGAAACCTTTTCGTATTTCCATAGAAGATTTGAACAAATTTTTCTCTCTCCTTTCAATCACTATAAAAGGCAGTCTCCACTCCCATTTACCTCTTTACTGCATCCGAATTTCCAAGAGAGCAAACACTCGCAAAATCTTTACTGTTCATCTTCTTCCTACCTGCAACAATGGCAGAATCATCATCCGTCCATGCCACCTCACACATCCTTCCCATTCGTCCTCAACAGTGCTTGGTGATTGACCTAACACCTCAGGCGTATGATTCTTACATGTTCCCGATCATCGAGTGCCTGAAGTACTCGCAAATCGCTCCTGCACTATCTCGGGTTGAGTCTGTGCCCATGGTGCTCCTATCGCAGGTGTATGCGACTGCTCATTACGATAAAGCAGTCGACAGGGTGTTCTTCGAGGTGTCTGATCACAAGACCTCGATTTCAAGGCAACGATTTGGTACACTGCTAGGGTTTGCTGATGACCCTTCAAGAATCAATCCGGAGACGATTCCGGTTGGGTATCTTTACAATATTTTCTACAACATGGGGTACTCAGAGGTGCTCACCTCCATCGCAAAGTTCAAGAAATCCAGCTTGCCGCCGCAGTGGAACGGCATGTTCACAGTCCTCTTCAAGGGCTTATCTGAACGGAGCTCAGGATCCGATGGTTCTAGTCGACTGTTCTTGTCGATTATGTATGCCGTTTACAACGGAGTCAACTTAGACTTTGGGTTGGTCCTCTAGCAACAGCTCATCCAGAGCCTTTCTTCTTCATCACGACATTTTGAGGTGTCGTATGCCCGGTTCTGGACTCTCGTCACAAAGTGGGCAATGGATAAGTTCGACGTCCCCACTATTGCTGGTGCATCGATGTCTTCGGTTGGTACCTTTCATACCAAGAAGATCATCGTCTTCGATGCCTCCAAGTTTTCTTTCATTGGCTCTATTCCGGAGACAATGTACGGCGAGGTTCCTTCTGACAACAGGATCATCAGGACAATTAAGGAGTTCAAACAGTCAGGACCAAGGGAACTCACACAGGAAATGCTAAAATCCATCCATGATGCTGACAAACCGGTGAACAGGGGCAAAAAGGCGGAAAAAGGGAAGCAAGTGACCAAAGCTCCTAAACGTCCTTCTCCCAGGAAGAGAAAACAAACAAAACCTGCCCAGTCACCGCAGCCGAAGAGAAGAAAGACTCTACCGAAGCGAAATCTTGTAATCCCTTCCTCTTCGAGTGACTCAGAAAACGAGAGTTTGGGTTCGGACGGCTCTCAACAAGGAGAAACCCCTCCAAGAGGCAACACCCCACCCCGATCTCCTACCCCAGACATGGAAATCCATAATTCACCCATTCCTTCACCCACTCAAACACACCCTACTTCCATTCCCACCATAACCCCCACTACCACTATTCCTCCAACCTCTTTCCCTATACCACCACCCATTTTCACTAATACAACTACAACAACAACCGCAAAGGTTCCAACCAACGTATCTGATACGGGGGTTCATACCAGTCCAACCGAAACACCACCTGCAACCGAACCACCACCTGTAACCGAAACACCACCCGTAACCGAACCTACCCACACTCAACCACCACCCGAAACTACCCCACCCAATAGTCAACCTGAACCTACAAAAACCAACACACCCCCAGCTTCACCACCCCCACCATCTCCAGATCATGCCTCTGATAGAGATGACACCTTCCTTGGCGGTGAAAACATGACCTTCGATTCGGTCTACTTTAGTCCGTTTCAGGTTCGAAGTGACGAAGAGGATGATGCTCCAGTGACAAAGAAGCATCTAAAGGAGCTAAACGAGAAGGTTGGCTTACTTCTTGCGTCATCCACCAACAACCAATCCTCTCTCTCTGAAGCCGCACTTCAGAAGATTGTTGATGCCTTCTCCAGGGCTCAGCATGATTCGGTAGCTTCAGCCACAGCCGCCATAGACGCCTCCACAAAAGCCTGTGAGGCTGCGACCGCAAAAGTCGATAAACTATTCTCAGACGCCTCTTCCCTGTTGAAGTCCTTACAGGAGAGCGTTGATGCCACCAAGACAACTTTGGAACCAATCGTTCAGCAATTGGCCAAGTTCGTCTCAACGGAGTTACAGTCATTCGCTACACTTCGCCAATCAATCAGCGATGACAACTCGGCCCTTCGTGCCTCCCTTGACGAGCGCCTCGCTAAGCTACAAGAGGATCTCACAGCTGAAAATTCGTTAATGGACGTTCTGGCAAGCAAAACCACTGCCCTTAAGGTCAAGAGCACTCAGCTTTCAACCTCTCAACAACAGCTTGAAGCTCTTCGATCCGAACGGGAGGTTATAAAAACTTGTGTTTCGGATGTACACGCTGCCCTATCCAACATCCTAGAAGCACACGATCCGATTCTCAATCATTCGGTGAGGCGAACCCTTGCTGAAAAACTTGCTCCTGCCATGGACCTTCTCAGCAAAATTGAAGGCTTACCTAGTTTCGTGTCCGATCCGAAACAAGGGGGAAAAGTGAAGTCCGGATCGAAACCACCTCCTTCCTCCAAAGCTACTCACACAACCGAACCACCTCCGACTGGTCAAGCTTCGGGTTCGGGTGTGAAGGATAAAGGGAAAAACATAACTGAGGAAGAAGATGAAGATGAAGATGATGAAACCATTGCGGACATGTTGAAACGTAAAAACAGTCGCAATGTTGATGATGATATCAATCGTGTGGCGCGAGAGGCTGAAGAAGCCGAACGCAAACAGAAAGAAGCCCACGATCTCCCTGAGAGCAGGAATACTCTCTTCCCTGCCTGGACTCGGGAGCGAATGATTAAGGAGGCCATAGATACTCCTAGCATCCTATGGCTCGAGCCGGTTATCTCATTCGACTGCTATAATTCTGTCGATTCGCAGTTCGACATGCCGTTGACTCGAAAGGCGTTTATCTTCCACGCCTTATCTAATATTTTTGAAGTCCCTCATCCGAACCCTGAGGCTGATAGGGAACTAATCGAATTCTATCTGAAGGCTGCTCGTCCTCAGTATCAAATATGGAGCGCCCAGAAGATAGTGAATGTTCGGGTTTTGAAGCCTTATACCGAAGGAAGATTCATCAATGTTCGGTTCAAGGTGATTCGAGGGTCTGCAAGAACTGAACATCTTATATCCCTGGCAGATCTACTGAACCTAAATCCTCATGATTGGATCATTTTGCATAACATCCTCTTGACGAATGAAGCTGAATATGGTCCGATTATAGACCATCTCAAAAGGATGTTAGTCTGTTACATCATGGAGGTAGCCCTAATGGATCAGGAGGTAGCCACTGTCTTCAAGAAGAAACCGAAGATAGCTCCTGTGGGATCGGCCAGTGATCTCAATCAAATGCAGATGGGCAAGATCGACCCGAGACGCAATTCGGTCATGTTCACTAGAGCAGAAGGACAGAAATGTCTCTTTGCTTTAGCTGACAAACATCTTTACACCACTACTTCTCTAGAGCACGTGTTGTCGATCATTCGAAGGTGTAAAGAGAATGCAGCGGATGATGTTAAGTACTTCAACGACATGATCCAATGGTACATCAGGTTTAGACAGACGATACTGGCTCTTATTTCGCGTCTGTTTAATACCGTGAAGAAGAAAGTTCCTGCCACCGCTGCTGGCCCAAGTAACAAGTGAAGATCTCGCTCCAATTGACGCAAAGGGGGAGATTGTTGGGTTAAAGATTCGTTTGAAGATTGCGTCATTGGGCTCGGCTATTAGTCCAATTATTTTGTACTCCGGTTTTGGGCCTGTCCAACCGAGAGCCTGTTAGGTTTATTATATAAGTATATGCTTGCATGCATAATTAGAAAAACGATCTAGATTACAGATAGAGAATTACGATTACTTTGATTTTTCTTTATCGTTCCTGTAAACCTTCTAACCCTCTACAGTTGATGTTCTTGATCGAGCTCTTCTGAGGGTTGTTTTATAATCATTCGACACGTTTGATTCATTCTTCACTTGTTCTTTATCTTCGTGTTCTTACTGTTTAATATTTACTTACCTGTTTAAGATCTAATCGATCTTCAAGATTAAGTTTTAATCTCATCACAGATGAACCATAGGATTTTGTAGGTTCATCTAGCTCAGTGAACTTCCTGAAAAACAAACTTTCCTCTTCGATTTTGCTTGATGAGTCCTACTGTGTGAGGACCCAAAGACTTCATATGTAGAGTTTCACCTTCCTTTCTCACTTCTGGAAATTGAGTATTGATAAACAACTGTATAAATCGAGGATATAACAAGAACGTGTCTCAAGTTGAGGCTCTAATGTTGATAACAAACTCATCCAGGGTGAATCTTAAGAAATTGAATCTCACACCTGCAGCAAGAGAAACAAGTGCACCAGTTGTTCGCTGACAAATTTCGTCCGCTCCTGATCTTCTACCTGAAACACAGCTGACGAACACATGCGCTAAGAACCTCCAATATGGATGCAGAAGCTTTTTCAAAGTCGGGGGTGAAGTGCCTTCGTAGCTCATCCTCCTGAGAATTCTTTGTGTATCTTTAATCCCAATTTCCGTAGGGAAATTAGGTTGATCATCGATTAGCAGCGTGTGTCTGATGAAGCTTTCATTGATCACGATTTCACGACCTTGAACCATAGCTTTCACAGTGAAGTGACCGTCATTATCCATACTTGTGCTAGCAGTTGCCCAAAATTCTCTGATTAAGTTTTGATACACGACAGGGTTTACTGTGATAGTGGATGCCAGACAGCACTTCCGTAGCCTGTGAATCATCGATCGCATGTCTGAATGAACATCTGGTGGATCTGCAAGCACAATGGCAAGATTGTGCATATCCACGAACTTCAAGTTTGCCATTTTCTGCACTCAACCACAATTTGTAAGAAAAAAAAATATGTGCAAAATAAACATCCAAACAAAAATTAGTCAAATGAAAATGAGTGTTCACGGTCAAAAACACAAACACAGTTCACGGCCAAATATGTTGTTGTTGGGCCGTAAACTATGTTTACGGCCTATGAACTCAAGCTTACGGCCGACGAACACCTGAATCATACAACTCATGAAAAACACGCAATTGATCAAGAGAATATGGCTAAAAGAACACAATGATCAATAAATGCTTGCGGTCGAAATTTATTTGAGGTTAGAATGCATTTATGGCCCTAGTACGGAGTTTACGGCCCAAGCTTATGGCCGTAAGCTCCGCCAAATATTTTTCTTCGATTTATGCTCAAAATACACGGTGAAACATGTAATAAAATATATATTTACAATCTAGAACTCATTACCTACAAGATGGTTGAATCAGATTTGCGAAATTTGATAGAAAAATTTTCGAAGGGAGAGAGAATGATGGGAGTGTTTGCGGCCGGAATCTCATGAATGAGGAGATTCCGGCAGTAAACCCTCATATTTACCCTTTTTTACCTTTTTACCTGATAACTACCCAATATTGAGCAAATTCCAACACAATTCGATTTAAAAAGAAAAAAAAACTATCTAAGGATTATTTTAACTAAGGAAAAATTAAAAATAAAAATAAAAATAAAAATAAAAATAAAAATTTTGTACAGTAAAAATAAAAGTAAAAATAAAATAAAATTTAAAACTTAAAAAAAAATTAATTGTGAAAATTACAAATAACAAAAATTAAAAAGTAAAAATAAAGATAAAATTAAAATAATTTGACTTTAACTAAAATAAAAATTTAACCACTGTAACTAAAAAAAATAAAAAAATAAAAAAATAATTTTGTCAGATTTGGGGCATTATTTGATCTTATTTTCAAAATATTCTTGCGTTTTTGGATAGATCTTTGAAAAATAAGGGGGGGTTTGTTCTTCGTATTTTTTCATAAAAAAAGGTTTTTGATCGAGTTTTGGAAATTCAAAGTCGAAAAATCATTGTTTTGTCGTAATCAGCGAGGAGTTTGCGGCCGGCGGCTAGGGTTTCGGAGTTTACGGCCGGAGTTTGCGGCCGAAAACTGTTCACGGTCGCCGGAGGTTTGCGATCGGAGTTTGCGGCCTCGGCTCGTCTCGGATCACGGCTCGGATCGCGGCTTGGGAAGCCGGCTAAGCAGCAGCAAGCAGCAGCATCGCATTCGCATTTAAAAAAATAGGACGCGACTTTGGAGTTTATTTTTATTTTTTCATCCAAAATAAAAAAAAATAAAAAATAAAAAATTAAATAATAAAAAATAATAATAAATAAAAAATTAAATTTAATTAAATTAAAATTAATAAATAACATTATATTTTAATTTTTTACTTTTATTGTTTAACTTTTGACTTTAAATTTTGAATTTGACTTTAAACTTCAACTTTTTCGTTTAACTTTTAAATTTTCAAATTTAACTTTTCGGTTTGACTTTTCAGATTTGACTTTTAAGTTTGACTTTTCAAGTTTTACTTTTGAGTTTAACTTTTTAAATTTGACTTTTAACATTGACTTTTATAATCAAAGGGTTTGACATTTAAGTTTGATTTTGGCCGAGCCGAGGCCGCAAACCTCCGATGACCGTGAACAGTTTCCGGTAGCAAACTCCGGCCGTAAACTCTGAAACTCAGTTGCAGCAATTTATTACACTTACTACTGAGATGAATATAGTTGGTATCTTCTTGTCTAAATCTTAGATAAACAAAAAGTTATTGAATTCACTTCCAAGATCGTGGGATATGAATGGAGCTATCATCAAGAAGACAAAAGATCTCAATCATCTTAGTTTTGATGATGTAATTGAAGAACTTGATGCTTTGAAGTGTAGAAAAACAATGAGTTCTAAAAACATTCCGGTCACTGATGTTACATGTACTCCAGCTTGTGAAGCTACGATTAAATTTCTTCGGGAACAAATTGATTTATTAAAAAGAGAAGTTGAGGACCTAAGATATGAAGGAAATCAACTCAGGAAATGAAAGAAACCATTGAAGGCTAAATTAGAAGCAAAAATCAAAGACTTTAGGAAGCTTCAGGAAGAGTATAGCAACAAGTGTGAAAATTATGACTATATTAAGAGACAACATACTGATGTAACTGAAGAACTTGACACTTTGAAAATTAAGTGTGGAAAAACAGATGTTAGTTTTAAAAATTATACTGCGTCAAGTCAGACAGTCGAGTCCTTGTTTGAAACCCAATTAAAATTTAAAGATAACCAAAACAATGGTCTAGGATATGATAGTGTTCCTCCACCTTTCAATCATAACTATACATCCATCCCTATGACACAGGAAGAAATTGACAGTGAGGCACATCTTAAATATGGAAAACCAGCTGGATTTGTGTTAGGAGGTATTCAGGTTGAAAATACTAATTTTTCTACTTCATGTATAGTTAAGTAGCAGAAGATGAGAACAAAGAGAGCACTACTGAACAAATAAATGTCTCTTTGAGCGCTAAGTATGTTCCTTCGAACTCAGCTGCATCTGATAAACATGCCGTTGAAAAATACAGGCCTCCAATTCCAGTGCAATAGAGTGCCTGTTGCAAGTGTGCATGTGGGAACAACAAGAAACGAGACAAGGATGCGCCACCAGGGGCAGGAAGAAACAACTACACAGTAAAGAAAAAGACATACTCCAGCTTGGAGTTTTATTTTTTTTATTTATTGTTATTATTTTTTTATTTTTGTTATTTTTTATTTTTTTTGTTTTTTATTTATTGTTGGGTCAAAATATGGTTTATACTTTGCTTTTCTGGGCAAATGTATTTTGTTGTAATATTTTTGGAGTTTACGGTCATGTTTACAATTGAGTTTACGGCCGTAAACACCTTACAGCCGTAAACCCATTTACGACCCATGCCCACCAAGCCCATATCCCCTTGTATAAATATAGGTGTTAGGGGTTTAGGAGTGGATTGATGAATAGGAGAGAAACGGGAGTGTTTATGTGTGTGTGAATCTTTTGTATCTGGAACTTTAATTCTAATCAATTGATACTGAGATTCATATTATTCTTCTTCTCCTTCTCTTCTATTTTATCTGACATCATCCGTTTGATTGGGATTCCGCACCGTCAAAAGGATCTGATTGATATACAAACATTTTAGGGACTTACAATTGGTATTAGAGCTTGGTTGTATCAGTCAATTTTGTCAGATTTGGGGCATTATTTGATCTTATTTTCGAAATATTCTTGAGTTTTTTGATAGATCTCTAAAAAATAAGGGGGGTTTGTTTTTCGTGTTTTTCATAAAAAAAAGGTTTTTGATCGAGTTTTGGAGCTTCAAAGTCGAAAAATCGTTGTTTTTTGTCGTAATCTGCGAGGAGTTTGCGGCCGGCGGCTAGGGTTTCGGAGTTTACGGCCGAAGTTTGCAGCCAGAAACTATTCACGGTCGCCGGAGGTTTGCGGCCGAAGTTTGCGGCCTCGTCACGGCTCGGATCGCAGCTTGGGAAGCCGACTAAGCAGCAGCATCGCATTCGCATTTAAAAAAATAGGACACGACTTTCGAGTTTAGTTTTATTTTTTCATCCAAAATAAAAAAATAAATGATAATAAAAAAATAATAATAAATAAATAAATAAATTAAATTAAATTAAAATTAATAAATAAAATTATATTTTAATTTTTGACTTTTATTTTTTAACTTTTGACCATAAATTTTGACTTTGACTTCCAAATTTGACCTTTGACTTTAAACTTCAACTTTTTCGTTTAACTTTTCAAATTTCAAACAGAGAACATTATGTCAGGCCTGCTAGCAGTAAGATACATCAGAGAACCGATCATCTGGCGATAAAGTGTAATATCAACTGCCGGTTTATCCAAGGATGGAGTGAGCTTGGTGCCGAACGCCATGGGAACTTTGACCTTTGAATCTCCCATCATGCCAAATTTTGCAAGGAGAGTCTTCGTGTAAGCTTCCTGATTAATAAAGATGCCTTCGGGTCCCTGTCTAATATTTAAACCAAGGAAAAAGTTAATTGGACCCATTGAGCTCATTTCAAATTTAGTCTCCATCAGCTTTCTGAATTCAACCGTTAAGCTGGGATTCGTAGAGCCAAAGATGATATCATCGACGTAAATTTGAATATTCAGAAGGTGGTTACCTTCCTTCTTGCGAAAGAAGGTTGGGTCAACCGAACCTTGTTTGAATTTGGACATCTTTAAAAACTTTGTCAGCGTTTCATACCAGGCTCTCAGAGCTTGTTTCAGTCCATACACGGCTTTGTCCAAAATATAACAATGATCAGGATACCTTTCATTTACGAATCCAGGAGGTTGCTCCACATACACTGTTTCTTCAAGTTCTCCATTAAGAAAAGCACACTTGACGTCCATTTGGTAGACTTCAATGTTTTTGTGTGCAGCATAGGCGAGGAATATTCTAACGGATTCCAGCCTAGCTACTGGAGCGAAAGTCTCTTCATAGTCAATTCCTTCCTCCTGATAGTATCCTTTCACAACCAGAAGTGCTTTGTTTCGTATCACGTTCCCTTCTTTGTCCATTTTGTTTCGGAAGACCCATTTGAGACCAACAACTAAGGCTTCTGGAGGAGTTGGAATGAGTCGCCAAACTTTGTTCCTTTCGAATTCATTCAGTTCGTCTTGCATAGCTTGAATCCAATTGGAGTGATCAAGAGCAGTGTTAACTGTCTTTGGTTCAACTTTTGAGACGAAGGAGTTAAACATACAGAATTCTACTTTTGAGAACAAGGAAGTTTGTTTTGCCTTGAGTTGTGATCGGGTCAGAACTTTTTCAGATACATCCCCAACAACTTGAGAGACAGGATGGTCTCTGGTCCATTTGACGAGAGGAGGGTAGTTTAGATCAAAGGTTGGATCCAATTCAGCGTTTATCATCTCTTCTGGTTCGGATGGACTTTCATCGTCATAAAGCATATCAGCATGCTCCCCCTCGACAGATAAGCTTTCAAGAATGTCTTGAGTGTCTTGTGCTACAGAGGTTTCTGCTGGTGCTGAGCTTTCGGGTGTTGATGCACCTTCGGGTGGTGAGGCACTCTCGGTTGGTGTGGTACTTTCGGTTGATAAAGTGCGTTCGGGAGCAGCTTGAGAACTGTTCTCCCCCTCAACATGTGAGCTCGGCTGTGATGATGATGGCGGATCCTCCCCCTCGACTGAAGCATTGTGATGTGGAGGGTCGTCAAAACTTGATCCTCCTTCATTCATTCTCTTTGCAGCATCATCGATAAGTTGCTTCAGATGATCTACCTTGTTGTCAGCTGCGCTGGCTTCTGAGAGAGTGGCCTTCTCTAGTTCATCAAATAATTCAACGAACTTCTCAAAGAGGTTTGCGATAGAGGCGGTGACTTGGCCAATTTGAGGAAAAATTTCTCCAGCTGTGTCTGCGTTGGCCTTTAGATTTTTGACATAGCTATCATCAAAAGTCTCGTAATAAGTTTCTTCTATTTTCCTTGAGCGCTTGTTTAATACCCTGTACGCTTTAGAAGTTAGAGAATAGCCCAGAAATATCCCCTCGTCAGCTTTGACATCAAACTTGTTGCGGTTTTCTTTAGAATTGAAGATGAAACACCGTGAACCGAACACATGGAAAAACTTGACATTTGGCTTCCTGTTGTTGATGATCTAATAGGCAGTGATAGTGAAGCGCTTATTGAGATATGACCTGTTCTGTGTAAAACAAGCAGCAGAAATAGCATCAGCCCAAAAATATAAAGGTAAGGAAGCGAAACTTAACATGGTTCGCGCAGCTTCACACAAAGATCGGTTTCGTCTTTCGACAATTCCGTTTTGTTGGGGTGTGTAGGGAGCTGAGAAGTTATGAGTGGTTCCTTTTTCGGCCAAGAATTCTTCAAATTCTTTATTTTTGAACTCCAGCCCATTATCGCTCCTGATGTTGCGAACGACTTTCTTCAGCTATACTTCGACCTGCTTAATGAACGTCTTCAGTTTGAGAGTCGCTTTAGATTTTTGCTTCAGAAAGAACACTCATGTAAAACGCGAAAAGTCATCAACAATAACAATAATGTACTTGCTACCACCGATACTTTCGATAGATGATGGACCACACAAATCAATATGAAGTAGCTCTAGTGGTTCAACAACTTTAGTGTTTATTATAGATGGATGACTTTGACGACTCTGCTTCCCCATTTCACATGCAGCACACAAATGTTCTCTATTGAACTTGAGCAATGGAAGACCTCGAACATGACCTCCAGTGACAAGTTTGTTAATATCCTTAAAGTTGAGATGAGAGAGCCTTCGGTGCCACAACCAGCTTTCGTCAGATTGTGCTTTGGATAACAGGCAGATAGCTGGGTTTCCTTTGATAGGTTTGAGGTTTAGAGGAAACATTTCACCTTTACGCTCTGATTTGAGAATAACTCTTTTCGTCTTCTTCTCAATTATTTCAGAACCCTCATCGTCGAATGAAACTTTGAGACCGGTACCTCCAACAAGCTGAGATACACTAATGAGGTTATGTTGTAGTCCTTCCACGTATGCAACCTTCCTAATCGTGAAATCACCATTTGTAATCATTCCATAGCATTTTATCGTGCTGAAGGAGTTGTTCCCAAACTTGACATTTCCACCGTTTGAAAGAGACCTTTATTCCCTTAGCTCTTCCTTCCTTCCAGTCATGTGACGCGAGCAGCCACTGTCAATGTACCATTCTTTGTCAAACTGCTCGTCACTGATAACCTGCAAAAATTAAGCAGATTTAGGAACCCGAAGTTTCTTGGGTCCTCGTGAGCCTTTCACAGGAACAGGAATAGTAAGAGAGATGTCAACAAGATATGTTCATTTTATTAGAGTTGTTTCATCTTTCTTTGTGATGGTGAAAACTTTAATTTTATTGGGATTCGTTGCTTTTGGTTTGGACTCTGGTTTAACTAATGAAACCTTCGATTTTCCTCTCAGTTCAGTTGATGATTGAGGTTTTTGAGAGTGAACAAAATGGAATTTAGAACAGGGTTGAGAGGAATTAGAAGAATTTGAAGAATTAAGAGAGTTATAATGAGAGAACTTAGACTGAGATGATTGCTTGACTTGAGATTCTAGGTGACCTTTTTGCTTTTGATCATTAGTGGGACCGAACCTAGAATTTTGATCTCTTTTGTTCTCTGAACCGAACCTTTGCTTTTGGTTGATGTTGTTCTCCGAACCGAACCTCTGCTTTCGGTTGATATTATTTTCTGAACCGAACCTCTGCTTTCGATTGTTGTTGCTCTCTTGTGATTCAACAGAACTTTTCTCTGACTTTAAGTTTCTATCATGATGTGAGAAATAGGCATTTTGAGACTGCCAAAACTGTTTTCTTTCAAAGAGATTCTTCTTGTATCTCTGATTCCTTTGTTGTTTTTGATTTCTCATCTACTTCAGTTGATGATGGATATTGGCTTTTGGTTTTTGTTTTCCTTTAGCTGGTTCACTCTGAACTGATGATGTTTCGCTTAAAGGAGTGACTTCTTTTGCAGGAATTCCTTTTTCTTGAGGAACATCTTTTGTACCACTAGTACTTGGCACATCGAAGCTATCAGGCTTATTCAAAGGTTCTGGCACATATCTCCATTTGCTTTTCCATGAAGTCCTTTCAGATAGACCTACCGTTTCGTCAGCATTGTCGATGGGGGCTGACCAGAAGAACTTGTTGCAGCCATCAGCATTGTCTTCGTTTATAATGGCTGTGAGTTCAGCAGTCTGATGTTCGGTTACGCCTGTGACCTTATACACCTGATTTGGAGTGGTTCTCACCTTTTGATATACTACTGCCTTTTCTGCAAGGATCGGGGACTTTTGTTGGGACAAACGAGCAAACTCCACTGAATTTTCTGAGATGAGATTCTTGTGGTTTTCGGGTTCGCTCTTAACAAATTCTAAACAATCAACTGTGTCCTCTACATAAATTTCACTCATATTGTCGTCCTCATTAAGCTCAGATGCATTTTCAATATCAATTTTATTTTCTGAGCTCAAATTGGCGTTCAATGAGTCAAATTTTTGTATGGTTTCGGTCCTCAGTTTCAGTTTATCATTTTCATCCAAAAGGTTTTTAAGCATGTCCTTATGGTCCTTGGACTTAAAGAAAGATTCGATTTTGTCCAGTCCATACATATACGTCGGATTAACTTCCTCAGACAAAATAACACTTTCACAATTATACGCTTCAGCATCAATTTCATCCTCCTTAAACTCAAGGAAGGGTAAAATCATGCAATGAATCTTTTGTCCCATTTCACAGTCCAAATGAAGCTGAGTGATATTAGTATAAAGACGTTTAGTAATCAAACAAAAAACATTTCTCTGTTTTAAAATCTTTAAATTGTCTCTTTGCAAATAAATGTTTTCATCTTTGGTTTTGATTTACTCTGAATCCTTCAATTCGATCCACATTCTCCGTTCCTCACTCTTCGAAGACACCCTGCTTATTTGGTCACTTAGGTTAGAATTGGTGACTCGAGTTTGAGTTAAACTACTGTCTAGATGAGAGATTCTTGAATTAACATTTTTTAATTCTTTTTCGTATGAGCATTGTGGGACTTTGAATGAAACAAAAACGGATTATACCTTCTTGATCAGTTCATCAAGCTCGTTGAACTGCACGCTGAGCGGTTTAGCTGTAAAGCACAAATCCTGTTGCTCCTTCGTGTCTTCATTCCCACCATCAGTATTGTATCCCCTCATCTGAGATACATCAGACACCATCAAGCATTTTCCACCGCTTCCCTCATATTTCGCCACATAAGCCTTTCCATGAGAAGGCTTCCTCACTTCATCACCTTCAGAGTCGGTTGACCAGACCTCCACGCCACCGAACTCATCATCTGCTACCGAACCCTGCACAATTAAAGCATTCATAGAAGGGTTAGCAGTAGATTTCTTCTTCCTAATCTCATCCAGCTTTCTCTGCAACAAAGCTTCTTCATCTTTTTCCTCATCCTTTTCTGCCATTTTCTTGAGGACACAATCTTTTGCATAGTGGTTCTTTCCTCCACAGTAATAGCAGCTCACTCCCGAATCTCTTTCAGCTTTCGGTTCCTTCTTTGATTCTTCTGCCTTCGGTTCATCTTTGACCTTTTTAGAACTATAACTTCCCTGCCAATTTCTATTCTTATTTGTGGGAAATCTTTTCTTGATGAACCTCTTGGGGTTTGACACCATCATAGCATAGTCTTCCGAAGTGAGGTCATAGTCCTCCAAGTTGAGGTCTTCTTCTTCCATCACTGCTTTGCTTTTGGACAAAAGGGCCAACGAATCCAAGCTTGAGACCACATTTTTCTCCTGTAACACGATCTTTTCTTGAGATTTCAGGATGCCCACCAGTTTCGCCAAAGAGTAGGATTTGAATTGCTCATGCGCTTTAACTGTGGACACTACAGCTCTCCACTCAAATCTGAGGCCATTCAAAAATGTAACCTTCTGCTCAATTAGCTTCCTTTCAATGCCATGTTTAATCATCTTGCTAAGAAGATGATTGAAGCGATCGAACGTTTGAGTCACGGTTTCTTCGGCTCCCTGCTTGAATTCACCAAACTCAGACAAGAGTAAGGTTTGAATGGAGTGTTCAATATCTTCGTCCGTAGAATACAATTCTCGTAGCCTATCCCATATTTCTTTTGCAGTCGTGCATGAACTCACCAGCCTGAAAGTATCAGATTGAAGAGCAAATCTGATTAATCTCAATGCTTTGATATTGCACTGAAATTTATCTTTTTCGTCTTGACCAATATCTTTAACGTCTTTCAAAAGATCATTATACTCCTTCTGAGTTTTAATAATCCTTGAAGTTGCTGAATGAGCAAAGGGTCCAGATGCTATTGCTTCCCAGATGAGGTATCCATTGTCCTTAGATCCTATAACATAGTCTTCAAAGTGATGTGCCCAGACTTCATAATCATGGGTGTAAAGGATGGGAATCTTCGTTGTTGATCCAATGTTGTTCGAAATATTAATGGGATTGGATTGCGACTCGTCCATGTTTGATCGAATAACCTGTTAAAAGATCTGACTTGTAATGTATTAAATTAGGGCAAAACAATAAATATCAAGTTACGTCAATTATGGGATGACGGCTCAATAAATATCAGTAAATGCGGAATAACCCTAATCGAAACCTTTTTCACAGAAAAGAAGTGTATGAATTACACAGCCTCCTGCTCTGATACCAATTGATAAGTTAAAAACTAACTTGAAGATCGATTAGATCTTTAAAACAGGTAAGATAATAAATATGAAAACAACGAATAACACAAGAATGGATCAAAGTGTGTCGAATGATTGATCAACAATCCTCAGCAGAGCTCGATAAAGAACTTCCGCTGTAGAGGATTTAGCGTTTACAAGAACGATGAAGAAATAAATCTCTGATCTATCGTAATAATCTTTTCTATCGTTTTCTAAATCGTTTTACTAATATGCATGCAAGCATATCAATATATACTAAACCCTATCAAACTCTCGGTTGGACAGGCCCAAACCGGAGTAACAAAACTTGGACTAATAACCGAGCCCAATGGACGCAATACATCAAAAACCGCTACCCAACACTTGTTTATGGGGAAATTGTTGAATTAGTTAAGTGTCCCTAGAAGCATGCTGTTGTATGAGTCCAAAGTCTCATATGATTCTGAATAATAGCCTTAATGACTTGGTATACACAAACCTTGTCTTCCCAATTAGGCTATCACATTTATTCTAATCGTGAGCTACCTAACTCTCTTCTCACAAGAGATAAGAGTTTTCTGCTTAGTCCTATCTTTCACAGCAGAGGTACTTTACTTTCTTACACCATCTACATTACATTTCTCCATCCCACTCAGTTCACAAATGTAACCCTTGAGACTCTCAGAAATTACCACTGAGGTTTATGGTTACCCAATAACTGTGTTCATGATCTTAGTTTCGTGCCACTACGAGCTGAGTGAAACCCAAAATTCAATACCTAATCTGAATTGACGGTGAACAATTAATTCGCTCTAGTTTTCACTAATGAATTGACGGACATATCTTCATAAAATCTCAAATTTTTCTTTTGTGTGATTCCTATGAAATTGTTAAAAACTATAACATTTCTTCCCTTGGGATCCAATCTTTAATTTTTGTTGAGATTTTATATTCCCAACCAGTTTAAATTATTCCCAACCTACTTGTTCAACAGACTACACCGGTCTCACAAGTACTTCGTTCACTTTCTATCTTACATCAAGATTAGGAATGTTGGATCGAAGCGAAAGCTAACCTACTCAGCCTAATTAAAAGAAGCCTCTCAACACTTCTTAATAAGTGTTTGATCGTTATTCAACAGGAAACCACACTAACACTTTAAGCCTTTCCTAAAAAGTATTGCTTTATTTCTTTTCTTTAACACCCTTAGCACGGAAATCTTTGATTTTCCAAAATTCAGGTTCTAATAATTACAAGGCATTTTACTTGGATTGGCAGTCGATTAAAGGCCGTGGTTGATTTTAATCCACGTGGCGCTATTTTTTCAAAAAGATGCCGTTATACTTTAAAGGGATAAGATGAAGAGTTGCTGACTCAGGCGGGAGTCTAATCGATTTGATTTCAAATGGCACAAAAGGGAACGCGTGCGAATTGGAACCGTCGCATCTCCAAATGGCGCAGAAGGGGCGCATGTGAATCTGAAACGCTTCATATCTAAACGGCGCTTGATGGGAGGCGTGTTCTTAGGGGTCTGACACTCTCTCTCATGCGTGATCATCGGCAACCCCAACTGTCACGCATCAGTCAACTCCGAAAAACCCTTCCATTCTCAATCGAAGATTTGGGAAGATCTTTCTCTCTCCTTACCCCTCAGTATAAAAGGCAACATCCTCTACCGTTTACCTCTTTACTGCAATTAAACTTCCCAGAGCGCAAGAAATCCCTGAACCTTCACTGTTCATCATCTTCTTCACTTTCTTCAAGCAATGGCAGATTCATCCTCTGTTCACGCCACATCCCACATACTGCCTATTCGCCCACAACAATGCCTCATCATCGATCTAACCCCTCATGCTTATGATTCCTACATGTTCCCCATTATCGAGTGTTTGAAGTTTTCGCCGATTGCTCCAGCACTTACAAGAGCTGAATCCGTTCCAATGGAGTTCTTGTCGCAGATCTTTGCGACTGCTCACTACGACAAGGTCGTTGACAGAATATTCTTTGATATTCTTCAGCACAAGGCCTCGATTTCAAAGCAAAGATTTTGCTCATTGTTAGGGTTTGAACCTGATTCCTCGAGGGTTAACCCAGAAACTGTTCCAATGGGACATTTATTCAACATGTTCTACAACATGGGTTATACGGAGGTGCTTTCTTCCGTTGCGAAGTTCAAGAAGTCATGCCTGCTGCCACAGTGGAATAGGATGTTCACTGTGCTATTCAAAGGGTTATCTGAAAGAAGCTCTGGATTTGACGGGGCCAGTCGGTTATTTCTGTCAATAATGTATGGTGTCTACAATGGCATCAACATGGATTATGGGTCTGTTCTGTGGCAACAACTCATCCAGAGTCTCTCCTCTACATCCAGGCATTCTAAAATTTCTTACGCCCGGTTCTAGACTTTGGTTACGAAATGGGTGATGGACAAGTACAACGTCCCCGTTTTTGCTGGTGCTCCAATGTCTTCGATTGGTACATTCCATACCACGAAGATTATTGTCTCGGACGCTTCCAAATTTCCCTTCAACGGTTCCATTCCGGAATCTACGTATGGTGACGTTCCAGCTGATAGCCGGATTATCAGAACTTACAAAGAATTTAAGCGTTCTGGTCTGAGGGATCTCACACCGGAGATGTTGAAGTCGATTCATGAAGCCGACAAGCCTGCTCCAAGAGGCAAGAAGGCTGATAAAGGGAAACAGGTGGCGAAAGGGGCTAAAGGCCCTTCTCCTAAGAAGAGGAAACCCACAAAGGCTGCTCAGTCTCCGCAGCAAAAGAGGCAAAAAACCCAACCCAGGAGAAAGCTAATTATCGCTTCCTCCTCAAGTGAGTCTAAGGGTGAGAGTTCGGATTCTGACGACTCTCCACGAGGCAACACACCACCCAGATCTCCTACCCCTGAGACTCAAATCCCTCCTTCTCCAATTCCCTCTCCTCCTAAAACTATTCCTACTTCCATTCCCACCATAAACCCCTTTACCCACATACCAAACACTTCAATTCCAATGCCACCACCAATATTTACCGAAGCAACCACAACATCCACTGCAGATGTTAGAGCCAACGTATCTGATACGGGGGTTCATACTGATGCACCCGAACCTACACCAGCACCCGAAACCACAAACACAACCGAAACCCCAAAAGCAACCGAACCTACCCCCACACCTACACCCAAACCAACCCAACCCGAACCTACCCATACTACTGTACCACCAACTTCTCCACCACCACCATCTCCCGGTCATGCCTCTGAGGGAGACGATACATTCCTTGGCGGGGAAAACATGACGTTTGACTCGGTCTACTATAGTCCATTTCAAGTGCAGAGCGATGATGATGCTGACGCTCCGGTAACAAAGAAACATCTCAAGGAGCTCCATGACAAGGTCGACTTGCTCATTGCCTCTTCTTCCATGTATCAATCATCACTTTCTGAAGCTGCTGTTCAGAAGATTGTTGATGCTTTCTCAAAGGCTCAGCAAGATTCTCTCGCTTCTGCAACCTCTGCCATTGATGCCTCAACAAAAGCCTGTCAGGCTGCGACTGAAAAAATCGAAAAACTATTTTCTGATGCCTCTGCCCTGTTAAAGTCTTTACAGGAGAGTGCAAATACCACCAAGACTACGTTGAAACCAATTGTTCAACAGTTGGCCACGTCTGTCTCCACTGAGTTGAAGTCCTTCGCTTCATTTCGTCAAACGCTCTCAGACGACAACTCAGCCTTCCGTGCTACTATTGACGAGCGTCTCTCAAAGCTCCAAGAAGATTTGGCTGCTGAGAACTCGTTGATGGATGTTTTAGCAAAGAAGACCACTGCCCTGAAGGTCAAGAGTGCTCAACTCTCCCATTCTCAACAGCAGATTGACTCTCTTCGGTCCGAACGGGAGGTCATAAAGACGTGTGTTTCGGATGTCCACTCATCTATCTCAAAAATCCTCGAAGCACATGATCCTATCCATAACCATTCTGTGAGGCGTACCCTTGAAGAGAAGCTCGCTCCTGCCCTTGACCTGTTGAGAAAAATTTAAGGGCTACCCGATTTCGTGTCCATTCCGAAACAAGGGGGAGAAAAAGAGTCTGTATCCCAACCACCTCATTCCTCAAACGCAACTCACACTACCGAACCTCCTCCTGTAGGCCAAGCCTCCAGTTCGGGTGTGAAAGATAAAGGAAAGAAGATTGCTGAGGAAGAAGAGGATGAAGACAAAGAGACTATCACTGATCTTTTAAAGCGAAAACGTCGAGTCGATGATGCTGATGTCAGTGCTCGTGTGGAAAATAGGCTGAAGAAGCTGAACGAAAACAGAAGGAAGCCCACGACCTTCTTGAGAGTAGGAAAACTCTTTTTCCTGCTTGGACTCTCGAGAGGATGATAAAGGAAGCCATCGACACTCCGAGCATCTTGTGGCTGGAACCCGTAATTTCTTTTGATTGTTCCAATACCGTTGACTCTCAGTTCGACATGCCACTGACCCGAAAGGCGTTCATCTCTCACGCCTTCTCCAACGTTGCAGAGTTCCCTCATCCTCATCCACAGGTTGATCGGGACTTGATTGATTTTTATCTGAAAGCTGCTCAACCCCAATATCAAACTTGGAGCGCTCAGAAGATTATCAACGTTCGGGTCTTGAAGCCGTACACTGAAGGGAAGTTCATCAACGTTCGGTTCAAGGTGCTTCGGGGATCTGCCAAAACCGAATATGCCATTTCTTTAGCAGATCTTCCGAACCTCAATCCCCATGACTGGATAATCTTGCACAACATCCTTCTGACCAACGAAGCTGAATATGGTCCGATCATCGACCATCTCAAGAGGATGCTGGTGCGCTACATCATGGAAGTTGCATTTATGGATCAGGAGATAGCAAGTGTCTTCAAGAAAAAACCAACAATATCTCCTGTTGGCTCGGCCAGTGATCTGAACCAAATGCAGATGGGCAAAATTGACTCGAGGCGAAACTCAGCCATGTTCACTAGGAACGAAGGACAAAAATGACTTTTCGCCTTAGCTGATAAACATCTGTACATCACTGCTTGCCTAGAGCATGTGTTGGGGATCATCCACAGATGCAAGCAAAACACAGCGGATGATATCAAGTACTTTGACGACATGATACAATGGTACATTCGGTTCAGACAGACGATCCTTGCGCTTATCTCACGTCTGTTTGATACTGTAAAGAAGAAACTTCTCGCTGCTGGCCCATGCAAGAAGAAGAAGTAGTCTCGCTCCAATTTGACGCAAAGGGGGAGATTGTTGGGTCGTGTTTTGTTATGTATTGCGTCTATTGGGCTCGCTTATTAGTCCAGTTTTGTAACTCCGGTTTGGGCCTGTCCAACCGAGAGCTTTATAGGGTTTATTATAAATATAGGTGCTTGCATGCATCTTAGGTTAAGGATTAGAGACGATAGTTACGATAGATCAGTGCATTATTTAGAAGTTTTATTATCGTTCTTGTAACCCTAAATCCTCTACAGCGGAAGTTCTTAGTCGAGCTCTGCTGAGGATTGTTGAATCAATCATTCGACATATTGTGATTCAACTTTGTCTTGTTCATTGTTTATGTTCTTCATACTACCTGTTATAAAGATCTAATCAATCTTCTAGTTTATTTTTAACTTATCAGAGGTGCTGGGGATCAAACCTGCGACCTCCAGCTCACATTCCTTCAGCGCCTTACCAACTCCTCTAGGCCACAAGATGATACATTCCTTCCCCATTTAATTCATAACCCGTCTTTTTCGCTTCAAGTTTCGCATTTTTGACACCTTCAGCCTAAAATTCAATTCGTTTTAATTCTAAATTCTTTTTTCATCCAAAATAAAAAGTAAAAAATAAAAAATAAAAATAATAATAAAAATAATGATAATAAAAAAATTAAAAAAAAATTAATTAAATTAAAATTAATAAATAAAATTATATTTTAATTTTTTACTTTTATTTTTTATTTATTATTATTATTTTTATTATTTTTTTATTTTTTTTATTTTTTTGTTTTTTATTTTTTTATTTTTTTTGGTTGAAAAAAGAATTTAGAATTAAAAGACTTTAAAATTAATAAATAAAATAAAAAAAAATAAAAATAAAAAAAATAAAAATAAATAAAAAAATAATAATAATAATAATAATAAAGAATAAATAAAATTATATTTTAATTTTTTACTTTTATTTTTTAACTTTTGACCTTAAATTTTTACTTTGACTTCCTAGTTTGACCTTTGACTTTATACTTTACCTTTTTCGTTTAACTTTTAAATTTTCAAATTTAACTTTTCTGTTTGACTTTTAAGTTTGACTTTTCAAATTTGACTTTTAAGTTTGACTTTTCAAGTTTGACTTTTGAGTTTAACTTTTTAAATTTGACTTTTAAGGTTGACTTTTATAATCAAAGGTTTTGACTTTTAAGTTTGATTTTGGCTTCTAGTTGTGCTTTTTAATTGATTTTAAGGTCTACGAGGGAGTTGAAACATGAAAGAGAGTTGTCAGGATATGTTAAGACAAAATTTCAACATTTTCGATTATATCCCTGGAGAAACCCTCGAAGCTCAGTTGCAACGATTTATTACACGTACTACTCAGATGAATATAGCTGGGATCTTCTTGTCTAAATCTGAGATAAACAAAAAGCTATTGAATTTACTTCCAAGATTGTGGGATATGAATGTAGCAATCAACAAGAAGACAAAAGATCTCAATCATCTTAGTCTTGCTGATGTAATTGAAGAACTTGATGCTTTGAAGTGTAGAAAAACAATGAGTTCTGAAAACATTCCGGTCACTGAAGTTACATGTACTCCAGCTTGTGAAGCTACGATTAAATTTCTTCGGGAACAAATTGATTTATTAAAAAGAGAAGTTGAGGACCTGAGATATGAAGGATATCAACTCAGGAAAGGATAGAAACCCCTGAAGGCTGAATTAGAAGCAAAAACCAAAGACTTTAGGAAGCTTCAGGAAGAGTATAGCAACAAGTTTGAAAATTATGAATATATTAAGAGACAACTTGCTGCTGTAACTGAAGAACTTGACACTTTGAAAATTAAGTGTGGAAAAACAGATGTTAGTTTTAAAAATTATACTGCGTCAAGTCAGACAGTCGAGTCCTTGTTTGAAACCCAATTAAAATTCAAAGATAATCAAAACAAGGGTCTAGGATATGATAGTGTTCCTCCACCTTTCAATCATAACTACACATCCATCCCTATGACTTAGGAAGAAATTGCCAGGGAGGCACATCTTCAATATGGCAAACGAGCTGGATTTGTGTCAGGAGGAGTTATTAATTTTAAAAATCCTAATGTTTCTACTTCATGTGCAGGTAAAGTAGCAGAAGATGAGAACAAGGAGAACACTACTGAACAAACCAATGACTCCTTGAACTCAGAATCTATTGCTTCGAATTCTGTTACTCCTAATAAACCTGCCGTTGAGAAATATAGGCCACCAATTCCAGCGAAACAGAGTGCCTGTTGCAAGTGTGCATGTAGGAGCAACAAGAGACAAGGCAAGGATACGCCACCAGGGGCAGGAAGAAACAAATTTACATTGAAGAAAAAGACTTGTTTTCACTGTGGAACACCTGGAAACATTGCCAAAAATTGTCCTAATCGCGCATACGTTCCCTACTATGCACCAGGGTGGCAGAACGCGCCAAGTGGGAGATACTTCAAAAGAAAGCCTTCCAGGTCACGTTCAGACGATGGTGACTGGAACGCGTAGAAGGCCAAGAATCAATCTTCCAAGGCCAAGAATTCAACTCCCAAGAACAAGAAAGGAATGCGGGCCCAAAAGTCTAGTTCAATAGATGCTCCTGTGAAGCAAAGACCGGCTAAGTCAAAGTCATCTCGAAGATCGGCTTCAAGTTCCAAAGCAAGTGCCGAGGCACCCATCGGATCGAATAAGAAATGAGTTAAACCCGAATACAAATGGGTACCAAAGGTTCAATCTCCCAAATCAATTAATGATTCTAATATTTCTACATCTTCTGTTTCTGATAAGCAAGATATGTCATGGGAGAGAGTATTGTGCGTTGATGACAAAGGTCGACCCAGTTTCAAAATGGATTGGGTTCCAAAGACCAATTGATCCCGCTTTGTGTCAGAACAGCTATGGAGGCATATCATCAGACTTCAGTTTGTTGGTAGTGGCTGCTCCTGGTATATGATAGGGGACATATCTGAACTATACAACATTCAGAACATTGTTTAAGAGCATGTGTCCTTTGTGGGAAAGGAAGAAAGAAATTGATCACTCATGGGATTAGTGCTTAACGATGTGAAGAATTTTTGGATCTGTTCTTAGAATACGCGTGCTGTTCTCAGACCTTATGGATGCAAATTCAATCGGTGACTTACAGTTTGAATTTTCTTCTCTATACTCCTGAGTTTTTCTTAAGCTGATTCGTTTTAAAGACTAATTTTTGTTTTAGGATAGTTTAAATTTGCGCATTTACTTTCGTTTCTCTCCTATGCACAAATTTACGGGGAGAAATAAAAGCAAAACAAAAATTAGAAAATTTTAATTTAAAAAAAAAAATTAGAAAATCAGAAAATCAAAAATATTGTGTTAAGGGAATGTGCTTGCAGGAGACGTTTTGGGAAGTGATATAATCATGTGATAACAGGCAATCTGAATCTGTGTAAGGGACTGAATCTGAATTGTCTACGCTCTGTATTCGATGCGCTGGTAGGCACGAAACATTTAAAATGGACTTGACTAAGCATAGATGAACTTAAGGAATCTAGAGACTTGAAAAATCTTAACCTAGATAGATCCATTTATCCTGACAATACGACGCTCATATAGGTTGAGCAGGGAGATATACATGGGAATCTACCGGTCACATTAAATAACCCGTATCTAGAACAGTGGATTCACTTTTCCTCGATGTGCGGATTTTGTCCTTAATTCCGGTTGGATGGGGCGACAGGTAAATTCCGATAAATTAGGTCTGTAGAAGGTTATTTTCTTTCTTTCTGTCTGTTAGTCATATGTTGCCTCCTCTGCGTGATCGAGAGATCTGACCTGGACTGTAACATATGCGATTCTATCTCTCTGCATCTTCTCTCTATGCAAGTCTTTCTATCTGTTAGCTATATACCGTCTCCTTTGCGTGACTCAAAATCCGACCTGGTACACACTATATGCACCATTCTCTTCTCAATCCCTCTAAAAATTTAGTTAGTCATATGTTTCATCGTCTGCGTGATTGGAAGAGATCTGACTTGGATGTATGGTATATGTATTCTAAATCTATCTTCTCTCTTAATAATTGTCTGCTCACCCGGTGTAAGGAGTATTCTGAAAGTCCTTGATGGCTGGGCAATATCAGGAAGCGGGAAACACGTTCTAGTACAATTAAAATTGAACACATACAGATTGTCTGTAGATCTCGTTGCTCAATTTAGGTGGACAACACTATCTTTGGTCGTCGTCAGCTGAATGGTCCTTAAGGAATATTATCTAGGAACTTAGGATCACATTGTCTTGTCACTTATAATATGTCCTAATTTTTTCACAATCTCTCGTGTTTAAGTGGACCACAATACCGGTAATTGACCAGATCTATTCATGAAGGGAGAGGTACAAATAAACAGATAAAGGTTGTCTAAAAAACTTTGATCCCAAATCACTCTTATTTCTAGCTATCGTTTTATTTTGTTAAATTTGTTTATAGTTTCTTCTAATTTAAATATTAGGGGAGAATTAAAATTTTAAAAACCAAACAAAAATCAAAAAATTAAAAATCCAAAAATTGTGTTATTTCTGTTTTATTTCTTGTTCAGAAAAAAAAATCCATAAATATTTTTGTTTCCTTTTAATTTGTATGCTAAGTTTTCTTGTGTAGATCAGACTCATGGAGTTTGTGTAACGCCCGCAAATCCGGGCTAGTCAATTTAGAGGAAATAGGGGTCGAAAACGAATTTTCGACAAAAGATTATTTAGAATAAATAATCTTAAACAAGTTGTGGAATATTTCTCAAGGTTTCCGTACATATAAAGAACGCCAAAATCCGAGTTATAATGAAGAAGTTATGGCCCGTCGAAGTTTTACGGCAAAACCGACATGGCATCAGGAAGCGTAAGTAGTGAATTTACAATAGAGCGAGCTTTAGCCTTAGCAATCTAAACGAAAGTTGTAGAATATGTTAAACTAAGAGCGTCGATAAAAAGAACGCCCAAATCTGACTTCTTATGAGGAAGTTATGATTTTTCTAAGATTCGGCTTAGCAGTGCACAGCCCGAAACTCGAATTTTAGTTCGAGCGGTTTTTGGCTTACGCGACCTAAATAAGAGTTGAAGATCTCATTAATAGGAACTAAACGGTAAAAAGATGGATGAAAACGGAGTTCATATGAAGGAGTTACGAATTCTTCGCGGTCATTTAACAGTCTAAACGCCTCCTACTGTTAAATTTGAGATCGGTCGAGAATTAACCGACGGAGTCTAAATGAAAGTTGTAGATCTTGATTTTACCTACGCGTGGATATAAAGAACGTCAAAAACGGAGCTCGTATGCGAGAGTTATGATTTTTCTAAGTTCGAAGGCTGATACGCGATAGGGGGTGACGTGGCACCACCAGAATTGGACACGTGGCACCACCAGAAGGCCACCACATGGACCAACTCGGCGATTCCATCATATTTTTGCACTATAAATAGAGGTGCCGGGTCTAGCCTTCTGTTCACCCCTCAACCCTCTTCTTTCTCTCTTTAAACTCTCTCTCTAAGCCTCCCTAACCCCCCGAAGCCTAGGGTAACTCCCTAGCACGAGGCGGAAGCCCTGGAGCGCCCGACGGCTCTGAGGAAAGAGCCTTTTGGCTCGGGAACGCTAGTCCAGTAAAGCCCGGTTTTGCGAAAAACCCGCTGTAAGTGAGCTATACCTATCATATCTTTAGTATAGCTTATGTTTTGATATAGTAACATTATTAGGAACTTATAATGAGTATTTGGGATATTATTATGAGTTATATTGAGTGTTATTTAACGCTTATATAATAATAATAATAGCTAGACTATTAATTAATTGCGGTTATCGTTAGATTAAACCCTAGTGGTATTGATACTAGGTTTTATCGAAGGAAATTGTTTTGAGAGTATCGAAGCGATGTTCGAGTGCTGAGTCACCACCTACTCAGGTGAGTGCATAGTCCCTTTCATCTTACACATAGATATGAAGTATTTTACTATAAATTACGTGCTATGTGTGCATATTGTTTGAATACTTGTTGTCTATGCTGGATGAAGGATTTATACATGTTTTAAATGATTTAAACTGTATATTTATTTTATATCTACAACTATGTTGGGATAAAACATGGGTAGATGAAGTAGTTGGTGAGTGATGAAATAAAATAATGAGAGATAGGTGATGATAGGTAGGTGATTATGAATCGGTGATGTAGGATACTACAACCTTGTCCGACAATTTGGAGATGTAGTCATCTACTAGAGTATAGATGGCGACCACGGACTACTATAGACAACCCCGTGGAAACACCAGTAGGCTAGTAACTTGTAGATGATGAATTACGAGTTCAGGCGATGTTGTAACTACGTATTCATGCGATGATAGTCTAACCCTTATTATGAATTACGAGTCCAGGCGATGTTGTGGCCACGTATTCATGCGATGATAGACTAACCCTTATCATGATTTACAAGTCCAGGCGAGGTTGTGGCTGCGTAATCATGCGATGATACCCTAACTCTTGCTAGACGTATATTGAGGGAGTAATCCCCGGATTAGTATTGTCTATGCAATGTAGGCGATGATCCTTAGGGTAAAGTTCGTAGGAACAATCATATAAGGAAATACGATGTAAGGAGATGAGAAGTAAATATGATATAGGAGATGACCCTTGAGATAATATCTTTAGGGAAGACTAAAAGAAGATAATGGGGATGGGTAATTGGGTTGATTATTTGATTGTTTAAACATAATAACTATATTATTGTGGGTTGAAAACCCTATGTACTCACCAGGTTTCCCAACCTGACCCACTCAGTTTATTTATATCATAGGTGACGATATGAAGTGACATTACACTGAGAGATTTAAAGAGATGTAGATCACTAGTGTAAATAATTGTAAGTTCTGTTTATGCTTATGTTTTTGTATTAACGATGACATCCCAAACGTTTTAATATGAATAAAATACGTTTCTTCGAAAATGTTTTAATAACGTATTTATCGTGTTCTTCTTGGAACAAATTCCGCAACATTTTTATGAAAAGAAGTACTCTAATTTTTACAAAGCATAAACAAAATCGGTCTTTTCTGGCCGTGAAAATGGGGATATCACAGTTGGTATCAGAGCATTAGTTTAATCGAACTAGGAATATGGATTTATTTCTAGACTTCAACTTAGAATGCTAAGAGATGATTGTGAGGTGTGAGCACTAGCTTATTTTAGGAATTATGCCTAAAATGCTTTATGTGCTAAATGCTTTGTGCCTGATATGATATTATTTGTTCGGATCTATGGTCTGTTGCCGAACGGATCTGGAAACCTTATGTGTTTAGGATTCTAAGCGTTTAACTACGATATTAGAACTAGCATGTAAACGTTTCGGAGTGATGAGGATGATTTAAACGTCAATCCTAAGTAAAGGTCTAGATTCACCTTATTCGGTGTATAGATCAAGATGGCAAGAACCCGTAGCGGAAACGTGAATGCAAAAGGGAACCAAGATCAGCCCCTAGTGATTGAGCAAATACCGGTTGTGGTAGCCGCTGCTGAGCCAATAACGATGGCCGGAGTGCAAGCGATGATCCAGGCGATGTTGGATTGTCAAATGGAGGAAACCAGACGTTTGCTCTAGCAAAATCGAGAGGAAGCGACCATACAGATTGAACAGCCCGAGTTAAACGAAGGGCAGACTGAGGAGGGAAACTACAGTGGGACTGTTGGTCAAGCCAACCCACCAATAGTTAGGCAAAACCACCATGATGGAGGAAATGATGGACGTGGATGCAAATACAAGGATTTCATGGCGTCCAAACCACCGAGTCTATCTGGAAGCCCGACGCCGGTGGAAGTCATGAAATGGATCTCTGAGATGGAGACAATGTTTGAGAGTTGTGAGTGTAGCAACAGGCAAAAGACTGCTCTCGCGGTTCCTCTGTTGAAATCTGGAGTACTAAGCAGGTGGAAGCTACTAGCTGATTCGATGCCCAAAGGAGAAGCGAGCAAGATGTCATGGGAGGATTTTCTGGTGTAGCTAAAAATGCAGTACTGCTCTGAACAGGATCTTCTGGAAATCAACAACGAGTTTCAAAATCTAAAGAAGGGAAATATGAGTGTCATCGAGTATGCTGCAAGTTTTACGGAGAAAATGAAGCTTGTTCCTTATCTAGTTCCAACTTAACTCTCCAAGGTCAATAAGTTTGCCCATGGATTACCAACAGACTTTGGTCCAATGGTCAAACAAGCATCCACTTTGAAAGCCGCCATCTGGGCAGCCAAGAATGTTGAGACCCAAATAAGAGAAAAGGGTCTGGAGAAAGTTGAAGTTGGTGAGAAGAGGAAGTTGGAAGGATCCTCAAGACCTGATAATAAAGGAAAGTTTTCGAAGTCTAACCTGGACGACCGAAGGAATGAAGCCAAGTGGTGTGAGAAGTGCAAGAAGAAGCACTTCGGAAGATGCGATGGTGAAGTGACGTGCTATAAGTGTGGTAGGACCGGTCATTATTCCAGAGATTGTACATTCGACAACAAGAAGTGCTACGAATGTGGAAATGATGGGCATATTTCAAAGAACTGTCCAAAGAAAAACGAAGCTGCAAGACCAAATGCACTGCCGAAACCAAGGGCATTCCACATGATCCTCAATGAAGCAGACAACAATTTGAGGAATCAAGAATGAAGACTTCTTACCCGAAGATCAGATTACTCAGTAGCCATAGTTTCGTTTGATGTAGTCTAGTAGAGGCATAGTCTAGGCTGAACTTGAACACGTATGTAATCGTTTCAAGAAATAATATAAAACCTTTGTTTTGTTATCTCATGTGTTAAGTTGTTGTGTGATTTGCTGCATGGTGACTTGGGAAACTGCGAGACAATACCTGGGACGAGTATGAGTAGGTGTGAATGGTAGTAGAGGCCTATACTACCGGAAGCACAGGACTCACACTTGGATCAGGGAAAGTCACAAGGTTACCAAGAAGCTAGTGAATGATTTCGTTTTGTTCAAGTATGTCGTTACCATTGTTTCGGTAATGACTAAGAAGTTTGTTGTTATCCCGACCCTAGTGATCATATCCGATTGAGTCTGACTACGATGAGTAGGTTACGTGGTTCAGAGAACCAAGTTTGATGTAGCGTCCGACTTAAACTAAACGATTGAAATCAAAGCGATCAATAGAAATATCGCGCTCGTTGTTAAAGAAGTTGATAGCTAGAAATGCCTAATGTTAAAGTGTGATTATATCACATTAGAACATGAAGGAAGGCATAGTCTATTTTAGAATTTAACTCTAAGAGACCTAAGTCTAAGTGTTGCAACATACGATGATAGGTCATTAGAAGATGACACATCGATCCATAGTAGTAATAAAAGAAATCATCTCAAGTTCGTATCCATTAAGGATCGAGATTGTGACTTGAAGGTCAGAATTGGGAGTCTAGCCTGAGGTAGAGAGCAGGTGCACGATCGAGTACTGCATACAGTCAATAAGTCTGAGAGATAGACTTGAAGGAATGTAGAAGTTATAATTATTACCTAGGATGAAGAGATGACGTATGGAGTCATTATACGACCCTGTTTCGTTGATGATTCCGGGACGTAATCATCCTAAGGGGGAGATAATTGTAACGCCCGCAAATCCGGGCTAGTCAATTTAGAGGAAATAGGGGTCGAAAACGACTTTTCGACAAAAGATTATTTAGAATAAATAATATTAACCAAGTTGTGGAATATGTCTCAAGGTTTCCGTACACATAAAGAACGCCGAAATCCGAGTTATAATGAAGAAGTTATGGCCCGTTGAATTTTTACGGCAAAACCGACACGGCATCGGGAAGCGTAAATAGTGAATTTACGATAGAGCGAGCTTTAGCCTTAGCAATCTAAACGAAAGTTGTAGAATATGTTAAACTAAGAGCGTCAATAAAAAGAACGCCCAAATCTGACTTCGTTTGAGGAAGTTATGATTTTTCTAAGATTCGGCTTAGCAATGCACGACCCGAAACTCGAATTTTAGTTCGAGCGGTTTTTAGCTTACGCGACCTAAATAAGAGTTGAAGATCTCATTAATAGGAACTCAACGGTAAAAAGATGGATGAAAACGGAGTTCATATGAAGGAGTTACGAATTCTTCACGGTCATTTAACAGTCTAAACGCCTCCTACTGTTAAATTTGAGATCGGTCGAGAATTAGCCGACGGAGCCTAAGTGAAAGTTGTAGATCTTGATTTTACCTACGCGTGGATATAAAGAACGTCAAAAACGGAGATCGTATGCGAGAGTTATGATTTTTCTAAGTTCGAAGGCTGATACGCGATAGGGGGTGAGGTGGCACCACCAGAATTGGACACGTGGCACCACCAGAAGGCCACCAAATGGACCAACTCGGCGAGTAGGCCCCCCCTACTCAGCAAGTCCATCAGATTTTTGCACTATAAATAGAGGTGCCGGGTCTAGCCTTCTCTTCACCCCTCAACCCTCTTCTTTCTCTCTCTAAGCTCTCTCTCTAAGCCTCCCTAACCCCCCAAAGCCTAGGGTAACTCCCTAGCACGAGGCGGAAGCCCCGGAGCGCCCGACGGCTCTGAGGAAAGAGCCTTTCGGCTCGGGAACGCTGCTCCAGCAAAGCCCGGTTTTGCGAAAAACCCGCTGTAAGTGAGCTGTACCTATCATATCTTTAGTATAGCTTATGTTTTGATATAGTAACATTATTAGGAACTTATAATGAGTATTTGGGATATTATTATGAGTTATATTGATTTTTATTTAATGCTTATTAAAATAATAATAATAGCTAGACTATTAATTAATCGCGGTTATCGTTAGATTAAACCATAATGGTATTGATACTAGGTTTTATCCAAGGAAAATGTTTTGAGAGTATCAAAGCGCTGTTCGAGTGTTGAGTCACCACCTACTCAGGTGAGTGCATAGTCCCTTTCATCTTAGACATAGATATGAAGTATTTTAATATAAATTACGTGCTATGTGTGCATATTGTTTGAATACTTGTTGTCTATGCTGGATGAATGATTTATACATGTTTTAAATGATTTAAACTATATATTTATTTTATATCTACAACTATGTTGGGATAAAACATGGGTAGATGAAATAGTTGGTGAGTGATGAAATAAAATAATGAGAGATAGGTGATGATAGGAAGGTGATGATAGGTAGGTGATTATGAATCGGTGATGTAGGATACTACAACCTTGTCCGGCAATTTGGAGATGTAGTCATCTACCAGAGCATAGATGGCGACCATGGACTACTATAGACAACCCCGTGGAAACACCAGCAGGCTAGTAACCTGTAGATGATGAATTACGAGTCCAGGCGATGTTGTAACTACGTATTCATGCGATGATAGTCTAACCCTTATTATGAATTACGAGTCCAGGCGATGTTGTGGCTACGTATTTGATGAGATTAAAACTTTAATCTATGAAGATCGATTAGATCTTAAACAAGTAATTAATTATAAAAACAGCAAGAACACGAAAATAAGAATAAGGTAAGAGTGAATCAATCGTGTCGAATGATTAAAACAAAATCCTCAGAAGAGCTCGATTAAGAACATCAACTGTAGAGGATTGGTAGGTTACAAGAACGATTAAAGAAATCGGTAAATGCTATCGTTATGCTCTAGATCAATCGTTAAAATCCTTAACCTAATATGCATGCAAGCATATACTTATATAAGTGAAGCTTTGGGTTCCTAAATCTGCTTAACTTTTGCAGGTTATAAGTGACGAGCAGTACGACGAAGAATGGTACATCGATAGTGGCTGCTCACGTCACATGACAGGGAGGAAAGAGGAGCTCAGGGAATACATGTCTCCTGCAAATGGTGGCAATGTCAAGTTTGGAAATAATTCTTTCGGCACCATAAAGGGATACGGGATGATAACAAATGGTGACTTTACTATAAGGAAGGTGGCTTATGTGGAAGGACTCCAACACAACCTCATCAGTGTATCTCAGCTTGTTGGAGGTACAGGTCTCAAAATCTCATTCGATGATGAAGGTTCTGAAATTATTAAGAAAAAGACAAAGAATGTAATTCTCAAGTCGGAGCGAAAGGGTGAAATGTTTCCTCTAAACCTTAAACCCATCAAAGGAAACCCAGCTATATGCATGTTATCAAAAGCTCAATCTGATGAAAGCTGGTTGTGGCACCGAAGACTCTCTCATCTCAACTTTAAAGATATCAACAGACTTGTCACTGGATATCATGTTAGGGGTCTTCCATTGCTCAAGTTCGACAGAGATCATTTGTGTGCTGCATGCGAAATGGGGAAGAAGAGTCGTCAAAGTCACCCATCTGTAATTAACACAAAAGTTGTTGAACCACTCGAATTACTTCATATCGATCTGTGTGGTCCTTCATCTATCGAAAGCATCGGTGGTAGCAAGTATATTCTTGTTATTGTTGATGACTTTTCACGATTTACATGGGTGTTCTTTCTAAAGCTCAAATCTGAAGCGATTCATAAGCTGAAAGTGTTCATCAAGCTGATTGAAGTACAGCTCAAGAAGGTCGTTCGCAACATCAGAAGCGACAATGGTCTTGAATTCAAGAACAGGGAGTTTGAAGAATTTCTTGCAGAAAAGCGAATAAGTCACAACTTCTCAGCTCCCTACACACCACAACAGAACGGAATTGTCGAAAGACGAAACCGATCTTTGTGTGAAGCTGCCCGAACTATGCTAAGTTTCGCTTCCTTACCTCTTTACTTTTGGGTTGACGCTATTTCTGCTGCTTGTTTTACACAGAACAGGTCTTATCTCAACAAACGATTCACGCTCACACCATACGAGATTCTCAACAACAGAAAGCCTAATGTGAAATTTTTCCACGTGTTCGGCTCACGGTGTTTCATCTTTAATTCTAAAGAACACCGCAATAAGTTCAACGCCAAAGCCGACGAGGGAATCTTTCTGGGATACTCATTCACATCCAAGGCATACAGAGTCCTAAACAAGCGTTCAAGAAAAATTGAAGAGACATATTACGTGACCTTTGACGATGGCTATGTCAAAAAGCTAAAAGCCAAAGAAGACACCGCTGGGGAAATCTTTCCTCAAACTGGGCAAGTCACAGTCTCGATCGCTAATTTATACGATAAATTTCTGGAGCTCTTTGATGAACCAGAGAAAGCTTCTCTCTCAGAAGCAGGTGCAGCAGACAACAAGGTCGACCACATGAAGCAAATTGTCGAAGAAGCTGCCAGGAGAATGAATGAAGGAGGATCGACTACTGATGACCCTCCATCCAACAATGCTTCAGTCGAGGGGGAGCCAAGCTCAAATGTCGAGGGGGAGCCAAGCTCTACAACTCCAGCCGAAAGTGCTTCTCCAACCGAAGGTGCATCAACGCCTGCAAGTCCAGCATCACAAGAAACCTCTGAACCTCAAGTTTCTCAAAGTTCATCAATCGAGGGGGAGCATGATGATATGACGCTTGACTACGATAGCCAATCTGAGCCAGAAGAAATGATCAATGTTGAACTAGACCCAACCTTTGATCCAAATTACCCTCCTCTTACCAAATGGACCAGAGATCATCCTATCTCTCAAGTGGTTGGTGTTGTATCTGAAAAGGTTCTGACCCGATCTCAACTGAAGGCAAAACAGACATCCTTATTTTCAAAAGTTGAGTTTTGTATGTTTAAGTCATTCGTATCAAAAGTTGAACCGAAGACAGTTAACACTGCCCTCGATCACTCTGATTGGGTTCAAGCAATGCAAGACGAACTGAACGAATTTGAAAGGAACAAAGTCTGGCGCCTCATTCCAACTCCTCCAGATGCTTCAGTTGTTGGTCTCAAATGGGTCTTTAGGAACAAAATGGACAAGGAAGGGAATGTTATAAGGAACAAAGCTCGTCTGCTAGTAAAGGGATACTGTCAGGAGGAAGGGATTGATTATGAAGAGACCTTCGCTCCTGTAGCTAGGCTGGAATCAGTAAGAATTTTTCTTGCTTATGCTGCCCACAAAAACTTTGAAGTTTTCCAAATGGACGTCAAGTGTGCATTTCTCAATGGAGAACTCGAAGAAACCGTGTATGTGGAGCAACCTCCTGGGTTCGTGAACGAAAAATATCCAAATCATTGCTACATTCTGGATAAAGCTGTGTATGGTCTTAAACAAGCTCCGAGAGCCTGGTATGAAACGCTAACAAAATTTTTAAAGATGTCCAAATTCAAACAAGGTTCGGTTGACCCAACCTTCTTTCGCAAAAAGGAAGGTAACCACCTTATGATTTTTCAAATTTATGTCGATGACATCATCTTTGGCTCTACGAATCCCAGCTTAACAGCTGAATTCAGAAAGTTGATGCAGACTAAATTTGAAATGAGCTCAATGGGTCCTATTAACTTTTTCCTTGGTTTAAATATTAGACAGGGACCCGAAGGCATCTTTATCAATCAGGAAGCTTACACGAAGACTCTCCTAGCAAAGTTTGGTATGATGGGAGACTCAAAAGTCAAAGTCCCAATGGCATTCGGCACCAAGCTAACTCCATCCCTAGACAAACCGGTTGTCGATATTACGCTCTATCGTCAAATGATAGGCTCACTAATGTATCTTACTGCTAGTAGGCCTGACATCATGTTTTCTGTATGTTATTGTGCTCGATTTCAGGCGAACCCACGCGAACCTCACATGCTTGCAGTGAAGAACATCTTACGCTATCTCAAGCGAACCACCTCCTTAGGTCTATGGTATCCTTCCAACTCAGGCTTCTTCGTTCAAGCCTATTCTGATGCTGACCTTGGAGGATGTGGACTCGACAGAAAAAGCACAACTGGTGGCTGTCAATTCCTTGACGGAAAGTTGGTAAGTTGGCAATCCAAGAAACAAACGTGTGTGTCGTTGTCTACTGGCGAAGCGGAATACATTGCCGCTGCATCCTGCACATCCCAAGTGATTTGGATCCAGAGTCAACTTCGAGACTATGGACTCAATATGAAGAAGATCCCACTATATTGTGACTCTAAAAGTGCAATTAGGATCTGTCATAACCCAGTGCAACACTCTAAAACCAAACACATAGCACTGAGGTATCACTTCATCAAAGATCACGTGGAAGATGGAAACGTCGAAGTTCACTTTGTAAGGACCACTGATCAACTGGCTGACGTCTTTACCAAAGCTCTTCCTGAAGCATCATTCAACAGAATACTACAAGGGCTAGGTATGATGGAATCAGAGTCAGTACCTCACACTGTCTCTCAACCTCAAACGTAAGAAGCGAATTTAAACGAACGTTCAGGTTCGGTTAAACCATCTAATTCGCTCATCACTACAAAGGTAGTTTTTCTTTGTTGTATATTTCTTGTACAAAATTTGTTTTTCTTAATATTGAAAGTATTTTCCAATTGCATGTCTAAATCCCTTGGTTTCTCAAAATTTTCCAAAACCGAAACCTATCAAAGGTTCGGGTTCGGTTTTTCAAAATTTTGTTGAACCGAAACCAACCGAAGGTTCGGGTTCGGTTTTTCAAAATTTTGTTGAACCGAAACCAACCAAAGGTTCGGGTTCGGTTTTTCAAAATTTTGTTGAACCGAAACCAACCGAACGCTCGGGTTCGGTTTTTCAAAATTTTGTTGAACCGAAACCAACCGAACGCTCGGGTTCGGTTTTTCAAAAATTTTTTCAAAGTTTTTTTTAACTCATTTTTTTTACTTATTTTATTTTTTTATATAAATCTCAAAAACTCCAAAAATATTTTTTTAATTTTTTTTTTATTGTGTGTTCGTTCGTTTATGGGGATTTAAATGTTGGATTAATTAAGTGTCCCTAGAAGAATGTTGCTGTATGTGTCCCAAGCCTCATAAGATTTTGAATAATAGTCTTCATGACCTGGTATAAACAAACCTCGTCTTCCCAATAAGGCTAACACATTTATTCTAATCGTGAGCTACCTCACTCTCTTCTCACATGAGTTAAGAGTTTTTCTGCTTGGTCCTTATTTTCGCAGCAGAGGTACTTTATCTTCTTACACCATCTCCATTACACTTCTCCATTACATTCGTTTCATCAACGTAACCCTTGAGACTCTCAGAGATTACCACTGAGGTTTATGGTTACACAACATCTGTGTTTATGATCTTAGTTTCGTGCCACTACAAGCTCAATGAAACCCAAAATTCAACACCAATTCTGAATTGACGGTGAACAATTAATTTGCTCAAGTTTTCACCAATGAATTGATGAATGTACCTTCATGAAATCTCATCTTTTATTTTGTGTGATTCCTATGAAATTGTTAAACACCATAACATTTCTTCCCTCGGGATCCAGTTTTTAATTTTTTTTTTATCTGAGATTTTATATTTTTCCAACCTAATTTAAAATAAATTCCTACCTACTTGTTCAATAGACTACACCGGTCTTACAAGTACTTTGATCCCTTTCTTTCTTATTTCAAGATTAGAAGTGTTGCATCAAAGCGAAAGCCACCCTAAAGTAGCCTAATTAAAAGAAGCCTTTCAACATTTCTTAAAAAGTGATTGATCGTAATTTAACGGGATTCCACATTAACACTTTAAGGTCTCTCTTGACCTTGAAGAAAGAGATTCGTGCCCGGGATCATCAGTTTCGTGTCATTATTGAGATCACAGAAAATCCTTAAAAGAGTTGCTTTATTTCTTTTCCTTTTACACTCTTTGTACGAAAATCTTTGATTTTCCAAAATTCCGTTACTAATTATTCCAGGCTGTATTATTACTTTGGTGGTTAATCATGAAGTTGTGGTAAAAAATAATCCACGTGGGTATTTAATTCAAAAGATGTCATTTAAAAAGATAAGACGAAAGGTTGCTGACTCGGCGGGAGTTAAACGGATTGAAAATCAAACGACGGTAAAAAGGGGGCGCGTATGAATTTGGAACGCCCATACTTTTACTGACATCAGGGATGCGTGTGCAAATTTCAAGCACCATCTCTCTGGCACTTAAAGGCGCGTGAGGATTTGAAACGGTTTTCTTCTGAAACGGCGCTTGTTGGGTGGCGTGATCCTAGGAATCTGACACTCTCTCTCCTACGTGATCATCGCCTAGAAGATTTGAAACGATTTTTCTCTCTCCAATCCCTCACTACAAAAGGCAGTCTACACTCTCATTTACCTTTTTACTGCTTCCGGATTTTCTAGAGAGCAAAAACTCCCAAAGCTTCACTGTTCATCTTCTTCTTCTACAACCTTCAACAATGGCGGAATCATCCTCAGTCCATGCTACCTCACAAATCCTTCCTATTCGTCCGCAACAATGCCTGGTGATCGATCTCAACCCTCTGGCGTACGACTCCTACATGTCGCCGATCATCGAGTGCCTGAAGTACTCCCAAATCACTACGGCTCTCTCCAGAATCGAGTCCGTGCCCATGGCGTCTCTCTCGCAGGTTTATGCGACTGCCTATTACGACAAACCAGTCGAGCGGGTGTTCTTCGAGATTGCTGAACACAAGACCTCTATTTCTCGACAACGTTTCTGCACTATGCTAGGGTTGGCTGTTGACCCATCGAGAATAAATCCGGAGACGATTCCGGTTGGGTTTCTGTATAACATGTTTTACAATATGGGGTACACGGAGGTTCTCACCTCCGTCGCAAAATTCAAAAAATCGTGCTTGCCGCCACAGTGGAACGGCATGTTCACAGTCCTCTTCAAGGGCTTGTCGGAACGGAGCTCAGGATCCGACGGTGCTAGTCGACTTTTCTTGTCGATCATGTATGCTGTCTACAACGGGGTCAACTTGGATTTTGGGTTGGTCCTCTGGCAACAGCTCGTCCAGAGCCTTTCATCATCATCACGACACTCTGAGGTGTTGCTGGCCTGGTTCTGGATTTTAATCACCAAGTGGGCGATGGACAAGTTTGACATTCCCACTCCTGCAGGTGCATCGATGTCTTCAATCGGTAGGTTTCATACCAAGAAGATCATCGTCTCGGATGCATCTAAATTCTCATTCATTGGCTCTATTCCGGAGACAATGTATGGCGTTGTTCCCTTTGACAGCAGACTAATCCGGACGATCAAGGAATTCAGGGCAACCGGTCCTAGGGAACTTACACCGGAAATGCTAAAGTCAATCCATGATGCTGAAAAACCGGTTTCCAGGGGCAAAAAGGCGGACAAAGGGAAGCAAGTGACCAAAGCTCCTAAGGGTCCTTCTCCCAAGAAGAGGAAACAGCCTAAAGCTGCACCGTCCCCACAACCGAAGAGGAGGAAGACTCGACCGAAGCGAAAGCTTCTTATTCCCTCTTCTTCGAGTGAATCAGAGAACGAGAGTTCAGGTTCGGACGGCTCTCAAGGAGGCGAAACCCCTCAACGAGGCAACACACCATCTCGATCACCTACCCCAGAGATGGAACTTCATAATTCACCAGTTCCTTCACCTCCTCCCACCATTCCTACTTCCATTCCGACCATAATCCCCACTACCACTATTCCTCCAACCTCTTTCCCTATACCACCACCCATTTTCAAAACTGCAACCGAAACACCACCAGTAACCGAAACCCCACCCGTAACCCAACCACCTCAAACCGAAACCCAGCATACAACCGAACCTACCTCCACTCAACCACCACCCGAAACTAACCCCACACCCACTCAACCTGAACCGACCAAAACAACCACACCCCCAGCTTCACCACCTCCACAATCTCCAGATAATGCCTCTGATGGAGATAACCCGTTTCTTGGCGGTGATAACATGAACTTTGATTCGGTCTACTATAGTCCGTTTCAGGTTCAAAGTGATGAAGAGGATGATGCTCGAGTGACAAAGAAGCATCTTAAGGAGCTCAATGAGAAGGTTGACCTACTTCTCGCCTCATCTTCCAACCAACAGTCCTCTCTCTCTGAAGCTGCACTTCAGAAGATTGTTGATGCCTTCTCCAGGGCTCAACATGATTCGGTAGCCTCAGCCACTGCCGCCATAGACGCCTCAACCAAAGCCTGTGAGGCGGCGACCGAAAAAGTCGATAAACTATTCTCCGACGCTTCTATCATGTTGAAGTCCTTACAGGAAAGCACCGACGCCACAAAGACTACTTTGGAACCGATTGTTCAGCAATTGGCAAAGTTTGTTTCTACGGAGTTGACCTCATTCGTTGCACTTCGCCAATCCCTAAGCGACGACAACTCGGCCCTTCGTGCCTCCATCGATGAGCGCCTCGCTAAGCTTCAGGAGGATCTCGCAACTGAAAATTCATTGATGGACGTTTTGGCGAGCAAAACAACCGCCCTCAAGGTCAAGAGCACGCAGCTTTCAAACTCACAACAACAACTTGAAGCTCTTCGATCCGAAAGGGAGGTTATCAAGACATGTGTTTCGGATGTACACGCTGCCTTATCAAACATCCTAGAAGCACACGATCCCATTCTCAACCATTCAGTCAGGCGAACCCTTGCTGAAAAGCTTTCTCCTGCCATGGACCTTCTCAACAAAATAGAAGACTTACCGAGTTTCGTGTCCATTCCGAAACAAGGGGGAGAAGAGAAGAAGACCGGATCGAAACCACCTCCTTCCTCCAAAGCTACTCACACAACCGAACCACCTCCGACTGGTCAAGCTTCGGGTTCGGGTGTGAAGGATAAAGGGAAAAAGATAGCTGAGGAAGAAGATGAAGATGAAGATGATGAAACCATTGCTGACATGTTGAAACGAAAGTACAGTCGCAATGTGGATGATGATGTTAATCGTGTGGCGCGAGAGGCTGAAGAAGCCGAACGCAAGCAGAAGGAAGCCCACGATCTCCTTGAGAGCAGGAAGACTCTCTTCCCTGCCTGGACTCGGGAGCGCTTGATTAAAGAGGCCATAGATACTCCCAGCATCTTATGGCTCGAGTCGGTGATCTCGTTTGACTGCTACAACTCTGTCGACTCGCAGTTCGACATGCCGCTGACTCGAAAGGCGTTTATCTTCCACGCCTTCTCAAATATCTTTGAAGTCCCTCATGCAAATGCTGAACTTGATAGGGAACTCATCGACTTCTATCTGAAGGCTGCTCGTCCTCAGTATTTGACTTGGAGCGCCCAGAAGATAGTGAACGTTCGGGTCTTAAAGCCTTACACCGAAGGAAGGTTCATAAACGTTCGGTTCAAGGTGATTCGAGGATCTGCAAAGACTGCACATCATATCTCCCTGGCAGATCTACCGAACTTAAATCCTCATGATTGGATTGTCTTGTATAATATCCTTTTGACTGATGAAGCCGAATATGGTCCCATTATAGATCATATCAAAAGGATGTTAGTCTGTTACATCATGGAGGTTGCCCTTATGGATCAGGAGGTTGCCACAGTCTTCAAGAAGAAACCGAAGATAGCTCCTGTGGGATCGGCCAGTGATCTCAACCAAATGCAAATGGGCAAGATCGACCCGAGGCGCAACTCGGTTATGTTCACTAGAGCAGAAGGACAGAAATGTCTCTTTGCTTTAGCTGACAAACATCTTTACACCACTGCTTGTCTGGAGCATGTGTTATCGATCATCAAAAGGTGTAAAGAGAATTCAGCGGATGATGTAAAGTACTTCAATGACATGATTCAATGGTACATCAGGTTTAGATAGACAATACTCTCTCTCACCAAATGTCTGTTTCACACCGTGAAGAAGAAGGTACCTGCCTCCGCTGCTGGCCCAAGTAACAAGTGAAGGTCTCGCTCCAATTAACGCAAAGGGGGGGATTGTTGGGCTGAAGGTTTTGTTGAAGATTGCGTCATTTGGGCTCGGCTGTTTATTTATTTATTTTGTATTCCGGTTTGGGCTTGTCCAACCGAGAGCCCATTATGTTTATTATATAAGTATATGCTTGCATGCATATTAGGTTAAGGATTTTAACGATTGATCTAGAGCATAACGATAGCATTTACAGATTTCTTTAATCGTTCTTGTAACCTACCAATCCTCTACAGTTGATGTTCTTAATCGAGCTCTTCTAAAATTTTTACAGAGAAGTATCCTTTACAGCGGAAGTTTTTCATCGAGCTCTGCTAAGGACTTGTTATATCTCCGACTTCTTGTATTTTCTCGATCAAGTGGCGTTACGAATCTTAAATTTTGGGTTGTTACATGATATTTTTTGATGGCTTATATCATTAGCTTATTTGAAGATCGTTGTGACTTGGAGGGGGAGCTCTTCAAAGACAAGAAGTGATTCAGTTTCTTTGTTCTGAAATGGGTTTTTATGGCGGGTTTGGTTTTCATGAAGATTCTTTGGGATTACATTCGAAAATGAAGTTTAAAGACATTACTTCAGTGCTTGATTTATATATCCTAGAGCCCGTGTTTGAAGACTATTGAAGAATCAAGATTCGTGGATTGCTTCATATATTCCTCGTTGCAGATCTTTTTATTTGCTAGATGCTTGTTTTGGAAGTTAAAGCATTGTCATCCATTCCATACTTTGAGGGGGAGATTGTAGGGTTTCAAAGCACTCCATGGATGATGGCAATGGGCCCCTTTGATGAATTCTAGGTTAAAATCCCAAGACTTGTCTTTTCCCTATAAATAGTCATGTATTATTCACAATTAGGGTTAAGAGTGTGAGGCAAAATGTAGCCGCCACGTGAGGTTTCTTATGTAGTGTAAGATTCTTTAGTCTATGCTTTAAGTGTAATTTATTCCTCATATTTCAATAAATCGAGTGATCATTCGACATAATCTTCATTATTTGTGTTTGTTCTTATTTTCCGCATCTTGTTCATCAAATCACAATTAGGGTTTCAATCCCAACAATATTCATGCGATGATAGACTAACCCTTATCATGATTTACAAGTCCAGGCGAGGTTGTGGATGCGTAATCATGCGATGATACCCTAACTCTTGCTAGACGCATATTGAGGGAGTAATCCCCGGATTAGTATTGTCTATGCAATGTAGGCGATGATCCTTAGGTAAAGTTCGTAGGAACAATCATATAAGGAAATACAATGTAAGGAGATGAGAAGTAAATATGATATAGGAGATGACCCTTGAGATAATATCATTAGGGAAGACTAAAAGAAGATAATGGGGATGGGTAATTGGGTTGATTATTTGATTGTTTAAACATAATAACTATATTATTGTGGGTTGAAAACCCTATGTACTCACCAGGTTTCCCAACCTGACCCACTCAGTTTATTTATATCACAGGTGACGATATGAAGTGACATTACACTAAGAGATTTAAAGAGATGTAGATCACTAGTGTAAATAATTGTAAGTTCTGTTTATGCTTATGTTTCTGTATTAACGATGACATCCCAAACGTTTTAAGATGAATAAAATACGTTTCTTCGAAAATGTTTTAATAACGTATTTATCGTGTTTTTCTGGGAACAAATTCCGCAACATTTTTATGAAAAGAAGTACTCTGATTTTTACAAATCATAAACAAAATCGGTCTTTTCTGGCCGTGAAAATGGGGATGTCACAGTATGTGTTGAAGATATCTGAGCCAAGGCTTCGTCCGTGAGCATCGAAGAATTCTCATTTGAAGGAGCAAGAAATGAAGATTATTTTTTCAACATTCAATCTTTCAACCCCAAAAGTAAGGTGAAGCTGAAATTGAAGAATATGTGACGAATTGCATTGAAGCCTCCTCAATCAGTCTGCTGCTATCTTTGTACCTGATGAAGTGATCCAGACGATTTGTTCTCTCTGATTTTCTCTCTGATGTTCTTTCAGAAGATTCTCAAGTTGAAAGCATCATCTTTCAAGAATCAGTACATCAAGCATCTTTACCTAATGTGCATTCAATGCCAAATTCTGAAGAAAAGCTCAATTGCTCAAGCTGAAGTCATTTATTGAAGATTCATATGTTCATCCTCATGCTATCAAGAAATCGAAGGTTAAAGCTGAAGTTGATCTCCCATTGAAGATTGACAAGAAGAGCCAGCTACTTTTTAGGGGGGCTTGTTGGGTCATTAAGAAAAGAAAGCTATAAACCAAGGGGGAGATTGTTGGGTCAAAATATGGTTTATACTTTGCTTTTCTAGGCAAATGTATTCTTCTTTAATATTTTTGGAGTTTACAGTCATGTTTACAATTGAGTTTACGGCCGTAAACACCTTACGGCCGTAAACCCATTTACGTCCCATTCCCACCAAGCCCATATCCCCTTGTATAAATATAGGTGTTAGGGGTTGAGGAGTGGATTGATGAACAGGAGAGAAACGGGAGCGTTTATGAGTGTGTGAATCTTTTGTATCTGGAACATTAATTCTAATCAATTCATACAGAAATTCATATTATTCTTCTTCTCCTTCTCTTCTATTTTATCTGACATCATCCGTTTGATTGGGATTCCGTACCATCAAACGGATCTGATTGATACACATGCATTTTAGGGACTTATAGCTAGCTACAACTACATATGACGAGATGAATTTTGGCGCTGACGTTAGCATTATCGAAACATTACCAAATGTTACAACGGGGTGAATGACTTTAGCACGCACGCCTTATTATGGTGTCAGTGCATTAATAAAGTACAGTGTCACAAGTTCGGTTATGTTTTCATTATAAAATCTCAGTTTTGTTTCGATACCGTATAGAATCCATATTGGATTTATACAAGGTTTATGTTCACTCATTCCAGTTGAAAGAAACTGTATTTAGTTGGATAGCTTGTGACTCAAGGCGATAAGTGTCAATACCAAAAATTAAGTTATATAACACTTAATTAATATCATGACACGACTCGAAAAGATTTATTAACATACATAAAATAAGTTATTTATATAAATCATTTGTTTCTATAAGAAAACACAATGTTTACGTGGGAGGAGTTTGCCCCACCGGTTAAGTGTCGGTTTTCAAATTAAGTCAGATAATACTTAATTATTGACACCACACGATTTTACAAAGTTCATAAAGTCAAGACTTATGAGTTTTTCATATAACTGATACAAATTCTTGTATAAGGTTTCAAGAGTAAAGTCGGTTATTTTACGTTCTCACAAAGAGTAACATTTCTTATTTTTGTATAATTTGATATTCAAAATCTTTATATAAAAATGCATTTTGATATAAGTCTGAGTTACTTATATGTATTTTCCAACTTTTGTACATTTGGATTTGAACAAATGGTATTTATGAATGAGTCATAACACATTTTTATAATTCAGTTATTTTATACTTTTAATAGAAAAGTAAATATTTATAAAAGCTGGCCAACTAGCTAAATTTTATCAAACACTTTTGGTTAAAAAAATACTCTGTGTCAAAACCTATAGAACTCACCAACAATTTTGTTGACGTATTTTAAATGCATGTATTCTCAGGTTATTTAACAGATCGGAAGTATTCGCTCAGAAGACTCTCCATTAATTGTACCATACATTTGTAAACGTCGGATGGTTAGGCGTGTGTCACGATTTAGTAATAACTATTATCAATGTAATTTCCATTTTGGTTATAATAGAAGATTATATTTGTACTGTTCAATTTGTGTTTAATAACTGTGATTACTGATTTACGTCTCGCACCTTGGCGTTTCCGTCGGTGGCTGAAGGTGTGACAGATTCTGTAACAGCCCAAAATCCAGGTAAGCTTTATGACCCTTCTATTTTGGAGAGCTGGAAAATTAGTCCCTTAAGTTGTATGTTGGATTGGTGAGTATGCTAGGCGTACTGAGGTGTACGTCGCGCGTATTCACGCGCTTAAATTGAATGCGGACTCGCCCGGGTTACGCTGGGCGTACCCAGGGGTTACGCTGGGCGTAGTGAGCCCAGATGCAAACCGTAATTTCTGGCTTGTGCACTATAAAAGGAACATGTAGTCCTATGCCCTAGCCACCATATCCCCTTGAGTGAGTCCTTAGAGAGCTGAGATCCGTGCTTTAGCTTGTGTATGTGTTTTTGAGCTTGAAGTTATCTTTTCAAGGTGAAGAAGGAGAAGAAGGAGCCATTGTTGGAGCTAGAAGTTGAAGAACAAGTGTAGATTCGAGTTCTATAGTGGTTGGAGATCCCTTCTGAGGTAAAAAGCTCAAAGCTTTCCTTGTTCTTCATAAGTTTTGCTTTTTGGACCATTTTTAGGGTTTTTGGTTCAAAGTTGGAGACTTTGTGTGCAAAGAGTCTCCATGAGCTTAGATCTGACCTTTTCTAGTGTATATTGTGTTGAGGATTCATAAAAATCCAATCTTGGACGTGGATCTTGTGTCATGAATGAGTTATAGTCTCATTATGGAAAGAGGAAAGGTGTTTTGAGAACAAGGTGACCTTTACAGCCATGCAAAGGGTTAAAGGTTTCAACTTTATGGATTAAGTCATATTGGAGGAGTCAGATCTGAATTTTGGATGCAAGTCTTAACCGATTAAGACCTGAATGAGATGGATAAGGAAGTTGGGTATTACGCTGGGCGTAATCCCAGTACGCGCGGCGTAAGGGGCTGCGTACCCCGATTCTGTGAGGGCTCCAGGTACGCCCAACGTACATGTTTGGTACGCGTAGCGTAACCCAGAGGGTTGACTTTTGTTGACTTTTAGGGTTTGGTCAACTTTAGTGTATTTGAGCCAAGTAAGGGGTAAAATGGTCTTTTACCTTTCCTGAGAATGATTAGAGGGAATGGTCAAGCCTTGGGAAATATGTTGATGACGAGTGTTTGTTTCATATGATTAGGCGGAGGCTGGGTCTTATTTCACTGAGTCCGAGATTTCCGAGTTACCGAGTTACACGAGGTGAGTCTTCTCACTATACGTTACCTAGAGTGGTATTATGTGTTGATCAGAGGTTCTTATGTGTTATGTATGAGATTATGTGCTATGTGATATATGTATGTTGTATGATTTTATAGACCAGACCGAAGGGTCCAATGATACAGAACGGGCCGGAGGGTCCAACGAGCTATGACCGTACCAGAGGGTCCAACGAGGTACAGGACTGGAGGGTCCCACTGAGACACAACGACCGGAGGGTCATGCTATAGCCTCGAGTGGTGTATGTGTTGTATGCGGTATTTTGGGGAACTCACTAAGAATTTATGCTTACAATTGTTGTGTTATGTGTTTCGGGTATTAGCGAGGACCGTGGGAAGGCGCCGACGTGAACCGTACACACATAGTGGATATTTGTCTATGATCTTGGGAATGTGTTTTGAGTAATAACAATTGTGAAATACTCCTTTGAGAATGATTTTAAATGTAATTTTGGTTGTTGAAAAAGGAAAATTTTGTTATGAAAATTTGGTTGTTACAAGTTGGTATCAGAGCCTTGGTTTGATGGACTCGGATGCACCTTTGGGCGTATCTGAACTCAAACTGAGGATTTGAGAAATTTTCAACAATAAAAAAAAACTAAATTTTCTAAAAGAGCAAGGAGTTTTGAGACAACCAAACCAGAGCAGTGTATACGCTCAGCCAACGCCCGAACGGTGAATCCCCAAAATACCCTTACATTATGTGTCATAAGATATTCTATGTTATGTTATGCATGCTAGAGTAGGCTAGGTATTCATATTAGGACTAGAGTGGCCTGATTTGTGATGCCTTAGCCTAGGTGATTACTGCTGCTATGAGATGCCGTGAGAGCATGTAGGTAGCAGTTAGTAGATCATGAGAGGTCTACCGAAGGGTAGCCAATGCATAGCGAGAGTAGAGTACTTGTGATATGGGATCCAAGGAGGAGGACTCGGGGTGAATGTTGATGCGGTGTGGTCAGTAGTATAGGGCCTGTACTACTGAAGACACCGGATCAATGAGCAGTCTAAGGACGAATCCTTTGGATATTGAAGGACGAGTAGGGTTGCGTTATCATGTGCAAGTATGCTCGATCGAGTCTCTGATATTTATGTGTTGTATTTTAGAGGCATCATGGTTGGGAAACGACACACACCTAAGAGCAGTGGTGTCAGCGACGAGGAGATCCGTCGATTGATTCATGAGGAGGTGGATGCTGCCATCCGGGCTAAGATTCCAGAGATGTTCGGGGACATCAAGACCACATTGATTGAGACCTTTGACGAGCGGTATGCAACAGTGACTGAGGCTGCGGCTGCTGCAGCTACTGCTGTTGTTGCTATTGCCAGACCTCAGGGAGGTGACTCGTTGTTGTTTCATGAGTTCAGCAACACGAAGCCACCAGAGTTCGATGGGACGCAGGAGCCGATTGCTGTGATGAGATGGATCTCTGACATCGAGGGATGTTTCTATACGTGTTCTTGTCCAGAGCACTTGAGGGTACGGTTCGATCTGAACCAGCTCCGCTTGGGAGCGAAGGATTGGTGGAAGTTCGTGACGGCGAGCTTTACTCTTGCAGAGATTTCTAAGGTGACCTGGGAGAGATTCACCGCCATGTTAAGAGACAAGTATGTTCCCCCGGTGGAGAGGGAACGGTTGATTCAGGAGTTCTTGACCCTCAAGCAGGGTACTGATTCTGTTACAGTTATTACCAGGAAGCTTAATGAGAGGACGATGTTTTGCCCTGAGTAGGTGTCTTCTGAGCAGGCTCGCATGAGCTGGTATCTGAGTGTTATGAGGAGAGATATTCGAGAGTTTGTGGCGGACTCGACTTACTGGACATTTGCTGAGCTCCAAAAAAATGCCCGGAAGAGGGAGATTGAGTTGGAAACTCAGGCCAGGGAGGAGGCCGAGTCACAGAGGATGGATCGGCGGCCGGCTTAGTCTCAACCGGCAACCAAGTGGGCCAGACCCGCTGATTCCAGATCTGGGAGCGCGAAGGGCCACACTTGTGGGAAGTGCGGAAAGAGTCATGAGGGGTCGTGCCGGGCAGGAGTATGCTACAAGTGCAGGAAGGAGGGGCATATCGCGAGGGATTGCTCCAAGGGATTTTTGGTTCGTTTTCATTGCAACCAGACCGGCCATCGGAAGGCCGAGTGCCCTCAGCTACTTCAGGGATCAGCGTAGGGATCTGCGCCTTCTGCTAGGGCTACCGAGGTTCGTCCAGTGAAGGCCGAGGCACCAAAGGCTCGTGGGAGCGCTTTCCAGTTGACTGCGGAGGAGGTCCGCGCAACACCTGATGTTGTGGCTTGTATGTATTATGTATTTATCTTTTATTTGAGTTGAGATATTGTGCTTATATGATGATACGCGTAGGTGCTTTTCTTGTGAGTTCTGTGCCTGCTTTGGTAATATTTGACTCGGGTGCGAGTCGGTCATTTGTTTCCTTGGCATTTAGTCAGCACATTAGTATCCATCGAGAGGCGTTGAGTCAACCTCTGCGAGTTTCCATAGCTGACGAGCGAGCGGTGTTTGCTACGGATGTGATTCGAGGATGTATACTTGAGATCTTCGGTGTGGAGTTCCCGATAGATCTGGTCCCGATTGTGATGGGAGACGTGTGTGTTATAGTGGGCATGGATTGGTTGAGCCGATTTGGAGCTATCATAGACTGCGAGCGTCAGTTGGTGACGATACGAGTCCCTAGTGGGGGAGTACTTACGGTGTACGGCGAGGGAACCCGATGTGGGTCAGCATTTTGTTCGGCTGCCAGGGCGAGGCAGAGTTTGCAGCAGGGTTACAGCGGATTCGTAGCCTATGTGATGGACACACGAGTGGCCGCCGGGAGGCCAAGTTCGATTGATGTGGTTCCGATAGTGTGTGAGTTTCCGAATGTCTTTCCCGAGGAATTTTCGGGTGTGCCACCTGAGAGGCAAGTGGAATTTCCTATCGATTTGGTTCCGGGAGCCGCACCTATCACCAAGGTGCCTTATCGCCTCGCGCCACCTGAGATGCAGGAGTTATCCTCACAACATCAGGAGCTGCTGGGGAAGGGGTTCATTAGACCAAGTAGCCCACCTTGGGGAGCGCCAATCCTTTTTGTCAAGAAGAAGGATGGTTCACACCAGATGTATATTGATCACCGGGAGTTGAACAAGCTGACGGTCAAGAATCGTTATTCGTTATCGAGGATCGACGATATGTTCGATCAGTTGAAGGGAGCGTCTTGGTTCTCCAAGATAGACTTGAGGTCGGGATATCATCAGAAGAGGGTTTGGGATGAAGATATCCAGAAGACAGCGTTCAGGAATCGTTGCAGGCATTCCGAGTTCGTGGTGATGCCTTTCGGGCTCACCAATATAGCAGCAGCGTTCATGGACCTCATGAACAGGGTGTACAGGCCGATGTTGGATCGTTCGGTGATCGTATTCATTGACGATATCTTGGTGTATTAAAGATCAAGAGAGCAGCATGAGAAGCATTTGAGGGAGATCCTCGGAGTTCTGAGATTAGAGAGGCTTTATGCCAAATTCTCCAAATGTGATTTTTGGTTACGAGAGGTCCAGTTCCTAGGGCACCTCGTTAACTAGAAGGGGATATTGGTCGATCCGGAAAAGATTGAGGTGGTGATGAGTTGGGAGGTGCTGAGGTCACCTACCGAGATCAGGAGTTTCCTTGGGTTGGCTGGTTATTATAAGAGATTTATCAGGGATTTCTCTAAGACTGTCGTGCCACTCACCAAGTTGACCCGGAAGGGGGTTGCTTTTTCATGGGGTCCGGTGCAGCAGACCTCATTTAAGACACTTCGTCAGAGATTGTGCGAAGCTCCGGTGCTCGCACTCCCGGAAGGGATGGAGGATTTTGTAGTGTACTTTGATGCATCGATAGCAAGGTTGGGATCGGTGCTTATGCAGAGGGGGCATGTGATAGCATATGCATCGAGGCAGCTGAAACCTCATGAGTCGAGGTATCCCACCCACGATCTGGAGTTGGGGGCAGTGGTGTTCGCCCTCAAGATCTGGCGTCACTATCTGTATGGGGTTCGGTGTACTATATACACGGACCACAAGAGTTTGAAGTATATGATGGATCAGCCCAACCTGAATATGCGCCAGAGGAGATGGCTGGATGTGGTGAAGGATTACGACTGTGAGATCCTGTACCACCCGGGCAAGGCTAATGTTGTAGCCGATGCCCTGAGCCATAGGGCGGAGGGCGCCCCGATACGAGATGTTTGCATGAGATTGACAGTGATGACTCCGGTATGGGACACCATTCGAGGGGCCCGGACGGAGGTCGTGAGACCGGAGAACCGCAAGAGGGAGCGGGTGATCGGGCAGGTATCGGAGTTTGTTACTGATAGTCGAGGACGTATGGCCTTTCAGGGTCGGGTTTGGGTACCGTTTGTGGTCGGGGCGCGTACCATCTTGATGGAGGAGGCGCATAGATCGAAGTTCTCGATCCATCCCGAGGCCACTATGATGTATTTGGACCTAAAAAGGGAGTATTGGTGGCCCTGTATGAAGAGGGACGTCGTATGGTTTGTAGAGAGGTGCTTGACCTGTCGCAAGGTTAAGGCCGAGCACCAGCGTCCGCATGGTAAGTTGCAGCAATTAGAAATTCCCAAATGGAAGTGGGAACAGATTACCATGGATTTTATCACCAAATTGCCGAGGACGGATAGGGGTGTCGATGCGATTTAGGTGATTGTAGACAGGTTGACAAAGTGCGCTCACTTCCTTGCCATCAGTGAGAGCTCTTCCGCGGAGAGCCTGGCAGAGTTGTACGTTAGGGAGGTGGTATCGCGACATGGAGTATCGATCTCGATCGTCTCAGATCGAGATGTGCGTTTCACTTCCAGATTCTGGAAGAAATTTCATGAGGAATTGGGTACGAGGCTGCATTTTGGTACCGCATACCACCCACAGACCGACAGGCAAAGCGAGCGGACGATTCAGACACTCAAGGACATGCTTCGGGCATGTGTACTGGATTTCGGCGGGAGTTGGGACATGTATTTGCTGTGACACCAGTCAAATATTGGTCAAAAATTTAATGATCTATAATCATAATTAGGATGAACCAAGTGGTAGAGTTTGTAACAAGGTTTCCAAAAATATAAATAACACTGAAATCCGAGTTATAACGAAGAAGTTATGACCAATCGAAAATCTGCGATAAAACCGGCAAAACACTGTTCAGTGTAAAAAGCGAATTTTCGATAAAAGGATTTTTAGACTTAACAATCTAAATAAAAGTTGTAGAATACATTAAACCGAGAACGTTCATAAAAAGAACGTCAAAATCTGACTTCGTATGAGGAAGTTATGATTTTTCGAAGTTTCGGTTTAGCAGTAGACAGCTAAAAATTCGAAATATAAATCGATCGATATTTAGCTGACGCAACCTAAACGAAACTCGAAGGTCTCGTTAAAAGTAGCACAACGGTAAAAAGACAGATGAAAACGGACGTCGGATGAAGAAGTTATGAATTTTTAACGGATTTTCCTGTCCCGGTCTGTTAAAAATAATAATATTAAAAATAAATTCAAAATTAGCCGACGAAGTCTAAGCGAAAGTCGTAGAGTATAATTTTACCTACGCGTGCATATCAAGAACATCAAAACGGAGTTCGTATGCAAAAGTTATGAATTTTAGAAGTTTTTGGCTCAAAAACCGAGAAAAATCGCATAGTCAGTATTCTGCCACGTCACCCTCACATGCGAGGCTTCCACATGTCATCCTCTGGTTCGACCAAAGTTCTCCGTGTCACCATCTGATTGGACTGAGACCGAGGTCCAATAGGCAACCGACAACCCTCGCAGGAGACACCCCTCGGATCCTCGTGGCAGCTTCTGATTGGGCCGAAGTTCGGCCCAGTAGCGATCCGACACGCGCCTTGCCTCGCTGTCTCGCATCCGTACTTCGCACTCGTGGCCTTCGCTCCTTCAGATGTGTGTGCTGCTGACTCACCCTCGCCTTGCCACCGGACCCCCTCGACTTTCTCACGAACCTCGAAGGCCTTGGTATCACGTCTAAAGCCCGAAGCAAGCCCCGGATCCCCGGAATTCTCGATAATTCATCCTCTCTCCTGTCGAAACTCTGCCCGATTTAAGCCGGTTTTTTGTCAAACAAACTATTTTCCGGGAAACGAAACGCTGCCCGAATTACCACGTATCAAGGTGAGTTCATACCCCTATAATTTACATTTTTAATGGTTTCTAAATGCTTTTTAGGGGGGAGTACAAGTTTAACACAATATTAAATTGTGTTAATAACTGTATGTGATAATAATGACGCAAATAGTTTCCGTATGCTTTCAACACTACAAGAAAAAAGGCCTTTTACGACGCTCATTGCGCGTCGTAAATGGCTCAGACGACGCGCAAATGCGTGTCAAGGAAGGCCATGTCATAAAGATAGACGACGCGCATTTACGACGCGCATTTACGACACACATTTACGACGCGCGGTTACGACACGCAATGCGTATCAAGGAAGGCCCTGTCATAAAGGAAGACGACACGCATTCGCGTGTCGTAACCTTACGACGCGCGTGTTAATGACACGCAATGCGTATCAAGAAAGCCCCTGTCAAGAAAGGCCATGTCATAAATGAAGATGACACACATTTTTGCGTATCGTAATTTTAAATTAAAAAAAAATTATTTATGGATTTACTTATTTTCATATTAAATTTGCATTTTATGTCACATAATGGAAAATAAAATACCATATACAAATAATACAATGCATTGCACAAAAGTTAATGTTATACAAATAATCATTCGAATAGTAGACAAATGTAATACTACAAATAATCATTCCAATAGTAGACAAATGTAAGATTTCAATATTTTTTATATAATTAACTAAATTATTAGCCAAATTTCCTAAAATACCAACATACTTTTCTATGAAGAGCATTAACACTATTCTTTTCCGTCAAAAACTTCAAAACCTACATAATTAATTTAATGTTTAATCAGCTACAAGTCAATAAGGTAGGTTTAAGCAAAAGAGGTTCATAGTAGTAAGATTTTACTTACCACTGTTGTTAATGACATTGAAAGAAGCAGCCCAACAAACACCCCCTCAGAAGGATTATTACTAAATGAAACCACAAACAAAGTTAAAAAGTCAAGTATTTTGTGACAACCCCGGAACCAGGGGCAAGGTTGTTTTTACCCATGGTATGACCTAATACATGATAATAAAGACTTGTTTAACAAAAAGAAAAATGATTTCTCACGTGACATCACTATTAACAATTGATGAAAGAGGGTACTCCACACTGTATTGCCAACAAGCTTGACACCTACACCTAAAAGCTGGAAAAAACAATAACAGAAATAAAAATAAATGTAAGATTTGAGATAACAGATGCATAATTCACATGTCTACTTTTACCAATTTATTTTATGCAACATATATGCAGCTGACATGAATGAATTATACAACAAGTTAGGAGTAAAATAAGGGATGGTTGCATATTTAGTATGATAAATAAAGAGATTTGTGGCATAAGGGTGCATAAATAATAAAAAGCAAAAAGGAAGAGGAAAGCTGACTTACATAATCAGCAAATTTCTGAATTGGTGCTTTTAACATAATACATAAGAGTGGTCCCGAAGGGATAGCTGGCAGCAAAAAATCTCAGGCAAAAAAAATTCCAGGAGAAAACAGTTAGTACCTCAAAAGCAAAGGTTTTATAGGGTTAGGCATGCACCTGCAAGACAGGGACTAAGATTATAAGTGATGTGAATGGGACATAGTAATTAAAGGAATTTTTGTTACCATTGTTCCATGCATAGTGGTTGGGGTAGAGTGTTTTTCCATCACTGTTAACACGGAAGGGTCCAAGTTCTTCCATGGCTCCATATCCAAACAACAAGCATCCTAGCCCAGTAGAATACCTTCATTAATAGTGGTTCGATCTTACTCTAAATTTTGGTGCATTTGGATGATGATCTTTAGAATCTCCATTCTGATTCATGAATATTCTAATTAATTTGGTATTGTAGAGTGTAGATTGGTATCTGCATTATTAAAGTTCATAGGACTTACTACTAACTCACTTTTCTTTTTTTAATCATTAGCCTTATGCAGCTCTCAAAGCTAGAGAATATCTTGATAAGCCTGCAATACATGAGACAATGGTGAAGGTATGTAGATTATATCTTATATTTCCTACACAAATATAGACAACTGTATGCTGATGTCATTATGCAGGTTAGCGCTTATCTGCTTGGAGAATACAGCCATCTTTTGGCCAGACGACCTGGGTGTAGCCCAAAGGACATTTTTGTCATTATACATGAGAAGCTTCCTACTGTATCGTGAGTATTTCTATTTCTATACATCTATGTTTTCTTTTGTGATCATCATCTATTTTTTTTTTGTTTCTACAGGACTCCAACAATATCCATTCTTCTCTCAACATACGCAAATATTTTGATGCACTCTCAACCACCAGATCCCGAATTACAAAACCAGATCTGGGCAATATTCAGCAAGTGAGTTTATAATAAATAGGAGCTACACTTTTTTTTGTATATGCAAAATTTGATAATATTTAATTTCACACACATTGACAGATATGAAACATGCATTGATACTGAGATACAACAAAGAGCTGTACAGCTATTCATTTTCAATAGCACACTTGCAAAAATTTTAAACTTTTAAAACCCATCTTAGAAGGACTAAAGGTTAGAAAGGAGAAGTAATGAAGCTATGAGTTGAGAAAAGAGTAATCACAGCAAGGTCTCTAAAACAGACCTGCTGTTCAAAATGGATTTACTCCAAAATCTAAAACAGAAACATAGCTTTAACTAAATTTTATAGGAAACTATGATTATTCAGGATTCCAGAACTATAAAGAACTCCTTCTAACTCCAAAGGATGAATTAAATATGAATTTTACAAAAAGGTGTCTCACTTCTGTCTCCATCAAGACAGTCAAGTGAGGTTGGCCAATTCTACCCAACTTGTAAGTAGAATTCGTCCATACCAAAATTCAGAGAAGTAAAGGACATACAAATGAAAGTCTCAGAGTTGGAATTGAATGAAAAGCATTTCCCAAGCTCCGGATATAAAATTCACATTGTGGACAATCACAACACTAGTAAAAGCTGGTGACTGCCCACTGATCTGGAGTCTGGATCAATTCTAACCAATTTATAATTGGAAATAACACCCCATCTGCTCCAGATCTTAAATTCATAATATCAGGAACATATAGAAACTTGGAATCACTCTGGATCCTTTTCCAAGCCTTATAAACGATGAAAACAAAATGACATATCAGAACAGACCCGAATCAGACCTAACAGCAAAGATTCCATTCTTGCACATAGATAAAGTCCTTACCAGTGAGGTTGGCCTGCTTAAGAAAGTTAGCCAACTCAATTTGTGAACTTTGGGAACTGGTTTGGGGTCCGTTTGAGTTCTATAGCTCAAGGTATGATTTTTACAATATGACTATAGATCTGATGGAAAACAGAATCATAGGCACCCGTGATTCCGTTTGAGTTCTATAGCTCAAGGTATGATTCAAAGCCCTTTATTTTAAAGACAAAAGATCTCAAATATACATGATAAGGTTTCTCACGAAGTGTGATCTTATGCTTGTTTTCTATATATAATCCAAAGAAACACAACCATTAATTTAACCAAAAGAAACTCAACACAATTTAGATATCATGATTTGTTACTTACCCCTTTTCTGTCGGAAGGACGAGGTGCTAATTCCTTCTTGGTGACAACATGCCCTTTATTTAGACCCACAAAGAGTCCTGTGTTTGGCTGTTTTGGAGCCATTGGAACCTGAAAACATAAACATATATTAGCGTAAAGCAACATACACTTCACAACAGTTCATCAACTTAGCCTATGCAGTTTTAATTCAATATGACCTGAAAACCTTACAAGCCTCAGACTACAATCAAAATGCGCAATATATATTCTTATTAAACATGAAGATGATTACAAGATATAAATGAGTTTATGCGTGCCAATAAGTTTGTAAACACCAGCAAGCTTATAAGCACATGGAAAGCATCTCGGAACTATAAGAAGATGCGGGAAAACTAAAAGTACAATGAGGGAAGAAAAATAACCTGGGCAAGAAGAATTTGAGACCAAGTAAACTTTAGTTGCTGTACATTTTACTTGCTTCTTGAAAGAAACCCCCAAATTCTTAACTCCACACCGGAGGAATATCACATGATGTACGTCAACGAGGATGTAAGCCTGAAGTGGGCCCTCAATTCTACAATAACAAAAAGTGTATCTTGTTATATGTAACAATATGATGAAAACAATGTAAAAGGGGTTGAGTATTGAGGTGGTTTAGTAAATACTTTGCTTTCCAGACGAGATTCTATCAACTTCAGCTTCTCATCTAATTTAAACATCATCAGAGTTGGTTCTGTAAGAATAATTTCATGCAACAAATGTGATAGTCATACTAATTTAAACATCATCAGATTTGTTTCTATAAGCATGTGTAACTATTAACTCGAGAGTAACAACACAATATACTACTTGTCTTCATTTTCAGATAAGGTGCAATGGCGTTGCTGTTCAAGGTAATATCCAATATTTTTCCTATTTTTAAAATTACTAAATTACCAATATCACTTATCAGTGTGCATTCTATTCATTACCTATGTTAATGTTACAGGATCCAACAAAGATTTCAGCGTATCGTGACAAAAGGTTTCCAGGAACACAATAAGAATATGAACACGCACTCCAAAATTCAACAACCGTATACATTGGCAACATGTCTTTCTACACTACTGAAGAAAAAAATGGGATAAACCTTGTTTAAGAGATTTATCAATTTCTGAATCTAAGAGAAAAATTAATATTAGATCTGGAGGCTGATGAAGTTAAAGCAAAGAAGAACAAGGAAAGTTTTTTTTGGAGATTGTAATATGGCCTTATGATGTCTTCCAAACAGAACCGAGGCAGTTAGCCCAAAAGGGTAACACAGGCTCATGTAACCCACAACTTCATCCAACTCATGCAAGTGGTGCACTTGGATTCATGGGATCTATTAATTGACCTACTTAAAGCTCATTGCATACCTCCCAGAGACTCGTTTATTATCTCTAAATATGATAGACAAATTAAACTTCAAGTCAAGAAACCTGCACAAAAAAGTGAACTTATTTTTATCACAGATTAACACATAAAACCCAATAAACAAAAAGAGAATCAGACCATATAAATTAGATATGAAATAGAACAGATAATGCTCATTAGAGAAAAGGAAGCAAAAGAGAACATTTCAATGAATCTAAAACCTATTTCCACTAACAATTAATCTTAAAAAATGAGAAGCTGGAGAGAGAACTAGCACATACCAAAGAGAATTTTCAACTGGGGAAGGAGAAAAAGAAAAAACAGAAAAAAAAAAAAACAGAAACCCTAACCAACCTTGGTCGTTGAGATGATGGTGGAGCTTTTCCCTTGACGCAAAACCCTCCATGGTATCAAGCTCAATCTCTGTATCCCTACGATCTGCCATGTCCAAATCTCTCTCATCCTCCAGAGAATCGTCCAACCCAACCGACCTTCATAGCCATTTCTATTGATTTCCAACTTGATATCATAAATTATGTTTCGACATGAGAGTGTGGGGAGGTTTCAAGAAGAACAGAGCAGAAGCAACAACGCAAAAGATAACATTAGGTATCGAGGGATAATTGAGTTTGATTAAAAAGGTTATAAAACTCGTAATAAAGGAAGACAAACCTCTGGAACAAATAAAGAAGTAGAATGTTGATGGTGATTGACCATGGAGTTTCGAGACCTTGACTTTAATGGAGCTACTGTTCTACTTGATATGGAAATCACTCTAAACTGTACCCCTTTGATCAATTTCATGGCCTGGTGACCAAAAAACCTTCGATTTCACTAAGAACCGGAACCCTAGTTCCAACAATAGTCAATTTTTGGTATTTGATTGAGAGAGAGAGAGAGAGGGAGAAGAACGATTGAAAGAAGGTAGAGGAGAGCATGGCGGGGTTTTTAATTTTTCAGAATTTCATTTCCCCCTTTCCCCCACTATTAAAGGATGGAACGCGCGTTCCATTAAAAAATATAAAGCGACACCCTTAGACGACGCGCATTTTATTATAGGTGCCCTCCGTGTTTTTTTTAGACACTAATTTAAGGGCGCGCAATAATGCGTGTCTTCTATCCTTAAATTTTTTGAAGAGATGACATTTTTCTAATGTCACTCTCCTTTGCGTAACATAGATCAATGAGCGTCGTATTTTGCGCGTCGTAAAAGGCCTTTTTTCTTGTAGTGCAAGAATTACCAAATACATCCACAATGACTTAAAGCCATGTTAAATCTTTAAAGTCATGTAAACTTCGTTAAATTCTTTGAAAAATGTTTTATAAACTATTTCAAATTATAAATGTTAAAAATCATATTTATAAATGTATAAATATATAAATAAGATTTGAAGGACTTAGGACTAATGAATTATCTTATTTCCTTTTCCTTGTTTGGATGTGGAGTTAAGGTTGTGTTATTTGTCCGAAGGTCGTTTCCTTCTTAATTATATATATTATACATATATTAGTATAAAAAGGTCACTCGTTTTGGTATCATTACCTATGTATCAGGCTGAGCAAAGGTGTTCATCCATGAGAAATCATGTTAACCAGATAGAGCTATAAATTATAATAGGTATAATTTATGATTCGAAACTAAATATACGAGTATGATTCACATTCCAAGGAAAGTACCAAAACTAATTTAACTATACCAGGATATGTATAATGCCTTTAATATACGAATAACATATTCAAGAAGTAAAGATACATCATATCGGGTTTGCATTAACAAAGGTACGATACAGAGTACCAGGGTTAGCAATCACGGGGTAATAATACATCACACCGGGTTTTCATTAACAAAGGTACGATATAGAGTACCAGGGTTGGCAATCACAGGGTAATAATACATCATACCAGGTTTGCATTAACAAAGGTACGATACAGAGTACCAGGGTTAGCAATCACGGGGTGATAATACATCGTAAATCTTGTTCAAACAATAAATTTGTGAGACCCTTCACGGTGTACTTATCTAAGTACGTCTTTAAGTCCTGACCTAGTAACCATAATCTCTTGTAGGGAGAGCGTGAATTTGTGTATAGATCTATATGAGACTGACAATCCCGCACCTCTAAAGTTCGCTACAGTTTGGCCGGCAGGCCTAGGGTGTCAAATATCATTCCATTCTGACGCCTGAAGAACGTCGCCGCAGGCATATCAGTCATATTCGTATGGTTAATAGAACTCACATGGATAAAACAATGAGTGAATTAATAAGTAATATACTTCTCTTAAAACAGTAAGAAAAGATAATTACATCCCAACCAAATATACCTTCTGTAGTTTTTACTTACAGTAAAAGCTACGTATCATGAAATCAAGTATGGTAAATATACTTGTACTTCTGTTTTTGAACATTTAAAACCACAAGGTAGTATTATGGATAATATAATATTTTCCAGGATTAATACTAAGGTTTTTACCATAGAACATATATAACTAAGAATACTTTTACAAATGAAACGGGTTATGGAATTAAACCACTTATCAAATGAAACTTAGTCATTCAATATTTGTAAACTAGTATAACATAAAAGACCTTTAGTGGTTAATTCTATAAGTCCTTAGTTATTACATCAGAGTTATATATAAGTAATATCTGATTAACAGTGAAATGTGTGACTTCCGCCTTACTTCCTGTTCCTTGTTTGGTTGTGGGCTTAGGGCAGATACACCTATTTAACTGTCAGTTCGATATTAGGTTATACATAATTAATATAAACTAAGTAATTACAGAGGGAAACTATTGAGGTTATCAGTTTATCACCTCAGGAAATATAGGATTTTTTGGAGGAACCAGTGAACTTTTCCAAAGAACCTAGAGTATACTTTACAGAACTAAAATACTTATGAACTCACCAGCTTAAATGTTGATCTACTCTTTTCAAATAACTTGTATTCTTAGGAATCCAGTAGACAGGTATACTCCCGATGCTCTTGAGAAGACTACCTACTACCGTACCGCAACTCTTGTCTTCTACTGTACCTACTTTGGTGTTTGAATATGTAATGTTTAAACACTTATGTAAAACTGATACTTATTAATGAAATGGTTGTTTGTACTTGGATTACTATATTGCATGTGTTGTGATACTTACATGAAGTCCTCCGCCCCCGAACGTTTCCGCCGTTCTGGTTTGGGGTGTGACAGATTGGTATCAGAGCATTGTTTATAGTGAACTTAGTATATCAGTCATAAAAGATATACAACTATAAACCCATTGGGATAAAAACACTCTGAACATGAGTTATACTTTCAAAATATAACAATATTTTATAAAAAGTATAATTACATGCAGGATATATATACTAGAATGAGTATCACAAGAGGAACAATAAAAAAGTATTTGGGTGTTGAACATTACAGTTAAACCTAGACAGTTATGTAATCATATTTGGGATCAATATAGCCTGATCAACTATATTCATTTGAGATATGACCAACTTGTGTTTGGGAGTGATTGTATTGTTGCAACAAGTCTAAAACTTACCTAGGTACCAGATGAATTGTAGAACCAAATACAAAGGTTAAAATACTATAGGAGTATTTTAGGATGCTATAACAAGAAAACTGAAAACATATCAACTTCTAATAACTGGAAGTCCATGAATCAAATACCATGGAAGTATTTTAAATAAACTTTTGGGAAATGTTAAAAAGATCTTTTCTGGTAAGTCTATATGTACTAAGTGGATACGTTAAGGTTATATATAGCTGAGATTTTATGGACTTAGAATAGGTGATTTTCACTCTACTTCCTTTTCCTTGTTTGGATGTGGTTTTAGAGTAGGATTACTTATTTGAAGTTCTATTTGATCTGGATTATATATAATCGGTACACCCCATGTGATTATAGGAGGACCAGGAAGGAACACCTTTGTAAATATTTAAATTTTCTCATAGATTCTTTAGACATTCCCAATCTCATATAAACCCCTTAGATAAATACTCTCGAAATCAATAGAAGAGTCAAGGAGGATCCAACATAATTTCATTAGGGGAATCCCAAGAAAGAAACATATGAGAAGTACATAAACTATAGAAATCATTTAGTACCCTTACCCTATTAAGGAAACCAATGAGAGATTCGCATGAACTTCAGAGATTCAAAATCTTCATTACGAAGCAATGGGGACCAGGGTCAGAATCGGAAGTAAGACAGCCCGGGAATTCAATATACCTACAGAGGAGAAAAACACCGTATAGATACCAGGAGAGAATAAATCAATACCAGGAGAGAATAAAATGGAGAACAAAGGAAAACCACGCATGATTCATGTGAAGAGTTTGAGAACCATTTCATCTAAGTAATAACTAGTAAATCGGTTCAACCTAGTGAGTTGGTGATTTCATTACTCACATTAGGTTTGGAGCTTATCCTCTTTTCCTGTCATAGCTAATGACCATAAATCAGATCACGAAATCTTAATTGATGGTGATTACTTCTAAAATTCATAAGTCTATTCTATGTAGACACTGTTATGAATTGTTTTCGAATATTTTCAAAAATTAGGAAACGATATCCACCAAGCGAAGGTAACTTAGTTCGGATGATACTCCGTTCCTAACCATTCTAGAAACTTAACTATATTCCTTACCAGGACTGCATCATATGGATGCAGGTCGAATCATTAAGAACAATATAACAAAACGAAAGATTAATACATAGATACAAATGGTTAGAATAAATCTAGAGACACGATAGTCGCTCACGAACTCATTTTCTTATCATATAACATAATCATGCCTCCAAAGAAGTGTAACAAACCCACCAGTAAAACACCAATCCTTTAGATAGATGCAACTAAGTTTCAAGCTGCGGTCACAGCAGCTGTAACAGCTGTCATGGCACACCTTAATGCTAACAATACAAATGTTAGTAGGAATACTATCGGTAACCCCGATCGTGGTGATCGCCAAGTACAGCCACAAGCACCTATTTGTAAGGACACCTCGAACCTTAAGCCTAATATCCTTAAACGAAAGTTCGAGAACTTGAAAAGGAGTTGTTCAACTCAAGAACCTAACAGAGGGCAACGAATTGGGGCAGCCAATACCCCCATCAGCCATGTTATTCTAGCACCAACCAAGCCGTACTTAGGAAACCTCCCACACTGCAGCAAGTGCAACTACCATCATCATGGAGTTTGTCGAGACCTGCATTGCAATAGATGCAACATAAAGGGGCATACCGCCCGCATCTGTAGAACTCCGGTCGAGTTCATCACTTCAACTACTGATGTTGGAACCATTCCCATATGTCATCTTTGTGGTGAAACATGACATTACAAGAGGGACTATCCAACAGAGATGAACTACGGGGGATCAGGAGGATTTTGATCCCAATACATGGGAAAGCATCAAAGAACCCTGCTATATTTTGTTACGCTTCCAAACCCCGATAACTATTTATAATTATGATTACTCTTCCGTTCAAACTAAATCATAACAATTATATAAAAATTTGAAACCCTAACAGGTAAGCTATGATAACTTAGTGTATACATAAGGGTCCTTTATAATTAAGATTTGTAGAGTTAGAGTGAGTAATCCTGCCTCATTTCCTGTTCCTTGTTTGGTTGTGGATTTAGGGTAGGGTTGCTCAGTCTAAGGTCTTACCAATCTTAATTATACATGACTTGTATGCACCAAGCAATTATAGAGAGACCTAGTAAGGATCGTTTCATGAAAGTTCATAATTTGAAATTATCAGGACCCTCGTATTGGTAATACCCGCTAACTTCGAATCAAAAAGGGGTTCGTAGTGATAATAACAGAATAAAACCAGATGCACGAAAAACTTAGGTACTTAGGATATCATTCTAGTATTCATTCATCCCAGAACGACTTAATATCTATTTCATCGAGAAAATTATGACATCCTCATTCGACATGGTTTGGCCCGGCCCTTACCATGTGAAGATTCTTATGCTATATAACAGAACTTTTCCTTAATCAGCCGTAAGATGAATTTCTTTCAATCCATAACACAAAACCTTTAGTTTCCTCTCGTTTCAAAACTTCAGAAGTACCCATGAGAATAGTACAACGCCATTCTAGCCTACTTAGTAGACAGGAAACTTCAAACGAAAAGCACAGAAGTAGTCTTAGAAGTCAATAACTACTGAAATACCTCAATAGATCTCATAGGAAAATCATTGTACCGCAGGTCAAGTTCAAGAATAGAGACTAAGAACTCATTAACTTGATCTATCGTTGCTAAGTGTATACACGAGGGTGGTATATAAGTTAGACTTTACAAGATTAAGGAGGTGTGCTTCCGCCCTATCTCCTATTCCTTGTTTGGTTGTGGACCTGGGGCAGAGTCACCCATCTGAACGTTTTGGGAAATCCAAATTATATACGACTTGTATACACGAGGTGATGATGGGTGAGCCAAGTATGAGTCTGATCAGGAACTTCGGAGCAAAAGTCAGCATCATGTATTCTACCAGGTAGAGTTCAACATGAGACCATGACAGTGGGTCGAGCTACTAAATGACTACGAATTTGAAATTCATTATCATCTCGAAAAAGCCAATATAGTAACTAACACCTTAAGTCGAAAAGAGTATCCAGGTCATAGTTCCAATCATTGACTATGATAACCCATTCAATTCTCTCCACACAAAGTAAGGAGGCTCAACAGGAAGCCGTGAGACCTGAAAATGTGGCTAGTAGAGAAGATAAGTAGAACGTGTGAGTGCACAGTATGCCAATATCTGTTATCTCCACTGAGATAATAGAATCATCTCGCAGTTCAGGTCGTCACTCAGAAATCTCTAGGAACTAGAGTAGTCATGATTCGATGGGATCGGCTATGGTAAAGAATGGGATACCCATTTACCAATTAGTCGAGACCATTATCACACTAGCATTCAAGTTGCTCCATTCAAAACCTTATGTGGTCACAAGTACAGATCCCATCTGCACTGGACAAAATTAGGTAATACGCAACTAGCTAGAGATCCAATTTCAACACATCACCCTTGCTGTTTGGAATTCATCTGAGAAACTACCAAAAACAAAATACGAATCGAGAAGCTCCATAAAGCTTCTAGAGTTAACCAGAGAAACTACGACTTCGATAAATGAAAACCCTTGGAATTCCAGGATTGATGACCTTGTCATATGAAGGTCTCACTCAGGCAAGACAAGATGCGCTTTAAAAAGCGTGAAATACAAAACTCAAAGTACATAAGACCATTTGAGGTTATTACCAGAATTGGTCTTGTACCTTTAAACTTAGACTACCACAAAAACTTAATAACATTCATCCCATCTTTCGCATATTTAATTTTAAGAGGTGTCTATCTGATAAAACACTTGTTATTTCACTTGATGAAATCAAGTTATATAAAAGTCTACACTCTGTAGAAGAACCAATAAAAACCATGGATAGGGAAATCTAAAGAACCACGCAAAGTCTTATCCCGTTAGTGAAGGTTCGTTGGATTACAAACTGGGGACCTGAATTCACTTGGGAAAGGGAATATTAGACCTATTCCATGAGTATCACTTTAGACTTAATTTCGGGACAAAATTCCCTCTAACGGGGGGATAATGTGACACCAGTCAAATATTGGTCAAACATTTATTGATCTATAATCATAATTGGGATGAACCAAGTGATAGACTTTGTAACAAGGTTTCCAAAAATATAAAGAACACTGAAATTCGAGTTATAACGAAGAAGTTATGACCAATCAAAAATCCGCGATAAAACCGGCAAAACACTATTCAGTGTAAAAAGCGAATTTCCGATAAAAGGCTTTTTAGACTTAACAATCTAAATAAAAGTTGTATAATATGTTAAACCGAGAACGTTCATAAAAAGAAAGTCAAAATCTGACTTGGTATGAGGAAGTTATGATTTTTCGAAGTTTTGGTTTAGTAGTACACAGCTAAAAATTCAAAATATAAATCGATCGATATTTAGCCGACGCAACCTAAACGAGAATCGAAGGTCTCGTCAAAAGTAGCACAATGGTAAAAAGACAGATGAAAACGGACGTCGGATGAAGAAGTTATGAATTTTTAACGGATTTTCCTGTACCGGTATGTTAAAAATAATAATATTAAAAATAAATTCAAAATTAGCCGACGAAGTCTAAACGAAAGTCGTAGAGTATAATTTTACCTACGCGTGCATATAAAGAACGTCAAAAACGGAGTTCATATGCAAAAGTTGTGAATTTTAGAAGTTTTTGGCTCAAAAACCGAGAAAAATCGCATAGTCACTATTCTGCCACGTCACCCTCGCATGCGAGGCTTCCACGTGTCATCCTCTAGTTGGACGGAAGTTCACCGTGTCACCATCTGATTGGACCGAGACCGAGGTCCAATGGGCAGCCGACAACCCTCGCAGGAGACACCCCTCGGATCCTCTTGACAGCTTCTGATTGGACCGAAGTTCGGCCCAGTAGCGATCCGACACGCGCCTTGCCTCGCTGTCTCGCATCCGGACTTCGCACTCGTGGCCTTCTCTCCTTCTGACGTGTGTGCTGCTGACTCACCCTCGCCTCACCACCTGTACCCTTCGGCCGAACCCTCGCACCCCTATATAAAGGGTGCGAGCATTCTCGGATTTGAAGGATTTTTCACCCTAAATTTCTCCATTTTACACCCTTTCACCCCCTCGACTTTCTCACGACCCCTGAAGGCCCCGGTATCACGTCTAAAGCCCGAAGCAAGCCCCGGAGCCCCGGAATTCTCGATAATTCATCCTCTCTCCTATCGAAACTCTGCCCGATTTAAGCCGGTTTTTTGTCAAACAAACTATTTTCCAGGATACGAAACGCTGCCCGAATTACCACCTATCAAGGTGAGTTCATACCCCTATACTTTACATTTTTAATGGTTTCTAAATGCTTTTTAGGGGGGAATACAAGTTTAACACAATATTAAATTGTTTTAATAACTGTATGTGATAATAATCACGCAAATAGTTTCCGTATGCTTTCAAGAATTACCAAATACATCCAAAATGACTTAAAGCCATGTTAAATCTTTAAAGTCATGTAAACTCCGTTAAATTCTTTGAAAAATGTTTTATAAACTATTTCAAATTATAAATGCCAAAAATCATGTTTATATATGTATAAATATATAAATAATATTTGAAGGACTTAGGACTAATGAATTATCTTATTTCCTTTTCCTTGTTTGGATGTGGAGTTAAGGTTGTGTTATTTGTCCGAAGGTCGTTTCCTTCTTAATTATATATATTATACATATATTAGTATAAAAAGGTCACTCGTTTTGGTATCATTACCTATGTATCAGGCTGAGCAAAGGTGTTCAGCCATGAGAAATCATGTTAACCAGATAGAGCATATAAATTATAATAGGTATAATTTATGATTCAAAACTAAATATACTAGTATGATTCACATTCCAAGGAAAGTACCAAAACTTATTTAACTATACCAGGATATGTATAATGCCTTTAATATACGAATAACATATTAAAGAATTAAAGATACATCATATCGGGTTTGCATTAACAAAGGTACGATATAAAGTACCAGGGTTAGCAATCAAGGGGTAATAATACATCACACCAAGTTTGCATTAACAAAGGTACGATACAGAGTACCAGGGTTAGCAATCACGAGGTAATAATACATCATACCAGGTTTGCATTAACAAAGGTACGATACAGAGTACCAGGGTTAGCAATCACGGGGTATTAATACATCATACCGGGTTTGCATTAACAAAGGTACGATACAGAGTACCAGGGTTAGCAATCACGGGGTAATAATACATCGTAAATCTCGTTGAAACAATAAATTTGTGAGACCCTTCACAGTGTACTTATCTAAGTACGACTTTAAGTCCTGACCTATTAACCAGAATCTCTTGTAGGAAGAGCGTGAATTTGTGTATAGATCTATATGGGACTGACAAACCCGCACCTCTACTGTTCGCTACAGTTTGGCCGGCAGGCCTAGGATGTTAAATATCATTCCATTCCGATGCCTGAAGAACGTCGCCGCAGGCATATCAGTCATATTAGTATGGTTAATAGAACTCACATGGATAAAAAAATGAGTGAATTACTAAGTAATATACTTCTCTTAAAACAGTAAGAAAAGATAATTACATCCCGACCAAATATACCTTCTGTAGTTTTTACTTATAGTAAAAGCTACGTATCATAAAATCAAGTATGGTAAATATACTTGTACTTCTGTTTTTGAACATTTAAAACCACAAGGTAGTATTATGGATAATATAATATTTTCCAGGATTAATACTAAGGTTTTTACCATAGAACATATATAACTAAGAATACTTTTACAAATGAAACGGGTTATGGAATTAATCCACTTATCAAATGAAACTTAGTCATTCAATATATGTAAACTAGTATAACATAAAATACCTTGTGTTATTTGTCCGAAGGTCGTTTCCTTCTTAATTATATATATTATACATATATTAGTATAAAAAGGTCACTCGTTTTGGTATCATTACCTATGTATCAGGCTGAGCAAAGGTGTTCATCCATGAGAAATCATGTTAACCAGATAGAGCATATAAATTATAATAGGTATAATTTATGACTCAAAACTAAATATACTAGTATGATTCACATTCCAAGGAAAGTACACAAACTTATTTAACTATACCAGGATATGTATAATGCCTTTAATATACGAATAACATATTAAAGAATTAAAGATACATCATATCGGGTTTGCATTAACAAAGGTACGATATAAAGTACCAGGGTTAGCAATCAAGGGGTAATAATACATCACACCAAGTTTGCATTAACAAAGGTACGATACAAAGTACCAGGGTTAGCAATCACGGGGTAATAATACATCATACCAGGTTTGCATTAACAAAGGTACGATACAGAGTACCAGGGTTAGCAATCACGGGGTATTAATACATCATACCGGGTTTGCATTAACAAAGGTACGATACAGAGTACCAGGGTTAGCAATCACGGGGTGATAATACATCGTAAATCTCGTTCAAACAATAAATTTGTGAGACCCTTCACGGTGTACTTATCTAAGTACGACTTTAAGTCCTGACCTAGTAACCAAAATCTCTTGTAGGGAGAGCGTGAATTTGTGTATAGATCTATATGGGACTGACAATCCCGCACCTCTAATGTTCGCTACAGTTTGGCCGGCAGGCCTAGGGTGTCAAATATCATTCCATTCCGACGCCTGAAGAACGTCGCCGCAGGCATATCAGTCATATTCGTATGGTTAATAGAACTCACATGGATAAGACAATGAGTGAATTAATAAGTAATATACTTCTCTTAAAACAGTAAGAAAAGATAATTACATCCCAACCAAATATACCTTCTGTAGTTTTTACTTACAGTAAAAGCTACGTATCATGAAATCAAGTATGGTAAATATACTTGTACTTCTGTTTTTGAACATTTAAAACCACAAGGTAGTATTATGGATAATATAATATTTTCCAGGATTAATACTAAGGTTTTTACCATAGAACATATATAACTAAGAATACTTTTACAAATGAAACGGGTTATGGAATTAAACCACTTATCAAATGAAACTTAGTCATTCAATATTTGTAAACTAGTATAACATAAAAGACCTTTAGTGGTTAATTCTATAAGTCCTTAGTTATTACATCAGAGTTATATATAAGTAATATCCGATTAACAGTGAAATGTGTGACTTCCGCCTTACTTCCTGTTCCTTGTTTGATTGTGGGCTTAGGGCAGATACACCCATTTAACTGTCAGTTCGATATTAGGTTATAAATAATTAAGATAAACTAAGTAATTATAGAGGGAAACTATTGAGGTTATCAGTTTATCACCTCAGGAAATATAGGATTTTCTGGAGGAACCAGTGAACTTTTCCAAAGAACCTAGAGTATACTTTACAGAACTAAAATACTTATGAACTCACCAGCTTAAATGCTGATCTACTCTTTTCAATTAACTTGTATTCTTAGGAATCCAGTACACAGGTATACTCCCGAAGCTCTTGAAAAGACTACCTAGTACCGTACCGCGACTCTTGTCTTCTACTATACCTACTTTGGTGTTTGAATATGTAATGTTTAAACACTTATGTAAAACTTATACTTATTAATGAAATGGTTGATTGTACTTGGATTACTATATTGCATGTGTTGTGATACTTACATGAAGTCCTCCGCCCCCGAATGTTTCCGCCGTTCTGGTTTGGGGGTGTGACATTTGCTGTTGGCTGAATTTTCCTGTAACAACAGCCATCACTTGAGCATTGGTATGCCACCTTTTGAGTTGTTGTATCGAAGGAGGTGTCCTACCCCCATTTGGTGGGGCGAGGTAGGGAAACATGTGATGGGTATTACAGAGATAGTGCTTCAAATGACAGAGCAGATACGACAGGCCAGACAGAGGTTATTGACTGCTCAGAGTCGCCAGAAGAGTTATGCAGATAGGCGACGATCCAAACTCGAGTTCCAAGTCGATGATTTTGTGCTCCTGAAGGTATCTCCTTGGAAAGGATTGATCCAACTCAGGAAGAGGGGCAAGCTGGGACCCCAGTATATTGGGGCGTTTAGAGTGTTCACAAGGGTGGGCAAAGTAGCATATCGCTTGGAGCTACCTGCGAAGTTGGACCAGATTCATGATACCTTCCACGTGTCGCAGCTGGGGAAGTGTATTGTCGATGAGTCGGCAGTTGTACCATTAGAGGATATCCAGGTGGACTCAAGTCTGAATTATGCTGAGAAGCCGATCGCAATCTTGGTTTGGAGGATGAAGGTTCTGAGGAACAAGGAAGTGCCCCTGGTTCAGGTCCACTGGCTACATCGGAGAGGGTCCGAGCTGACCTGGGAGCCAGAGTCGGAGATGCCGGAGCAGCATCCGGAGTTGTTCGCGACATGAGACTTCGAGGGCGATGTCTGGTTCTAGTGGGGGAGAATTATAATAGCCTGAAATCCAGGTAAGCTTTATGACCCTTCTATTTTGGAGAGCTGGCAAATTAGTCCCTTAAGTTGTATGTTGGATTGGTGAGTACGTTGGGCGTACTGAGGTGTACGCCGCGCGTACTCGCGTGCTTAAATTGAATGCGGACTCGCCCAGGTAGCTGGGCGTACCTAGGGGTTACGCTAGGTGTAGTGAGCCCATATGCAAACCCTAATTTCTGGCTTGTGCACTATAAAAGGAACATGTAGTCCTTTTCCCTAGCCACCATTTCCCCTTGATTGAGTCCTTAGAGAGCTGAGATCCGTGCTTTAGCTTGTGTGTGTGTTTTTGAGCTTGAAGTTATCTTTTCAAGGTGAAGAAGGAGAAGAAGGAGCCATTGTTGGAGCTAGAAGTTGAAGAACAAGTGTAGATCCGAGTTCTATAGTGGTTGGAGATCCCTTCTGAGGTAAAAATCTCAAAGCTTTCCTTGTTCTTCATAAGTTATGCTTTTGGACCATTTTTAGGGTTTTTGGTTCAAAGTTGGAGACTTTGGGTGCAAAGAGTCTCCATGAGCTTAGATCTGACCTTTTCTAGTGTAGATTGTGTTGACGATTCATAAAAATCTAGTCTTGGATGTGGATCTTGTGTTGTCACACCCCCAAACCAAAACGGCGGAAACGTTCGGGGGCGGAGGACGTCATATTCAGTATCATAACAGTTCATAGAAAGGAAAGTACACACCACCATACATATATAAAGGTTTTGAAAATGTTTACATCATTGTATTCATTCCATGCTCAAAAGATAAATGCATAAACATCTTTCAAAAGATATAATTAACGCCAACGCGTTAATCCCCAAAAGTTGAGTTCCAAACTTGCTTAATGGTTCCTTGAGAATACAAGTTATTTCAAAGAAAAAGTGTCAACAATTAAGTTGGTGAGTTCATAAGTGATTTGGAAACATTGAATGCCATTCCAAAAATGAGTGTATATTTTCCAGGAAAATCCCTTATTTTCTAATAAAAGTATGAATTGCATGAGAGTATTTGTGTTGAAAAATATAGCTAGTTGAACCAAGAAAATCCCTTATTTTCCTAATAGTTGTTTGGTTTGTATACAGGAAAATCCCTTATTTTCCTAAAGTAATAGTTTGTTTAATGTCCAAGAAAAAAAAGTTGAAAGCAATCCACATGTTTTAGGCTATTTTAAACATAGATTTATATAATAAACCTATCAGAAGATTTCAGTTTGTTAGATAAAGAATAGTTTTAATAGCTACTCGTTCATCAATCAGAAGTACTATAATAGTTGAGTATCCGATGAGTTTTATAACCATACTAAACATAATATGCCTGTAGCGACATTCTTCAGGCGTCGTAGCGTTATGACAAACTGTCACCCCAAAGGAAGGACTGTAGCTAACAGTCAGGGCGCGAGATCATGACTTCCCGTATAGATCTATACACATTTGGCACGTTCTCCGAACGGGACACTATGGTTATAGACAGGATTTGTAGCGATACCTTCTAATAAAAAGGCAGTAGTTGAAGATGTACGTGTCTCATGGATTCTCAACTAAGTCTATATTAAAGTAATAGTTTTGTGTGCAAAGTTTACCCTTTTTCACAATGTTTGGCAAAGCACAAATCATAAGTTTTTAGAATGTATAAAACGGTTTAGCAACGAAGGATACTATGGAATTACTAAATACTTTGTATAAATCCAGTGCATCCAAAGTATGACAAGAGTTTTCACATAGTAGTACTAAATCACAAGTGATTCATTTGATAAAAACGAGTAAGTGAAATTTTATGAAATACACGATAATAACCGTATGTTTACTTGTATTCCCCCCCCCCCCCCCCGAAAAGAGTATAAAAGCATTTAAAATATATTTAAAGTGTCTTTGAAGGGGGTATGAAGTCACTTGGAAGTTTGAAGATAGCGAGATGGAAAACCGAGCAGAGTTTCGTCTCGGGAAACGGATTTTTCTCGGGAATCTCGGGAGTAAAATCGACTCTCGGGACTTGAGCAAAAAGACCAGAGCTTCGGGTTTGAACGGGCACGGAAAACGAGGCAAAACGCAAGAGAAATGAGAAGAAATGAGCAAGTTTTCCAGAGACCCTCGCATCCCTTTTATAGGGGCTGAGAGGCCTCGGTACGCGGGGCGTACGGGCGTACGCAGCACGTACCCGTGCGTCATGCATGAGCGAGTCCTCGACTGCCCCGGAGCTCGGATGGGACGGATCGCATAGGGGCGACGTGGACGGACCGAAACCAAGACCCTTGCGTACGTGGGGCGTACGAGGCTACGCAGCGCGTAAACCGGATGAGGACGCCGACTCCTCTTCGGATATTACTAGCATTTTGATTTAAATATAATTATAATTTATTTAATAAACTTCAAAAAATCATATCTTCCTCATACGAACTCCGTTTTCGATGGTCTTTATACCCACGCGTAGGTGAGACTATGCTCTACAACTTTCGTTTAGACTCCGTTGGCAAATTATGCAATTATTTTTATTATTATTTATTAAAATGACATGATTAAGGAATTTCTTTAAAAATTCATAACTTCTTTATCTGACGTCGGTTTTTGCCAGACTTTTTACCGCTGAAATACCATTGTCGAGACCTTCGATTCTCGTTTAGGTCATTCCGGCCAAAAGTCGCTCGGCCTCCGATTCGAGTTTTTAGCTGTCTGCTGCTAAGCCGAACTTGGAAAAATCTTATCTTCAATAAACGAAGCCGGATTTGGGCATCCATTTTACGTACGATCCTGGTTTAATGATATTGAACATAGTAGGAATCTAAATAGATACTTTTTGGGAATTTTATTATCAAAGTTAATTTTATTAATCTCCAAGGTGGTTACAATACTTGGCTTTTTAGGTCATTACAAGGAGTTGAAATATCGGGTTGTTACATCATCCCCCCGTTAGAGGGAATTTCGTCCCGAAATTTTAATACAAAAGAGAAGCCTTAGGGACTGAGGAAGAGGTGCGGATATTTCTGTTGCATTTGGTCTTCCCGTTCCCATGTGAACTCGGGTCCTCTCTTAGAATTCCATCGAACCTTTACTATTGGAATGCGGCTCTGTTTAGTTCGTTTGACTTCCCTATCCATGATCTCGATGGGTTCTTCCACAAAGTTAAGATTTTCATTTTGTTCGATTTCATCGAGAGGAATTACAAGTGTTTTGTCGGACAAACACTTCTTTAGGTTCGATACGTGGAATACTGGATGTACTTTGTTAAGCTCAATTGGAAGTTGGAGTTTGTAGGCCACTGGACCAACTCTTGAAATGATTTCGAAGGGTCCAACGTACCTAGGATTTAGCTTTCCATGCTTTCCAAAACGTATCATGCCCTTCCAGGGTGAGATCTTCAGTAGTACACGGTCGCCAATCTGGAATTCCAAGGGCTTACATCTTTTGTCGGCATAGCTCTTTTTCCTATCTCTTGACGACTTCAGTCGTTCTCGTATTTGCACGATCTTTTTAGTCGTTTCTCTGATGATCTCCAGACCAGTAAGGGTGCTATTAGGGACTAGCCCTTTTGCCAATTGCGTGTCGCCCACTTCCGTCCAGCACAGGGGTGATCTGCACTAACGGCCGTAAAGGGCTTCAAATGGAGCAGTCTTGATACTAGTATGATAACTATTGTTATAAGAGAACTCGACCAAAGGTAAGTGAACATCCCATGCCTTACCAAAGTCGATTACACATGCTTGCAACATGTCTTCCAAGGTTTGGATCGTCCTCTCACTCTGTTCGTCAGTTTGTGGGTCGTATGTCGTACTCATATCCAACCTTGTTCCCATGGATTTTTGCAGTGATTGCCAGAATCTGGAAGTGAATCTGTTGTCTCTATCTGAGATGATGGACATCGGTACTCCATGAAGTCGTATGATCTCCCGGATGTAGGTTCTTGATAGTTTTTCCATCCTATCAGTTTCCTTGATCGGTAAGAAATGGGCTGACTTGGTTAATCTGTCGACGATTACCCAAATAGTATCTTGGCCACTCTGAGTTTTGGGCAGTTTGGTTATGAAGTCCATGGAAATCTGCTCCCATTTCCACTCAGGTATTTCAGGTTGTTGGAGTAGGCCTGAAGGTTTGTGGTGTTCTATTTTTATTTTGGCGCAAGTCAAACACTTGCTCACATAAGTAGCAATCTCCGTTTTCATGTTTGGCCACCAGTAGAGTTGCTTGAGATCTAGATATATCTTGTCTGACCCTAGGTGTACGGAGTATGGAGTCCTGTGTGCCTCGCTCATAATTACCTCTCTGAATCCACCAAACCTGGGTGTCCAGATCCGGTTCATGAGGTAGTGTGCTCCGTCACTCTTGATTTCCAAGTTCTTGTCCATTCCCCTAAGGGCCTCACCTGTCACGTTTTCGGGTTTCAAGGCCTCTATTTGAGCTTCCTTGACTTGCGCTGACAGGTGCGAATGTATCGACATGGCTAATGACTTCACTCTTCGGACAGAGTACTCCTTTCGACTAAGGGCATCGGCCACGACGTTCGCCTTTCCCGGATGATAGCGAATCTCACATTCGTAGTCGTTGAGCAATTCGACCCAACGTCGTTGTCTCATGTTTAACTCCTTCTGGTCGAAGATGTGTTGGAGGCTCTTGTGGTCTGTAAAGATAGTGCACTTGGTACCGTATAGGTAGTGCCTCCAGATTTTAAGAGCGAAGACCACCGCTCCAAGTTCTAAGTCATGAGTGATGTAATTGACCTCATGCTTTTTCAGTTGTCGTGAGGCATATGCAATAACCTTTCCCCTCTTTATTAGCACACAGCCCAACCCTTGCTTCAAAGCGTCGCAATACTCCACAAAATCTTCGGTCCCTTCCGGAAGAGAAAGGATAGGTGCACTGCAAAGGGCTTGTTTCAAGGTTTGAAATGCAGCATCTTGCTTTTCTCCCCAGTTGTAGGTCACCCCTTTCTGGGTTAAAGCGGTAAGAGGCTTTGCGATGCTGGAGAAATTCTAGATGAACCTTCGATAATAACCAGCAAGACCTAGAAATTGGCGAATTTCTGTTGGTGTAGTTGGTGCAGACCAGTTTTCGATAGCCTTGATTTTTAAGGGGTCCACGTGGATTCCTTCCTTGCTGACCACGAGACCGAGGAAGTCCACCTGTCTCATCCGAAACTCACATTTTGAGAATTTTGCATAAAGTCTCTCAGTCCGTAACGTCTCTAAGACTTGTCTCAGGTGCTGACTATGTTCTTGTTTATTCTTTGAATAAATGAGTATGTCGTCTATGAATACTATCACAAATTTATCCAAGAATGGACGACATACCCGATTCATTAGATCCATGAATACGGCCGGGGCATTGGTTAGTCCGAACGGAATCACTACGAACTCGTAATGTCCGTATCTCGTTCGGAAGGCCGTCTTGGGAACATCACCCTCTAGGACTCGCAGCTGGTGATATCCCGACCTCAGATCGATCTTGGAGAAGTAGTTGGCTCCTTGGAGTTGATCGAATAAGTCGTCGATTCGGGGTAGGGGGTATCGGTTTTTGATGGTAGGTTTGTTGAGTTCTCGGTAATCGATGCACATCCTGAACGATCCATCCTTCTTTTTCACGAACAACACGGGTGCTCCCCATGGCGAGAAGCTCGGCCTGACGAATCCTTTTCCAAGTAGTTCATTCAGTTGGCTGGATAGCTCCTGCATCTCTGCCGGGGCTAATCGATAGGGTGCTTTGGCTACTGGGGTAGCTCCGGGAACCAGATCGATTCTGAACTCGACTTGTCTTGCGGGTGGTATTCCTGGAAGGTCCTTGGGAAAAACGTCGGGAAAATCGCATACGTCGGGCACATCCTTGACGTCCTGGACTTCGCGTTTCACATCTACAACATGTGCCAGAAATGCGTGACACTCCTTGCGTAGGCACTTCTGTGCTTGGATACTTGAGATGATACGAAGAGTGGTACTGGGTTTGTCGCCCAAGACAATGAAAGTTTCGCCGGTTGGCAGATTAAGGCGAACGGCCTTATCGTAACATAAAATGTCCGCACGATGAGAACTCAGCGAATCCATGCCAATGATGACATCGAAACTCTTAATCGAGACTGGCATGAGGCTGATTGAAAAGGGATTATCGTTTAGAGTTAGGGTGCAGTTTAAGTATATCTCCTTAGTGCCTTCGGTTTTCCCGTTGGCCATATCTACTATGAATGGTTCACTTAATGATTGCGGTATTGGTTTTAGCATGCCTTTAAAGTCGTGACTCACAAAACTCCTTTCCGCTCCACTATCAAACAAAATGCATGCATACGAGTTATCGAGAAGAAACATACCCGTAACAACAGTAGGGTCCGCAATGGCTTCATCTTGCCCCATTGCGAAAACTCGGCCCCTTCCGCCGGTATTCCTATTGTTTGCCTTCGGGCAGTCCCTTCGGTAGTGTCCCGTGTCTCCGCACTCAAAGCAGGCGCGACTTACTCCGGTATTAGTAGTGGGGGCGGATTGTTGGGTTGGATCTTTGCAATAGCGGGCTGTATGACCCTTCCTATTGCACCTAGTGCATTGAAGGTTACGGCAGAGACCGTGGTGGTGGAAGTTGCACTGGTTACATTTCGGAAGTTTTCCATTGTATGAACTTGTGGGAGCAATGGTGGTAGGTACAGTAATAGCGTGGGTCGCTACCACTTGTTGTTTCTTGGGGTTCTCCTGTATGGTTTTCCCCCTTCTTTTGTTCCAAGGCCTTCCCTGGCCCTGTGCCTCTTTAGATGGATTGGCGGTAGCTACAATGGTACCCTGTTTTACTCTGTGGTCGATAAGTCGCTGAGCCAGGCGTTCTGCACTGTTGTAGGTAATAGGGTTGGAAGCTAGGACATGCCCTTGAATCTGGGGTGACAACTCCCAAATGTACCTTTCGACCTTCTTTGATTCTGGGTTGACCATGGTAGGGCACAAAGTAGCGAGGTCGTTGAACCTAGCTGTGTAGGCGACTAGATCAGACCCAATCATCTTCAGATTCCAAAGCCCTTGCTCAAGTTTCTGTATCTCGCCCCTTGGGCAGTATTCTTCCAGTAGTAGAACCTTCAGATCTTCCCAACTCATGGCGTTGGCGACAGTAAGAGTCACAGAATTGACATGGCTTTTCCACCAGGTGAGGGCTCGGTCAATGAAGGTGCAAGCAGCAAACTTGACTTTGCTTGTTTCTTGGCATGAGCAGATCTTGAAGACCGTTTCGGTCTTTTCGAACCATTGCATTAGTGCAATGACTCCCACAATTCCATTAAAAGTTCTTGGCTTAACGTTAGAGAACTCCTTGTAAGTACATTCTCTTACTTGACCACGACCAGTGCCATGATTGGAATGATTCGTGCTGCTTCATGCCCCTCCATTTCCGTTGGAATTTATTTGCGAGAGGGCTGCAGTTACTGCTGCTGTGATAGCAGCCTGGACCATGGTTGGATCATAAGTTGGTGGTGGAGGTGGTGTCGTGCCCGGTCTGGGCCTTAGGTTTGGGCGAGGAGGCATCGTGCTGCCAAAAAGAAAATGAAAGATTTATAAGTTTTGGTAGTTTAGAGTTGAATTATAATGATTTAACTCTCCTTAATCGTTTAAGTATTTAGTTTGGCCAACACAGGGCTTTGAGCTTGATTCACAAATATCGTTTGAATAGATGTACTTATGGATTGAACGGACTACACATAATTAAAACAAGAAAGAGATATGCCCTATATATATTAAACATATAGTTGTGTTACATCTGAGTCTTAGGCAAAAGTTTTTGACCTTTCTAAAGGTCTCCGATTACAGAAAATTTCAAGGAAAATAATACTTTTATCCGAAGTCCTAATTTATAACAAAATTTGAGAATCGGGCAAGTACTACTTGCGGCGTGGTTTGCGCTTGGAGCTTGACTCCGTGTCGGACTGCTTTGACTCCATGAGGCGCCTATCAAACGCAGCTTGTCGTTCCCTTATCTCCGCTATTGTTACGATTGCTGCATTCATTTGTTCTTGGATGGCATTAGTGCGGTCTAGGCCATACCCTTGCAACTTGTCCAAACGGCGGATATCGGAAGTGTGCTCTTGCACTTCCACATTGACCTCGCGGATCCGGATGGCTTGAACTAAGGATTGGTAGCACTGGTTGGCTAGTTTGCCAACCATGACTGGAAGTGCTCGGTCTGCTTATCCCCCGCCTCTGACATCATAGAAGTCTCGGCACATGCCATAGGGAGGGCGTAAGCTTTGTTGTCGGCTCCAATGGTTGAGGTGACTTCCCCACACAGGAGTGGGTCCTTGGAAGTTCGTCACGTGGACGGGAGATTGTGGGATCGGTGGATTGATAACTTCTGGCTCCGAATCCGTACCAGAGTCATCTCCCTCATCCAATTCTATTGGCTCTTCGTCTTCTTCAGGATCTTCCTCGATCCATCCTCCATTACCTTGGTTGGGGTAGTAGGGGTCATTGGGGTGGTGGAATCCAGCCATTAGGTATGTACGAGAATAGGGTTAAGAATTTACTATAAGCTAGAGTACATGAAATTTACCCTTAAGTTTAATGGTTGACGACAACACAAAAACTCCCTTAGTTTTATGAAATGATGTGCTTTCGGTAAGTTTTAAAATTGTTGTCCACTGCAGACACTCCTTGGCACATGTTAGTCGACTCTCGGACAAATATAGTTGATCAGGCTATATTCTTCCTAGTTCCGATTACATGTCCCGAGGTGTACCTGTAATGCACAACTTATTTATAATACTTCTAAAATTATCCGATATGAAAATGTTATTAGTGTGAAATGAGTGCATGCCTACTTTAAAAACTATTTAAATTTAATTTCAAAAGTATGATTCTTCTCAGAGTGTTTTTGCCCAGTTGAGTTTATAGTTGTATATCAAAAAGAAATGGTTTTGATATACTTAATTCCCTATAAACAAAGCTCTGATACCAATCTGTCACACCCCCAAACCAGAACGGCGGAAACGTTCGGGGGCGGAGGACGTCATATTCAGTATCATAACAGTTCATAGAAAGGAAAGTACACACCACCATACATATATAAAGGTTTTGAAAATGTTTAAATCATTGTATTCATTCCATGCTCAAAAGATAAATGCATAAACATCTTTCAAAAGATATAATTAACGCCAGCGCATTAATCCCTTATTTTCCTAATAGTTGTTTGGTTTGTATACAGGAAAATCCCTTATTTTCCTAAAGTAATAGTTTGTTTAATGTCCAAGACAAAAAACGTTGAAAGCAATCCACATGCTTTAGGCTATTTTAAACATAGCTTTATATAATAAACCTATCAGAAGATTTCAGTTTGTTAGATAAAGAATAGTTTTAATAGCTACTCGTTCATCAATCAGAAGTACTATAATAGTTGTGTATCCGATGAGTTTTATAACCATACTAAACATAATATGCCTGTAGCGACGTTCTTCAGGAGTCGTAGCGTTATGACAAACTGTCACCCCAAAGGAAGCACTGTAACTAACAGTCAGGGCGCGGGATCATGACTTCCCGTATAGATCTATACACATTTGGCACGTTCTCCGAATGGGAGACTATGGTTATAGACAGTACTTGTAGCGATACCTTCCAATAAAAAGGCAGTAGTTGAAGATGTACGTGTCTCATGGATTCTCAACTAAGTCTGTATTAAAGTAATAGTTTTGTGTGCAAAGTTTACCCTTTTTCACAATGTTTGGCAAAGCACAAATCATAAATTTTTAGAATGTATAAAACGGTTTAGCAACGAAGGATACTATGGAATTACTAAATACTTTGTACAAATCCAGTGCATGCAAAGTATGACAGGAGTTTTCACATAGTAGTACTAAATCACAAGTGATTCATTTGATAAAAACGAGTAAGTGAAATTTTATGAAATACACGATAATAACCGTATGTTTACTTGTATTCCCCCCAGAAAAGAGTATAAAAGCATTTAAAATATATTTAAAGTGTGTTTGAAGGGGGTATGAACTCACTTGGAAGTTTGAAGATAGCGAGATGGAAAACCGGGCAGAGTTTCGTCTCGGGAAACGGATTTTTCTCGGGATTCTCGGGAATCTCGGGAGTAAAATCGACTCTCGGGACTTGAGCAAAAAGACCAGAGCTTCGGGTTTGAACGGGCACGGAAAACGAGGAAAAACACAAGAGAAATGAGAAGAAATGAGCAAGTTTTCCGGAGACCCTCGCATCCCTTTTATAGGGGCTGAGAGGGCTCGGTACGCGGGGCGTACGGGCGTACGCAGCGCGTACCCGTGCGTCATGCATGAGCGAGTCCTCGACTGCCCCGGAGCTCGGATGGGACAGATCGCATAGGGGCGACGTGGACGGACCGAGACCAAGACCCTCGCGTATGCGGGGCGTACGAGGCTACGCAACGCGTAACCCGGATGAGGACGCTGACTCGTCTTCGGATATTACTAGCATTTTGATTTAAATATAATTATAATTTATTTAATAAACTTCAAAAAATCATATCTTCCTCATACGAACTCCATTTTCGATGGTCTTTATACCCACACGTAGGTGAGACTATGCTCTACAACTTTCGTTTAAACTCCGTTGGCAATTATGAAATTATTTTTATTATTATTTATTAAAATGACATGATTAAGGAATTTCTTTAAAAATTCATAACTTCTTTATCTGACGTCGGTTTTTGCCAGACTTTTTACCGCTGAAATACCATTGTCGAGACCTTCGATTCTCGTTTAGGTCATTCCGGCCAAAAGTCGCTCGATCTCCGATTCGAGTTTTTAGCTGTCTGCTGCTAAGCCGAACTTGGAAAAATCTTATCTTCAATAAACGAAGCCGGATTTGGGCATCCATTTTACGTATGATCCTGGTTTAAAGATATTGAACATAGTAGGAATCTAAATAGATACTTTTTGGGCATTTTATTATCAAAGTTAATTTTATTAATCTCCAAGGTGGTTACAATACTTGGCTTTTTAGGTCATTACAAGGAGTTGAAATATCGGGTTGTTACATGTGTCATGCATGAGTTATAGTCTCATTATGGAAAGAGGAAAGGTGTTTTGATAACAAAGTGACCTTTACATCCATGCAAAGGCTTAAAGGTTTCAACTTTATGGATTAAGTCATATTAGAGGAGTCAGATCTGAATTTTGGACGCAAGTCTTAACCAATTAAGACCTGAATGAGATGGATAAGGAAGCTGGGTATTACGCTGGGTGTAATCCCAGTACGCGCGGCGTAAGGGGCCGCGTACCCGATTCTGTGAAGGCTCTGGGTACACCTAACCTACATGTTTGGTACGCACAGCGTAACCCGGAGGGTTGACTTTTGTTGACTTTTAGGGTTTGGTCAACTTTAGTGTATTTGAGCTAAGTAAGGGGTAAAATGGTCTTTTACCGTTCCTGAGAATGATTAGAGGGAATGGTATAGCCTTGGGAAATATGTTGATGATGAGTGTTTATTTCATATGATTACGCGGAGGCTAGGTCTTATTTCACTGAGTCCGAGATTTTCGAGTTACCGAGTTACACGAGGTGAGTCTTCTCACTATACGTTACCTAGAGTGGTATTATGTGTTGACTAGAGAGTCTTATGTGTTATGCATGAGATTATGTGCTATGTGATATATGTATGTTGTATGATTTTAAAAACCGGACCGGAGGGTCCAACGATACAGACCGGGCCGGAGGGTCCAACGAGCTATGACCAGACTAGAGGGTCCAACGAGCTACGGGACTGGAGGGTCCCGCTGAGACACATCGACCGAAGGGTCATGCTATAGTCTCGAGTTGCGGATGTGTTGTATGCGCTATTTTGGGGAACTCACTAAGCATTTATGCTTACAGTTGTTGTGTTATGTGTTTCAGGTATTAGCGAGGACCGTGGGAAGGCGCTAGCGTGAACCGTACACACAGAGTGGATATTTGTCTATGATATTAGGAATGTGTTTTGAGTAATAACAATTGTGAAATACTCCTTTGAGAATGATTTTAAATGTAATTTTGGTTGTTGAAAAAGGAAAATTTTGTTTTGAAAATTTCGTTGTTACAGATTGGTATCAGAGCTATTGGCTATAGTGAACTAGTACTTTCTTAGGAAAGCACGTCTATAGCCTAGGGCTTACTCTCTTAGGTTAAATATATTCCTTAACCCACAAATATAGGGTTATGCATATATAAACTCGAACCATTGAATGCTAATACAATGCAAGGTTTTAGGTCAAACAACTTAGCTAAGTTGGTTGTATGTGGGCCGAACCACAACTAGACATAGACTGATCACCTATGTTTAATTATGGTTGGACCGATGCACAATCAAAGCTTGGATTCGGTTGGTAGACTAAAACATTTGGAAACCAGAATATTTAAAGATCATCATAGTTCCAAAAACACTTGAGAACTCTTAAAGAGTTTAGTGAACACTTTACGAATACTTGGCAAATAGTTACCTTAAATGCTCATAAAAATATAAGTATCATAAACATAAATCATGTCCAAAGTTTATCTCGGAATACTAATTACTCAACTATGATATCCTATAAATACATATGTTAGATCTCGTAGGTATACCTTGCAAAATATACGCACCTTCACGAATCATTTCGAATTCGGTTTAGGTATTCAGTCACTTTGTTTGTTTGTGGTTGTGAATCGTCTGACTTATGATGGGACTATCCAAGTTCAAAAGGACACCTACGCCTACCCTTCGTATTCTATGACCCTTTTTGAAGGAGAATAAAGCAGACTCGATAAAAACGTGAAAAATGAAGATTGTTATGAATCTTACCTAGTTTCCAAAACATCTTGATTCAAATGAATCAAAATTTCAAAACTCAAGATATAGTCAAAACATTGGGCAGTAATCAACATTCTCTGTAACATTCTCTTCATGAATTTGTACCATTTGTCCCAATACTTGGTGGTTTCTTCTCACTCATTCCAAGTGTAAAGTTTCACCCTTGTTAGTACTGTAAAAGTTTTGCATCTAATACTCATAGTAGAGTCAATCTTGGGCAAACCAACGACAATTCTACATGTTTGACATAATTTTAGCACTATCGTTTATATACACGTCGATATTTTCACACGACTCATTTCCCTTTAAACTAACTGTAGTGAGAAAAAGATATGTCTCACAAGAGACCATTCGGTGATCGTCCAACACCAGCACAATCGCTTGTCGCAAATACGATCGAGATAATGAATCAAACAACTTGTATTTAACATCTTGGTCACTTACAAGGTCAACAGGAAGAAAGACTTGGTACAAGGTAGATTTCATAAGCAACAAACATGGAAGTAATAGTGAAGTCAACCTAGATCCTTCTACGACATTGAATGGATTGTAGGAATGAATCCCTGGAGCAAAAAAAGATGGAATCAGCATTTTATGTCAGTTCTTGTGTAGAAAGCTAACATGATTAGTTGTCACCTACACCTTTAAAGGCACAAATATTACCAAGTAGAACTATTATGTGTAAATCGTGGGCATCGACTCTGCTTATACCACGAATTGAGACGCACATGTGATGCTCATGGAAGTAAGGTATAGAAATTAGAACAAGCACTAGTTAAAGTAAAGCTTGTTACGAAGATGGTGAAACTGTCCAAGGCTGAAGAACCAGGAGGTAACCACTCGAGTTAGAGTAAATGTGATCAGAATAAGGAATGGAATCCCGAAAACATTAGTAGTAACTGGTGTGTTTCTCATTTAGCACTAGTATACTGAAGTACTGGTAATCCAAATATGCAAAGAAATCCTTGCAAACCCGAAAATTAAACTTATTCTTAGTCATGAACCCAGTACTTTGGAGAAACCTCTTGAGTAGAGACAACTAGTGAGCTGTTGGAAATCTACTCGCGGAATGTTAATAAATTTCATCCTAATACTAAATCATGTTTTCACGACAATCTCATGCGTATGTCGATGAAAGTCCAATATCGTTTTCTATATGACCTGGTTTTGTTTGCATCACATCAGGTCGTATTCCTTTAACTATAACCATGAACGAATGATCTTTACTTATAGACTTCATACCAATTCCGAGCGGAAGCTTGGACATTATCATAGGTATTAATCGACTACATTCCCCTTGTGTCTAGATCTGTACTAAAAGAAAGTCGTACGGCCAAATCTACCCACGAGAAAATCTTAGTCATTCATAGTGACAAGTTGTAGAAAAAACTAAAGTTTCCTTCTTACCCTAAAAATCAGATGATGGATTGTTGTGAAATTCTTAGCTCATCAGGATTTAAGCAACTTTGTGAAGAATTTAATTAAACGTGAACGGTTTAATTAAATGAGAGTGATTAAATCAAATGTGAAGGATTTGATAAAATGTGAAGAATTTAATCAAATATAAATGATTTGATCAAATGTGGAAGTTTAAGTGACAACTTCTTCCCATGAAATGAACACTGGAATTTTAACAACAAAACAAGTTATGTTGGATACTACCAGTAATCCAAGCAGGAACTTCTTTATGGTAGCCCAACCGTTAACTATGTTAACACCAAAAGGAAACAAACTCCAAGTAGAAAGATAAGCAAGAGATTGTATTCCAGAAATTGGAACAACTATGGTGTAATGCACTTATCCTACCTTTTTAAAGGAATAGAGAAGTTGTTCGTATACAACGACACATACATAATGGATTAAGGTGTACATAGATGAATTGAGACAAGGTTTTTACCTATGCTTTTGGTTGAATAATATAAATGAGAAATTTGTTGTCATCATGACGCACGAGAGTTGTTAATATTTTAATGAGGTTGACATAGCAACAAATGTCTTGAGCTGAAAAGAAAGTACCAAACCCCGCTGAGTACGAGTACTAACTACGAATATCCATTCACAACCTACATGTCAAATTCAAGAAGTCTGACTCAAGATTCTGAGGGAGAAAACTTCACGAGTGAAGCTCTATGAAGAATGGATAAACGAGTCAAGCTCAAGGATGACGGGACGCGATACATTATGGACCAAAGTTGTACTCCTAACTGCAGTGACCACGGGAGCATAGTCTTGGACAAAGCTCACAGATAAAAGTGTCCCATCTATCCAGGCTCTGACTAAATATACGTAGATTTGAAAGAATTAAGGTGTTGAACATACATGAAAGCGGAGATTGCCACTTGAGTGGACAAATATCATACTTGTACCAAATGCAGAGTGGCAGAAACACTCAATATTTTAGTAATGATAAAGAAATACCCAGTAAAAGTGGGAACCAGCGTCAACGAACTTCATACCAAATGCTACTCAAAGAACTATAATGGTTTCAATCCATTTAGGTAGTGGTCCACATATTGACTAAGTCCATCGCCTTCCTGCTGATCTAAGAACCATATGAAATGGAAAAGTTGACCAAAACTTGCCAAAGAAATCATCAGACTGCACGAGGCATCGATCCTTATCATCTTTCGTTAAGATGGTAGATTCACCTATCAGTTTTGACAATCAGTGAAATCCTTGAACACGTGCTTAGGCATAAGCATAACTATTCATTTCTATTGGCTTAACCGAATGAACCATCTCAACATGAGTGATATGCTCTGAACTTGTATGATAGACCATGGATATTTCATTGAATACTCATTTTCGTTAATGGAGTTTTTCCTGCAATGATAGTTATCACGCCATCATCAAGGTTATACCATTTGAATCCTTATATGGGTGAGAGTGTCAATCCTCGATATGTTGAACAATGATTTGAGCTACGAGACTGAGCACGGAACATGAAGGTAATATGTTATATTTGGATCCATGAATCACTTACGAGATCTCATAAGAGATTCTGTGAACCGGAGAAAGATTTTAGACTAGCCTTGGCCTTGAATTATAAGAGAGTTATATGAACAAAACATGTAAGTCTTTCGACTCCTAATTCGGAGATTGTGTAACTTTAAAATGCATTCTCTCTTTTAAGGAATGATATGATCCAGAGAATGAGGCAGGTTAAACCTGCAACTCAAAGGACCTTAGAAATTCTTAATAGAATTTGGTCCTTATATTTATATAAAGTCATCTTAAGAACTAAACGATGTGCATAAAATTTTTCATACACCAAGCCTTAAAGAACGTCTCTCCATTGACACGCTTGTTATATTTTTTAATAAAGTGTATTAAGAAAATAATGCAAAAGTTACATGTTTGTGAAAGTACACGCGATAGAACGGTGTGCAAGATTTGATAACCTTAAAATACTTCATTTGATCTTATTCCCTATTCCCTGGTTAGTTACAGCTTGTGATAAAGTCATCCATTGGATCAGTTATGTAATCTAGAGCTACGCGACATTAATCGACTCTAGAAATATCACGTGTAGATCAAACGAAATGAAAACACCACCAATTGTTTTATAATATTTTATCTACACGTTGAATTTCGGGACGAAATTCCTTTCAACGGAGGGATAATGTAACAATTGGTAAAAATTGATCTGAGTTCGGCAGTCAAATCACTGCGAACCACTATGTATCATTGACCAAATGTGTGTAATTTTAAGTTTATAAAGTATATTAAATATATCAAATTTATAAATTCTTTTGGAATGTCTTAAGCTAATCAAGTCTTATCGTTGAAGATCAAATAAAAAAAAATAAAAAAAAATAAAAAAAAAACGCCAAAAATTTGATTCAATTGTGATGTTCATTTTTTTTTTTTGCATCAATTATATCTGAGAGTTATGGATAATATATTTTAATAGATTATGTTCCCCTGACTTCGTGTATATAAAGAACGTCCAAAACGGAGGTCGTATGAGAAAATTACGCCTCGTTGGAGTTACAAAAATCAGTATTTATCTTATTTTATTGAAACGAACCATACACTACACTGCTTCCTTTAGGATAACTACGAGTCTCGCAAATTATTTCTGAGCATGTTTTTGAACTCAGGCTATGGCCTATTATTTTACCATAATTTTATCATATTTTTAACCTCGACAAAAAACAAATTCGTAAAAATATGTCGAATCCGAACCAATTAATCGCGAAACTTTAAACGTAAGTTCACGAAGTTTGGCATATCAGAATTGAGTTTCGTCTACGTTTTTGGAATCACCACGACAAGGACAATCAACAAACAGTTTCATAGAAATATTAAGGGGTCGGGATAGATGACACAAGAATCAAAAATCGAAGACTACATTACAAAATAAAATAAATAAATAAATAAATAAAATATATATTAATTGATCATGTAACATCCGTATTTCCAGGTGTATTATTTTAATATTTTAATTTTGGAGTTTGTGGAGGAACTCGGCGAGTTGGTGCTTCGACTCGCCGAGTAGGGTCGCAGATTATCATCCGGGTTCGCGACTGGATTCGGCGAGTCCATTAGTGGACTCGGCGAGTCCACGTTGTTTAATGAAACCCTAATCCCTCGGGTTTGGAGCCTATTTAAGGGCACTCATAGCCTCCCGTTGCGGCTACCAGTCCCTTGAGAGAACCCTAAGTGAGCTAAATCGTTTGTGAGGAAGGAGAGGCCATATTTGATCTTTTTATCATTGGTTTAGCAAGAAGAAGGTGATCAAGAACAAGAGGAGGCTGAAAAAGGTGCTATCTGGAGGAATTCTGAGCTTAGGAGTGCTTATTTGAGGTATAATCTCGATCCATCTTCTGTTTTGGTGACTGTTTATAGAGTTAGGGTTTTCTAGCCCTTTTGGTAGATGGTTTTGTTGATTATATGGCTCCTCTTTGTGTTATGATCTTGGATCTGGATCCATAGAGGTCCAAAGACCTTTCCCCTTTGATCTTTATGAGGATTTTTGGTGAATATGAACTTAGGATGTCATAATTGAGGTCATTTCTTCAAATGGAGCCTTGGAGCCTTTGCATGGAATCAAGGTTCGAACTTTACATGATTATTGGGGCTAAAAAGGAATAGATCTATTGAGTAGAGTATCAGATCTGACCTCAGGAAGCCATTTGAAGTTGAGCATGGATTGGACTCACTGAGTCCCTGAACAGACTCGATGAGTCGAGTCGAGTGACCCCGAGACTGTGAGTCTAGAGAGTGACCGCCGAGTTAAGTGAGTGACTCGGTGAGTCATAAAAGAATCAGGCGAGTAGAGTTCGCGACTGGACTTGCCGAGTCGTCGAGAAAACTCGACGAGTCTGGTCAAGGCTGGCCGTTGACTTCGTTGACTTTTAGGGTTTTGGTCAACAATTGTACTTTTGGATCAGGAAGGGGTAAAATCGTCTTTTACCCTTCCATGGATTTTAGGAAGCGGTGTAGTCTAGCCTTGAGAGTCGTTAATGATTTAAATAACTACTTTATGTGATTAGGCGGGGCTAGGTCGTTGTTTCAAGGTTCAGAGATACCGAGTTGTGACTTTCTGAGACATTCCCGAGGTGAGTCTTCTCACTATACATTACTTAGTGTGGTAACCCTGAGCAGACCGGAGGGTCTTACATGTTATGTGCTATTTGTGTATATGTGTTTGTGATATATATATGCTATGTGATATAGACCGGGCTGGAGGGTCCAATGATATAGACCGGGCCGGAGGGCCCAACGATACGGAACTGGAGGGTTCCGCTGAGACACATCGACCGAAGGGTCATATTGTAGCCTTGTGAGGCGTATGTGCTGTATGTGGTATTTTGGGGAACTCACTAAGCATTTATTCTTACCGTGTTGTGTGAAATATGTTTCAGGTACCAGCAAGGATCGCGGGAAGGCGCCAGCATGATTGTACATACTGTTGGAGTATTTTGATGAGATTCTGGGGAGATGTTTTTGATTACTTATATTTTGAGATGGATGTTTATGATTTGAGATACATTTTGATTTTTATTATAAACTATGAAATTTGAAAAATTTGTTTTGAAAAATCGGTGTTACATGTTGGTATCAAAGCCTTGGTTTGAGGGATTCGGATTCACCTTCGGGTGTATTTGAACTAAAATCGAGGATTTGAGAAAATTTTATAAAATAAACAATTTTTCTAGAAGTAAATAAATATGAAAGAGATGGAAAGAAGCCGTGTGTACAGTCAGCAAGCGCCCGAACGGTGATTTCCCAAAATACCCTTACATTTTATATTATGAGATATTATGTGATGAGTTATACGTGTTTGAGTAGGCTAGGTAATCATGATAGGACTAGGGTGGCCTGATTTGTGATGCCTTTGCCTAGGAGATTTTTGCTACTAAGATATTACTTATGAGTGAGTAGTTAGCAGTAAATGGGTTTATGAGAGGCTGATTAGAATATAGCCTTTATGTGTATGCTTGTGATTTGGAATTCTGGGAAGAAGACTGGGAGTGAGTCTCTGATTGTTTTATGATTTTATTTCAGAGACAGCATGGTGGCTATGAGACATCAGTATCGGGGTAATGGTACAAGTGATGAGGAGATTCGGAGGATCATTCAGGAGGAGGTACCTGCGGCTATTCGGGCGGAGATTCCCAAGATGTTTGGGTTTATTAAGGCCACATTGATTGAGAAGTTTGACGAGCGTTATGCCGCTCTGACTGATGTTGCTGTTGCCGCAGCCACTACAACTGTTGCTGCCGCGAGACCCCAGGGTGGTGATTCGTTGCTATACCGAGAGTTTAGCAACACGAAACCACTAGAGTTTGATGGTACGCAGGATCCGATCGCTACGATGAGGTGGATTTCTGACATCGAGGGGTGTTTCTATACGTGTTCGTGCGCAGAGCACTTGAGGGTTCGGTTTGCATTGAACCAGCTTCCCTTAGGGGCGAAGGATTGGTGGAAGTTTGTGACAACGGATTTTTCGATGGCAAAGCTGACTGCGATAACCTGGGAGAGGTTTACTGTGATGTTCTATGATGAGTATGTTCCGCCGGTTGAGAGGGAACGGCTAGCCCAGGAGTTTTTGACCCTCAAGCAGGGGACTGAGTCGGTGACAGTGATTATGAGGATGTTCCACGAGCGGGCGTTGTTTTACCCTGAGCAGCTGTTTACCAAGCAGGCTCGTATGAGCCGTTATCTGAGCATACTGAGGAGGGATATCCATGAGTTCGTGGAGAACTCGACTTACCGGACATTTGCTGAGCTCCAGGAAAATTCCTGGAAGAGGGAGATCGAGCTGGAGACTCAGGTGAGGGAGGAGGCTGAGTCTCAGAGGGGTGATCGGCGACCGGCGCAGTCGCAGCCAGCCGCCAAGCGGGCGAAGCCCGCAGATTCGAGATCAGGTGGTCCGAAGGGCCGCACTTGTGGAAAGTGCGGCAAGAGCCATGAGGGGGCATGCAGGATGGGGGTGTGTTACATGTGTGGGAAGGAAGGACATTATGCAAGGCATTGCCCTAAGGGGTTCTCGGTTTGCTTCCATTGCAACCATACCGGCCATCGGAAGGCCGAGTGCGCCCAGCTTCAGAGATCAGCGCAGGGATCTACACCTGCTGCGAGAGCTACTGAGACCCGACCAACGAAGGCCGAAGCACCAAAGGCTAGGGGAAGAGCCTTCCAGTTGACTGCCGAGGAGGTCCGCGCAGCGCCTGATGTCGTGGCTGGTATGTATTCTTTCATTTATTTATGCTAAGATTATGTATTGTGCTTATTTTATGATATGCGTAGGTACGTTTCTTGTGAACTCTGTACCTGCCTTGGTGTTGTTTGACTCGGGTGTGAGTCGGTCCTTTGTATCTTTAGCTTTTAGTCATCATATCGGTATTCAGGGAGAGGCGTTGAGTCGACCTCTACGAGTTTCCATAGCAGACGAGCGGGCAGTGTATGCCACAGATGTGATCCGGGGATGTGTACTTGAGATCTTCGGCATTGGATTTCCGATACATCTGGTCCCGACTTCGATAGGGGACGTATGTGTTATCGTGGGTATGGATTGGTTGAGCCATTTAAGGGCGGTTATAGATTGCGAGCGGCAGTTGGTGATGATCCGAGATCCCAGTGGGGGAGTGCTGACAGTTTATGTTGAGGGGACTCGTAGTAATTCAACATTCTGTTCGGCTGCCAGAGCGAGGCAGAGTTTGCAGCAGGGCTGCAAGGGGTTCGTAGCCTATGTGATGGATACGCGTGAGGCCGCTAGGAGGCCAAGTTCAGTGGGTGATGTTCCGATAGTGCGTAAGTTCCCAGACGTATTTCCCAAGGAGATGCCGGGTGTGCCTCCCGAGAGGCAGGTGGAGTTTCGCATCGATCTGATTCCCGGGGCTGCGCCTATCGCTAAGGCGCCATATCGCCTAGCACCGCCAGAGATACAGGAGTTATCCTCACAGTTGTAGGAGTTGTTGGGGAAGGGGTTCATTCGTCCGAGCAGTTCACCTTGGGGAGCACCGATTCTCTTCGTTAAGAAGAAAGATGGTTCACACCGAATGTGTACAAATTACCGGGATTTGAACAAGTTGACGGTCAAGAACCGTTATCCGTTGCCAAGGATCAATGATCTGTTCGATTAGTTGTAGGGCGCATCTTGGTTCTCCAAGATAGATCTGAGATCTGGATATCATCAGGTGAGGGTGCGAGATGAGGATATCCAGAAGACTGCTTTCAAGATGCGATATGGGCACTATGAGTTTGTGGTGATGCCTTTCGGCCTCACCAATGCACCAGCATCATTCATGGATCTCATGAACATGGTATGCAGGCCGTTGTTGGATCGATCAGTGATCGTGTTTATCAATGACATCCTGGTGTATTCTAGATACCGGGAACAACACGAGGAGCATTTGAGGGAGATCGTCAGAGTATTGAGATCAGAAAAGCTATATGCCAAATTCTCCAAGTGTGATTTTTGGTTACGAGAGGTTCAGTTCTTGGGACATCTCGTCAATCAGAATGGGATATTGGTCGATCTGGACAAGGTTGAGGCGGTGATGAGATGGGAGGTACCGGAATCTACCACCGAGATAAGGAGTTTCTTAGCGCTGGCTGGGTACTATCGGAGATTCATTAAGGATTTCTCAAAGATCGCAGTGCCACTCACTAGATTGACCCGTAAGGGTGTTGTTTTCTCTTGGGATCCTGAGCAGCAGACCTCATTTGACACTCTTTGCCAGAGGTTGTGCGAAGCCCCCGTGTTATCCCTTCCTGAGGGAGTGGAGGATTTCATGGTGTACTGCAATGCGTCGATATCGGGATTGGGCGCGGTGCTTATGTAGAGAGGGCATGTGATAGCGTACGCATCGAGGCAACTGAAGCCTCATGAGACGAGGTACCCACCCACGATCTAGAGTTGGGGGCAGTAGTGTTCACCCTGAATATCTGGCGGTACTATCTATATGGGGTTCAGTGTATCATATACACGGATCACAAGAGCTTGAAGTACTTGATGGATCAACCCAACCAGAATATGCGACAAATGTGGTAGCCGATGCCTTGAGCCATAGGGCGGAGAGCGTTCCGATTCGAGATATTTGCATGAGATTGACAGTGATGACTCCGGTGTTGGACACCATTCGAGGGGCCCAGACGGAGGCCGTAAGACCAGAAAACCAGAAGAGAGAGCGAGTTATCGGGCAGGTATCGGAGTTCGTTACCGATAGCCGGGGGCTTTTGACTTTTGAGGGTCGGATTTAGGTACCGTTTGTGGGCGGGACGTGTACCATTCTAACGGAGGAAGCACATCGATCAAAGTTCTCAATCCATCCTGGGGCCACTAAGATGTATTTGGACCTGAAGAGGGAGTATTGTGGCCCGATATGAAGAGGGACGTTTCATGGTTCATTGAGAGGTGCCTAACTTGTCGTAGGGTTAAGGCCGAGCACCAGAGACCGCGTGGTAAGTTGCAGTCGTTAGAGGTTCCCAAATGAAAGTGGGAACATATTACTATGGACTTTATCACCAAATTGCCAAGGACTGCGAGGGGCGTCGATGCAATTTGGGTGATTGTAGACAGATTGACGAAGAACGCTCATTTCCTTGCTATTAGTGAGAGCTCTTCCACAGAGAAGTTGGCAGATATGTATGTGAGGTAGGTGGTATCGCGGCATGGAGTGCCGATTTCGATTGTCTCAGATCGAGATGTGCGTTTCACTTCCAGATTCTGGAAGAAATTTCATGAAGATTTGGGTACGAGGCTGCAATTTAGTACCACATACCACCCACAGACTGACGGGCAGAGCGAGCGGATGATTCAGACGCTCGAGGACAAGCTCCGAGCATGTGTGTTGGATTGCGGCGGGAGTTGGGACACATATTTGCCCTTGGCAGAGTTTTCCTACAACAACAACCATCATTCGAGCATTGGTATGCCAACCTTTGAGTTGTTGTATGGGAGGAGGTGTCGGACCCTCGTTTGTTGGGGAGAGGTAGGGCAATGTGTGATGGGTAGTACAGAGATCATGCTTTAGACGACAGAGTAGATACATCAGGTCAGACAGAGGTTGTTGACCGCTCAGAGTCACCAGAAGACTTATGCAGACAGGTGCCAGTCCAAGCTTGAGTTTCAGGTCGGCGACTTCGTGCTCTTGAAGGTCTCTCCTTGGAAAGGAGTGATTCGATTCAGGAAGAGGGGCAAGCTGGAGCCCCGATATATTGGTCCCTTCAGGGTGATTGCCAGAGTAGGCAAGGTGGCATATCGCTTAGAGCTGCCTGCGGAGTTGAGTCAGATTCACGATACCTTCCACGTGTCCCAGTTGAGGAAGTGTATTGCTGATGAATCGGCAGTAGTTCCACTAGAGGAAATCCAGGTAGATTCATGTTTGAATTATATTGAGGAGCCGATTGCGATTCGAGATCAAAGGGTAAACGTTCTGAGGGGCAAGGAAGTGCCCCTGGTGCAGGTCCAATGGCAGCATCGGAAAGGGTCGGAACTGACTTGGAAGCCGGAGCGTGAGATGCGAGAGCAGCATCCAGAGTTGTTTGCCGAGTGAGACTTCGAGGGTGAAGTCTGATTCTTGTGGGGAGAATTGTAACATCCAGATTCCTAGGTATATTATTTTAATATTTTAATTTTGGAGTTTGTGGAGGAACTCGGCAAGTTGGTGCTTAGACTCGCCAAGTAGGGTCGCGGATTATCATCCGGGTTCGCGACTGGACTCGGCGAGTCCATGCTGCTTAATGAAACCCTAATCCCCTGGGTTTGGAGCCTATTTAAGGGCACTCATAGCTTCCCATTGCGGCTACCAATCCCTTGAGAGAACCCTAAGTGAGCTAAATCGTTTGGGAGGAAGGAGAGGCCATATTTGATCTTTCTGTCATTGGTTTAGCAAGAAGAAGGTGATGAAGAACAAGAGGAGGCTGAAGAAGGTGCTATCTGGAGGAATTCTAAGCTTAGGAGTGCTTATTTTAGGTATAATCTCGATCTGTCTTCTGTTTTGGTGATTGTTTATAGAGTTAGGGTTTTCTAGCCCTTTTGGTAGATGGTTTTGTTGATTATATGGCTCCTCTTCGTGTTATGATCTTGGATCTGGATCCATAGAGGTCCAGAGACCTTTCCCCTTTGATCTTTATGAGGATTGTTGGTGAATATGAACTTAGGATGTCATAATTGAGGTCATTTCTTCAAATGGAGCCTTGGAGCCTTTGCATGGGCATCAAGGTTCGAACTTTACGTGATTATTCGGGTTAGAAAGGATAGATCTATTGAGTAGAGTATCAGATCTGACCTCAGGAAGGCATTTGAAGTTGAGAATGGATTGGACTCGCCGAGTCCATGAACAGACTCGACGAGCCGAGTTGAGTGACCCCGAGACTGTGAGTCTAGAGAGTGACCGCCGAGTTAAGTGAGTGACTCGGTGACTCACAAAAGAATCAGGCGAGTAGATTTCGCGACTGGACTCGTCGAGTCGTCGAGACAACTCGACGAGTCTGGTGAAGGTTGGCCGTTGATTTCGTTGACTTTTAGGGGTTTGGTCAACAATTGTACTTTTGGATCAGGAAGGGGTAAAATGATCTTTTACCCTTCTGTGGATTTTAGGAAGGGGTGTAGTCTAGCCTTGAGAGTCGTTAATGATTTAAATAATTACTTTATGTGATTAGGCGGTGCTAGGTCCTTGTTTCGAGGTTCAGAGATACCGAGTTTTGACTTTCTGAGACATTCCCGAGGTGAGTCTTCTCACTATAAATTACCTAGTGTGGTAACCCTGAGTAGACCGGAGGGTCTTACATGTTATTTGCTATTTGTGTATATGTGTTTATGATATATGTATGCTATGTGATATAGACCAGCCTGGAGGGTCCAATGATATAGACCGGGCCGGAGGGTCCAACGAAACAAACCGGGACAGAGGGCCCAACGATACGGAACTGGAGGGTTCCGTTGAGACACATCGACCAGATTGTCATATTGTAGCATTGAGAGGCGTATGTGCTATATGTGGTATTTTGGGGAACTCACTAAGCATTTATGCTTACCGTGTTATGTGAAATGTGTTTCAGGTACCAGCGAGGATCGCGGGAAGACGCCAGTGTGATTGTACACATTGTTGGAGTATTTTGATGAGATTCTAAGGAGATGTTTTTGATTACTTATATTTTGAGATGGATGTTTTTGATTTGCGATACATTTTGATTTTTATTATGAAATATGAAATTTGAAAAATTTGTTTTGAAAATTCGGTGTTACAGATCATCTAATATCTTTCAAAATCTGATTTCTGGTACAAACACAATCATTCACGATCTAGAAGGATCTTTGCAAAATCAGATTTGTATTATTTTATTTTCAAAGCACATCTCTATAATTTGCTGTCCTCCTCTTTCACGTTCTTGGACACCACCGGCAAGGGAAGAAGAACAGGTGGCTGCCACAATCTCCAACCCTTTGGATCACCGGAGAAAGAGCCAATACCTCTCCTTTCCCTTCCTTTGCTCCGTCCAACACCATCTGAAAGATTGATGCTACTAACCTTCATTCTCCAAATTGCTGCCAAGAAACACATCTGAGGTGTGTTGATTTCCGGTGGAAACAAGGAGGTAACAACCTATTTTCTTCCTTCTTTCCTGTCGAGTACCACCCAAACACCCTCTGTAATTCGTATTCCCTATCAAATACCCTATCAAATACTAAACAATCCCAAACAGGTATCTTTTATCCTCCATCAATTCCTGTCAATTAAAGCAACCCAAACACCCTAAAATTTGACTACCTTACCTTTCTTCTTCCTGATTGGCCGGAGCACACTTAGAAGCACCACCGGAGATGATCACCCCTGCTTTACTTCCTTCACGAATCGATGCCGGAACAACGCTCATCAACGACTGTAGCAGCAAATCATTACACCGATTCCTTGCTGCAGGCGACGAAAAAGAAACCACGATGGATTCATCGGAGATGCCGACTGCAACCCCACCCATCGAAGAAGCAACATTAAAATCCCCTTTGCACCGCTGCTTCGTCTCTTTCTTCTCGTCCGAGGTCACAACCGCCTCGCTAATTCTCCCTTCGCTCTTCAGTCTAGTCGAACCCCGGCTATGATCGTTCTCGCGGTCGATCGACGAAGTTGGGCCTGCGAGCCTTCGTGTTTTCCCCTCTCACGGTGTTTGTCCATTGCCTTCGTTCCCGTTCCTTCTCCATTGCCCCTTTGAATACGACACCCCTTTGTGATGTTGGAGCCTTCGTGATCGACTGTATCGTGACTTTAATCAGAAATTTGGTTTCGATTTTGACCCAGCCGAAAGTCAAGGGTAACTCAAACCTGCATTTAAATTAAATAGAATTGGCCCTCCACCAGAAAAATCCTAACAAAGTAAGTCCTAAAGCCCCAAATTAGTTTCAAATATACATGTTTAGCCCCTGTTTTGTGCATAGCTTGTAAGATAGGTCCCAGGAGGATAATTTTGGTAAAATCAATTGCTAGAATTTATTTATTTTAAAAAATACCACCCTACACTTAATAATTAATACTAAAACTACCCTTTTGGTTATATTAGGTAATTTAAATATACCCGGTGGTTCGTCTTAAGAACGAGTAAAATCACGTAACAAATTTCACGACAAAAATCACACCTTGAGCCTCATTCACGCTTCGAATGTGAGTTTCTACGGCCGCTCTTTTACTGTTTTAATATTTTGGGGGAGAATATATGCGTGTCGATTAAAGTTTGATGATTTTCAAGTTTTATACATAAAATAACATCATACTTTGTATTGGTCAAACGTTTATGAAATAACAATCTAAAAATGTGATAAATCACTAGCAAATCTATTAAGTTAAAATAGATTGTTATAAGTGGATATAATTACATTTTATGTGAAATATGAATATAATTATTAGGAAAAATCACAAGATTATAAGTAGATTGCTATAATTACACAAGGGGATATTATAAGTCACACGAATGATGACTGTATATGTATAAGTTAAAGTATCTCATGGAAGCATGGAAAGGAATAAAAATGATCAACATTTATTATTCGCGTATAAAGAGAAAGTACATTGTCATAATTGATGGAATGATTAAATTCATGGAATTATATGATTATTAGTTGAAATTATATATAAGGTTATGTATAAATGAATTGAGAATTTATTAATATATTTTTATATTAATTATAACAACATAACTTCACTACAAGGTTATTTATTCTTATCGCAATAAATAACATGATCGACTTCATGAATTAAGAGTCATTATATACGAAATAAACACTTGTCGAGTATTGTATCTAAAGACATTATCTGTATCTCAAATTAAATGTATTAAAAATATTCTCGCATAATTTATATAAAATATGGGGTATGTAGATTTACGTTCGATCCAAACATTGATAAATTCAAAAATTAGCTATTATGCTAATACAACATCGAAACTGTATCTAGTATGATAAATTCTTGAAGTTATAAGAATTTCAGTTATCGTTTTCCTAAACAGTGAGTAATGTTACATATATAGTGAATTTAGAATGGATTATATAAGTTCATTATACCAATTCTATGTAGGTTCATCATACCTACCCCATGTATTCCGTATAGGTTCATCATACCTATTTTATGTAGGTTCATCATACCTACTCCATGTATTCCGTATAGGTTCATCATATTTATTCCATGTTGGTTCATCATACCTACTTCATATATTCCATATAGGTTCATCATACCTATTCTATAGGTTCATCATACCTATTCTGAATACCATATCCAATACGTTTGAGTTTCCATTATAAACTATTCAGGGTTTCGCGAAAGCTAGGATCTCAATACTTAGTAGAAACTCTCCAATATATAACCGTTAATCCTCGAGGGAACGACTAACGCCGGGTTTAAATGTCATATTATTGATCTTATACGGTACGACCGTCCGCCTGGAGTTGCTAGCTACAACTACATCTGACGAGATGAATTTTGGCGCTGACATTAGCATTATCGAAACATTACCACGTGTTACAACGGGGTGAATGACTTTAGCACGCACGCCTTATTATGGTTTCGGTGCATTAATAAAGTACAGTGTAACGAGTTCGGTTATGATGTCATTATAAAATCTCAGTTTTGTTTCGTTACCGTATAGAATCGATATTGGATTTATACAAGGTTTATGTTCACTCATTCCGGTTGAAAGAAACTGTATTTAGTGGGATAGCTTGTGACTCAAAGCGGTATGTGTCAATATAAAAAATTAAGTTATATAACACTTAATTAATATCATGACATGACTCGACAAGATTTATTAACTTACATAAAATAAGTTATTTATATAAATCATTTGTTTCTCTAAGAAAACACAATGTTTACGTGGGAGGAGTTTGCCCCACCGGTTAATTGTCGGTTTTCAAATTAAGTTAGATAATACTGAATTATTGACACGGCACGATTTTACAATGTTCATAAATTCAAGACTTATGAGTTTTTCATATAACTGAGACAAATTCTTGTATAAGGTTTCAAGAGTAAAGTCGGTTATTTTACGTTCTCACAAAGAGTAACATTTCTTATTTTTGTATAATTTGATATTCAAAATCTTTATATAAAAATGCATTTTGATATAAGTCTGAGTTACATATATGTATTTTCCAACTTTTGTACATTTGGATTTGAACAAATGGTATTTATGAATGAGTCATAACACATTTTTATAATTCAGTTATTTTATACTTTTAATTGGAAAGTAAATGTTTATAAAAGTTGGCCAACTAGCTAAATTTTATCAAACACTTTTGGTTATAAAAATACTCTGTGTCAAAACCTGTAAAACTCACCAACAATTTTGTTGACGTATTTTAAATGCATGTATTCTCAGGTTATTTAACAGATCGGAAGTATTCGCTCAGAAGACTCTCCATTAATTGTACCATACATTTGTAAACGTCGGATGGTTAGGCGTGTGTCACGATTTAGTAATAGCCATTATCAATGTAATTTCTATTTCGGTTATAATAGAAGATTATATTTGTACTGTTCAATGGATGTTTAATAACTACGATTACTGATTTACTTTGCGCGCCTTGGCGTTTCCGCCGGTGGCTGAAGGTGTCACACAAAGGCTCGGAATAGATATAGATAGACTGCATGCCCAGTAGGGCGGTCCAGTTAGGCCAATGGCCCAGTATGCATGATTGTTTGATTGATTATTACTGATATGGTACTGGCAGTGTGGTATTGGTATTTTAGGGGTAGCTCACTAAGCCCTTGGGCTTACAGTTTCCAGTTATTGTTTCAGGTACTTCAGGAGATCGTGGCAAGGCAAAGGCGTGACCGTACCGCTCGTCATCCTTATGTTATGATTTTGGGACACTCTGATGGATATTGATTTGAAATCATTTTGTAAACAATACTATTTGACTTTTATTTATGATTTTAAAAGTTTGAATTTGGCGTGAAATTTATGGATGTTACAATATGAAAAAGCAATGGTAACTCGGTGTTATAAAACATATTGTTGTGTGTGATTTGATGAGTAGACAGAGCAAACATATTGTAACGACCTGTTATTTCAAATCAGTGTATAGATTAACTTGTAACAAGTTCTTTTTAAAGTAATAAAGAGAAATTTTTAAATACTATGTACATTTACATAACAAACCCTCAAAAATGAAATGTTAAATAAACTTGGCTGGGATGAATAAAGTGGTAGAAATCATATCAATGATTCCAAAAATATAAAGAACTCCCAAATCTGAGTTATAACGAAGGAGTTATGACCAATCGATGATCCGCGACAAAACCGGCAAAACAATATAAGCGTAAAAATTTAGTTTTCAAGAAAATATTTTCTAGCCTTAACTATCTAAATGAAAGTTGTAGTATACGCTAAACTATGAAAGTCTATAAAATTAACGTTCAAATCTGACTTCGTATGAAGAAGTTATGATTTTTCTAAGTTTCGGAATAGTAGTAGACAACAAAAAACTCGAAATCAAGATCGAGTGATATTTAGCCAACATAACATAAAGGAGAATCGAAGGTCTCGTCAATAGTAGTACAACGGTAAAAATACAGACGAAAACTGACTTCGGACGAATAAGTTATGAAATTTTAACGGATTTTCCTGTCCTGGTCTGTTAAAAATAATAATATTATAAATAAAGTCAAAATTAGCCGATGAAGTCTAAACGAGAGTTGTATATTATATTCTCACCTACTCGTCTAAATAAAGAACGTCAAAAACAGAGCTTGTATGCGAAAGTTATGAATTTCGGAAGTTTTTGGCTCAAAAATTGAGAAATGGTGGAAAACTGGGAATTTTCGCATGGTCAGCACCCAGCCATGTCACCACGCATGCCGTGACATCCCCTAATTTCTCGGCCAGAAAAGACCGATTTAATTTATGCTTTTTAAAATAAAATCAGAGAAATCTTTTTAAAAGATGTTGTGGAATTGGTCCCCACACAACATATGATAAAAGTTTATCAAAACCCTTCATTAAGAAGGGATATATTTTCCGTATATATCCAAAACCTCGGGGTGTCATGTTCCGATACAGATCAAAAGCATAAACAAGACATTATAAGCCTTTCAACAGTTATTTACAACTACTGGCCTATAATCCAAAAATCTCTCTTCGTCCACTACCTGTAATCATAAAAACTGAGTGGGTCAGGCTTACGAGCCTAGTGAGCATATAGGGTTTTCAACCCACAATAATATACTTATTAAGTTCACCAATCAACAATAACCCTGATTACCCATTCTCGTTGTCCTCACTTTACGTCCCTAAACACCTATCATAAGGGACCTATCCTAAGGATTATCATCAGGATGGACACTACTGCTAAGGGGTTTCCTCGGCCATACATGTCCTTAAGGCAACCATGAGGGGGATGGAGTACGCCAATGAACATTTAATTCATCAACACCTACAAGTTGTGAACCTGCTAGTGTTCCACTGGACTGTCTAGAAAAGTCTGTGGTCGTCATCTATACTCCACTAGATGACTACAACAACAACAACAACAACAACAACAACAACAACAACATCGACATCGAGGCCTCTCACCTTTTTAACACACATCAACTATTTCATCTAACCATGTTCTACCCAACATATTTCGTAGATAAAATGCATATACAGTTTAAAACTTGTATAAAACATCAATTCAACAGTCACCTCAATTAAACAATTAATATATTTACACATAACACCTATTTCAAGGTAAATACTTCATATCTATGTGTAAATTGAAAGTAACTACACACTCACCTATTTTGATGAAAATCGGGCAGCAATTCGTTTCCTAAAACGATCGTTTCTAATAAAACTGGTAGTTTTATTGAGAAACTGGGCTCTGCAAAAGTCGGGTTTCGAAACCGAAAAGATAAATTTTCCGGGCTTCTCGGGCACTTCGTGGAGTATTCTGGGCTTTACAATCGATACCGGGGCTTCGCGGAAGGTTAAGGTGAAGAAAATAAGGGTTTAGGGGTTAAATATGGCAAAATTCCAAAATTACACGGGAGGTCTCGCACCCTTCTATTTATAGGGGCGAGGCTTCTGATCGGATGGTCAGGAGGAAGACACGCGTCGCAGATCCGAAGCTCGCAGAGGGGGATGGCTCGCACGAGGCTGCGCATGGCTCGCACATGGGTCGCACCTGCGAGGGTCGCTGGCAGCTTCTAACTGGACCGGAGTCTACTGGTGCACATGCGAGGTTTGGAGCTAGGCTATGCGAGGCTCGGAACACGCGGCAGGCATTGCGAGGCTCGGAGCTAGGCTGCACACGCGTCGCTTCTCGGATGTGCCATAGCTTCGGATGACTCAGCAGCTTGGTGACTCAGCAGGATGGTGACTCAGTAGCCAGGTGACTCAGCAGGACACGTGGCACTTTTTTCAGCGAGGGTGACGTGGCAACTCATGACTATGCGAATTTTCTCGATTTTTGCGCCAAAACTTCTAAAATCCATAACTTTCGCATACGAGCTCCGTTTTTGACGTTCTCTATACGCATGCGTAGCTAAAATTACGCTCTACAACTTCCGTTTAGACTTCGTCGGCTAATTTTGAATTTAAATTTTATATTATTATTTTTAACAGACTCGGACAGGAAATCCGTTAAAAATTCATAACTTCTTCGTCCGACGTCCGTTTTCGTCAGACTTTTTACCGTTGTGCTCCTAATAACGAGACCTTCAATTCTCGTTTAGGTTGTATCGGCTAAAAATCGCTCGATCTAAAATTCGAGTTTTTAGCTGTTTACTGCTAAGCTGAAACTTCAGAAAAATCATAACTTCCTCATACGAAGTCAGATTTGGGCGTTCTTTTTATCGAACTTCTCGGTTTAACAAATACTACGACTTTCATTTAGATTACTAAGGCTAAAAAGTAGTTTATCGAAAACTCACTTTTTACGACATTCAGCATCGTGCCGATTTTGTCGCGAAACTTCGACAGGTCATAACTTCTTCGTTATAACTCGGATTTTGGTATTCTTTATATCCCCGAAATCCTTGTTTCGACCACTACAACTTTATGTAAAGATATCGAGCTTATCTCACACTCTAATTTTGGCGCTTATTTTTATTCTTAATTAATTAAGCCCTAATAATTAAGCATAAAACACATAATTCACATAATATTCACATAATTCCTTTTCATTTCTTCAAAATGAGTTACAAAGGTTAACCTAGACTATCAACTCAATACAAATGCCTAGGATAGAAACACAAGTGTTACACATGCGAGGCTGACCCATGCCCCCCTCCTTGTGTCCGTCTCTGATTTGACCGAAGTGCGGCCCTAAGAGAAGTAGACGCGCGTCGCACACATGCCTCGCTTCTCCTTCCGATGCGTGGCTTCACGGTGGCACCCTCCGAACTCGCCTCGTGTCCCTCTTGCCTATTACCCGCGTCTCCTGCTGACTCCTCCCTTCTTAACCAGCTTCACGCCCCTATGTAAGGGTCGCAAAATCCTCCGGATGCTTCAAACTTTTTACTCTAAATTTCACCCTTTTCAAATTTTCTACCCCTACAAACTCATTTACAACCCCTCGAAGTCCCGGTATCATATTCAACACTTAAAAGCAATCCCGAGATGCAAGAAGTCAATAAAAAAAAACAGTCTTTCGGTTTCTAAATCTGAACCATTGCAAGGCCCGGTTTTCAAAAATAAAGTTTTTCTAGTAACGAAGTGCTACTCAATTCTTCACTACTATCAAGTGAGTTCATACCCCTATATTTTAACTATTTTTATAATGTTTTAAGGGGGAAAATACAAGTAAAATACAAAGATTTTTCGTATGAATATCATAAATTTGATTATTTACTTTATGATTATTATAAACAAACTATTTTACCGGTTCGGAATTTATTATAATAACGAGCAACTAAACTATAATAGGTATAGTTCAGAGAACATATTCTTTGGTTTCAAATTTCAAAGTACATAAACATAGTACGATACAAATAGAATACATGATGAAAAACAAACATATAAACCAATCATCAGAAAACAAATGGAGTACTTTGCTATGAAATAAACATATCAAAACTATATTTTATATAAGTTTATGAAACTTACTTTCAGTATAAAGTAATTTTTATTATTCTGCACTTAATTATCAATATAGCTTTTGTGAGACACGCTTCAAGTAATTATTTAAGTATAAAATGAAAAGCCTGAAAGTTATAACTAGAGTCTCCTAGAGGGAGAGCGTAACACTTGTGTATAGATCTATATGGGACTGACAATCCCGCACCAGAGCTACTTGAAACAGCTAGGTCGGCAGACCTGTGGTTACAATTGTTGTATCATATTTCGACGCCTGAAGAACGTCGTGTTTCAGGCGAGACTTAGGTCATCAAGCATGGTTATGATAACTCACAATTTGGTATTGAATAATATGTTTAGTGTAAGAATAGGTAAACAACTACATAGTTTTGATAATAATAAAACTATAGAGGATAAATGTTGATATTTACAACTTTATACTATTCTAATACAGAGAAAACTTACTTTTCATAGTATTATGAGAATTCAAAACTATATCATGCTATTTTAGAACACAATCGCATATACAACAAAAAATATAGGATTTTTGGGGAAAAACATGTTACGCTTTTCAAAGGAATAAACTACAGATTTCAAATACAAAGATGCTTATGAAATCACCAACTTAATTGTTGACACTCTTTTCAAACATGTATCAACAGTTTTTAAAGAAGGCAAAGTTATATAATTATGTTTGTAAATTATACTTTTGGTGTCAAACATACAATAAGTTGAACACAGATGTAAAGTTATATTTCATGAATGTAATGGATGTTGTACTATGATTACTATTGTGCTTTGTTGTGATATTCAACAAGATGTCCTCCGCCCCCGAATGTTTCTGTCGTTCCTGTTTGGGGTTGTGACAGATTGGTATCAAAGCATTGTTTATAGTGAACTTATTATGTCAAACAATAAAAGATATACAAACTATAAATACATTGGGGCTAAGAGCTTTGACTACAAGTATAGTTTTAAAATATAAGTATTTTATAAAGAAGTATACTAACACTTACAGAAATAGTATCACAATAATAACTACATAAAAGTATTTAAATGTTGAACATTGCAGTCAAACCTGAGCGATTATGCAATCATATATGGGATTAATATAGCCTGATCAACTATATTAATTTAAGATATGACGAACATGTGTTTAGGAGTGATGGTAGTGTTACAACAAGTTTAAAACTTACCAAATACATATACATAAGAACTCTAGAACAGAACATGAAATTAAAGTACTATAGGAGTATTTTGTAAAACTACATTATTTTTATGCATCTTACTTTCAAAATTCTTCACATAGACTTCATGGCTGCATACAATCTACCTGGAGATCCCTACAACCTAAATGACGCAGGTTGGAATGGGGATTCAGAAGAGGAACCATTTGAAGATAGTAAGTCAAGTGGTACAGAAACAGAACCACAAATCTACATTCCTGGGGAATGCCTCCTGAGACAAGGTGAAGCAATACCTATACCAGAATGGGGAGAGTATATAAACCACTAAAGTCGGTTAGATGGCCAACGCCTTCCTTATGGGATGGCAAGAGGTTTCTATGATGTCTCCAAAGGGGGAACAACCGATAGAGCTGTTCCGGTTAAAGTACATCGAGTAGCCCGTCAATCCGACCAAGAAAAGATTTCGATCAACCGAATCTTACAAGTGAATGTTGTTGCATAGAGTAACGTTGCAGACATCCTCCGTCTTGATGAGCTTCAGGATGACACCCAACAACATACTAAATCCCTTCAAAGGAAAGTGGATGCGGCTCAATCTAAAATAAGAGAATTGAAAGAGCAGCAAGCTGCACAAGATAAGCACTGGAAAGTACAAGATGAAGTAGAATCCAGCAAACGGCGTAGTACTCGCCGCAAGTAGTGTTTACACTACTTCTACTTTCTATCTTCATAAAAGTTAAAATATTGAAAGTATATACTACTTTTCTATATCCTACGATTAAGTGAATACTCTACTCATAGGTAGTAATGCTTTCTAATTTCCCTTTTCGAAGAATGTAATATAAACCTATGTCTAGGTCGAATTCTCCCAAACTTTATGTATAATAGAAACATCTTATTTCATAAATCTTGGTTACAGATTTAAAACAAACTCATTATGTTTAAGCTAATTACAAATGTTGCTATTAGCAATTGTTTACTTATATTAGTAAACTTTTATCGTTTAATAGAACAGTATTTTAGTCAGAAATCAAATGAAATTTAGATATGTTTTATCCAATTTCACCTAAATTATGATATTGTACTTATCATCATTTTTTTGAAACATTATACATAAAAGATGCCTCCAAGAAAATACAACATAAAGAGAAATAATCCACCAAATCCACCTTCACCGCCACCACCTCCTCCACAATTTGATGCTGTTGTCTTTGAAGCAACAATAGCTGCTGTTGTGGCTGCTACCACGGCACAAATCAACCGTGGTGGTAATAGTGGATCAGGAAATGGTACTCCAATTTCTGGTCACGGTGAAAATCTTGGATACCCTCGTGAGTGTTCATATAAAGATTTTACAAATGCAAAACTTAGAACTTTTGATGGAACAGGAGGTGTCATTGCTCTGACACACTCGGTTGAGAAAATAGAATCAGTGTTTGAAATTTGTGCCTTCCCTGAAGCAAGCAAAGTCAAGTTTGCAGCATCTTCCTTCCTGGATAGATCCCTTTCCAGGTGGAATGGCTATGTCAAATCCTTAACCCTTTTAGACGCCAATGCTATGGGCTGGGATAATCTGAAAACTTTAATGTTAGCAGAATATTGTCCCCGCGGCGAAATTCAAAAGCTAGAAGAAGAACTTTGGAGTCTGACAATGAAATGCTCTGATATAGTTGCATATACTGCTAGGTTCAACAATCTTGTTATTCTGTGTCCAGGGACGGTTCCCACTGAGAGCAAGAAGGTGGAGTAGTATATTTGGGTACTTTCTCCTCAGATACAAGGAAATGTAATAGCTGCTAAACCTCTCACCTTTGACAGTGCTAAGCAGTTGGCACAAACACTGGTAGACCATGGTGTTCTTCATGGTTCTATGGTACCTATTCCTGAGAAACCCAAGGAAGGGAGCAGTAATAAGAAGAATTTATGGAATTAACGAAAGGGACAGTCATCACAGGAACCATCTAAGAAGCAACAAACTGTAGTAGTGCACACTGCTATTGTTCCAGCTGTCGTTCCTAGTCCTACATCTACCACAATTTCTACTACTCCAACAACCCTGATTCGGTATGCTAGAACTTTTCCAAAGTGCAATAAATGCAACTTTCATCACACGGGAGTTTGCAAGGAAATGCACTGTAGAAACTGCAATAAGAAGGGGCATACTGCCCGCTTCTGTAGAGCACCAGCACAACCAATATCTCAAGTCCCTGTCACGGGAGTTAGTCAAGCTTGTATTAAGTGTGGCGAAATCGGTCATTTCAAGAGAAACTGTCCAAAGGCGAAGAAGCGATTGGCCACGAAGAAGCGATGACAGATCCAACCATGGTGACTGGTATGTTTCTTCTCAATAATTCTTTCGCATGTATTCTTTTTGATAGTGGTGCAGAGAGAAGTTTCATGAGTCACGAATTTAAACATCTACTAAAACAAAATCCCCAATCCTTAAAAGACACGTTCACTGTAGAGATGGCTAATGGCAAGACTGAGAGCACAAATGATATATACATACGGTGTACACTTACTTTAAACAACTACTCATTCCAAATAGACCTTATGTCGTTCTCCATAAAAAGCTTTAACATCATTATCGGCATGGACTAGCTAAGTCCTCATCATGTCAATATTCTTTGTTTCGAAAAGGCCATCCACCTCAACTTACCAAATGGTGAATCCCTTGTTATTTATGGCGACAAACCTAGTACAAATATTCAAATCATTTCTTGCATCAAGGCCAAGAAGTATCTTCGCAAAGATTAATGTGTATTCTTAGCTCGCATACTCGATAAAACACAAGAAGTGAAGAACATCAAGGATATTCCTGAAGTCTGTAATTTCCCTGATGCATTTCCTAAAGATCTCTTAGGAGTCCCTCTTGAACGCCAAGTCGAATTTCGACTTAATCCCTGGAGCTACCCCTGTAGCTCAATCTTTGTATCGTGTTGCACCTTCAGAGATGCAAGAACTATCCAGTCAATTAAACGAACTTCTCAATAAAGGCTTTATCAGACCAAGCTTCTCACCCTAGGGAGCACTGGTTTTATTCGTGAAAAAGAAGGATGGTTCATTTTGCATGTGTATAGACTATAGGGAATTAAGCAAACTTACCATTAAAAATCGATACCCTTTACCCTGAATAGATGAACTCTTCGATCAACTTTAAGGAGCTAGTTTCTTCTCCAAGATTTACTTGAGATCAGGATACCATCAGCTACAAGTCCATGAAGCCGACATTCTAAAGACTACTTTCAGAAGTTGCTACGGTCACTACAAACTTGTAGTAATGCCCTTTGGTCTAATTAATGCACCTGCAATATTCAAGGACATGATGAATCGAGTGTGTCGACCTTACTTAGACAAGTTCGTTATTGTCTTCATTGATGATATACTATTCTATGCGCGGAGTAAGGAAGAATGCGGTCAACACATGCGTCAAGTCTTGGAAACCTTAAGGGCAGAGAAATTGTACGCTAAGTTCTCGAAATGTGAATTCTGGATTCGAAAGGAGGAATTCCTAGGTCATGTGGTCAGCAAAGAGGGGATACATGTTGACCCCTCCAAGATACAGGCCGTCGAAATTTGGGCGACCCCACAAACCCCAACATAAATTCATCAATTTCTAGGTCTTGCTAGCTACTACAGCTGATTCATTAAGAACTTTTCAAATATAGCAAAGCCACTCACCACCTTGACCCAAAAAGATGTGATATTCAAATGGGGGAGAAACAAGAAAATGCTTTCCATAAATTAAAAGAATTTCTTTGCAGCGCACTGATATTGTCCCTCCCAGAAGGGACAAAAGATTTTGTAGTTTACTGCGATGCGTCAAAGCAAGGGTTAGGCTGCGTTTTGATGCAATGAGGAAATGTTATATCCTATGCCTCGAGACTGCTCAAGAACCACGAAGTCAATTATACTACGCATGATCTATAAATAGGAGCAGTGGTTTTTGTCTTGAAGATCTGGAGGCATTACCTTTATGGTATGAAAAGCACAGTCTTTACTGATCACAAAAGCCTCCAACACATTTTTGATCAGAAAGAACTTAATATGAGACAAAGACGATGGGTAGAATGATTAAGCAATTATGAATGTGAAATTAGCTATCATCCCTGCAAGGCCAATGTGGTAGCAGATGCCCTTAGTCATAAAGAGTACTCGGGCTGTCGAGTAAAGTCTCTAACCATGACCATCCATTCTCACCTAGCCGGACAGATCAAGGAGGCTCAGCTGGAAGCCTTGAAACATGAGAAAATGAAAGGTGAAGTTTTAAGGGGAATGGAAAAGAACTTGAAAATCAAGGATGATGGAGTACATTATTTCATGAATCGAATCTGTACACCGAAGTTTGGTGGCTATAGAGATGTTGTCATGAATGATGCTCATAAAACTAGATACTCCATTCATCCGGGTTTAGAAAAGATGTATCTGGACCTAGAGAAACACTATTGGTGGCCAAACATTAAAGAAGAAATTGCTACCTACGTTGGCAAGTGTCTAACTTGTGCCAAAGTTAAGGTAGAATACCAAAAGCCCTCAGGTTTACTTCAACAACCATAAATACCTGAGTGGAAGTGAGAGCGGATTACAATGGATTTTGATAACAAAGTTACCCAGGACGACGGGTGGTTATCACACCATTTGGGTTATCGTAGGTAGATTAACTAAATCTGTACACTTCCTGCCAAAAAAAAAGAAATTGATAAAATGGAGAAGTTAACAAGAACATACCTTAGAGAGATAGTACGATTGCAGGGTGTGCCAATATCTATTATCTCTTACTGAGATAGTAGATTTACTTCTCGGTTTTGGCAATCATTACAAAAATCTGTGGGAACAAATCTTGACATGAGTACAACGTACCATCCTCAGACCGATGGGCAAAGTGAAAGAACTATACAAATGCTGGAAGACATGTTAAGAGATAGTGTGATAGATTTTGGTAAAGCTTGGGACATCCATTTACCACTAGTTGAATTCTCCTACAACAATAACTATCACAATAGTATCAAAGTTGCACCCTTCGAAGCTCTCTATGGTCGTAAGTGTAGATCCTCTCTGTGTTGGGTTGAAGTGGGCGATATGCAACTACCCAAGAATCAAGTAACCGACAGTACTTTAACAGGTCCCGAGATCATATAAGAAACCACATAAAAGATTGTAGAAATTCGGGGACGATTGAAAGCTTCTCGTGATAGACAAAAGAGTTATGCTGAGAAACGACGAAAACCCTTAGAATTTCAGCTTGGTGATCACGTTCTGTTAAAGGTATCACCTTGGAAAGGAAAGATATGTTTTGGCAAAAGTGGAAAATTAATTCCAAGGTATATCGGACCATTCGATATTCTTGCTAGAATTGGTCTGGTTGCTTATAAACTCAAACTACCACATGAACTCAGTAACATTCATCCCACTTTTCACATCTCAAATCTCAAGAAGTGTCTGTCTGATGAGACTCTTGTAATTTCACTCAATGAAATTGAATTAAATGAGAGTATACACTTCATAGAAGAACCAGTGGAAGTCCTAGTTATGGAAATCAAAAGAACGAAACAAAGTCGTATACCAATAGTGAAGGTTCGCTGGAATGCTAAGCATGGACCTGAAGTCACTTGGGAACAGGAAGATCAGATGAAATAGAAATATCCACATCTGTTTCCTAGTCTAGGAGTACCACTTTAAAAAAAAATTTCGGAACGAAATTTCCTCTAACAGGGGGATAATGTAACAACCTATTATTTCAAATCAGTGTATAGATTAACTTGTAACTAGTTCTTTTTAATGCAATAAAGAGAAATTTTTAAATACTATGTACATTTACATAACCGAACCTCAAAAATAAAATGTTAAATAAGCTTGTCTGGGATGAATAAAGTGGTAGAAATCATATCAAGGATTCCAAAAATATAAAGAACTCCCAAATCAGAGTTATAACGAAGGAGTTATGACCAATCGAACATCCGCGACGAAACCGGCAAAACACTGTAAGCGTCAAAATTAAGTTTTCAATAATAATTTTTTTTGCCTTAACTATCTAAATGAAAGTTGTAGTATACGCTAAGCTATGAAAGTCTATGAAAAGAACGTTCAAATATGACTTCGTATGAAGAAGTTATGAGTTTTCTAAGTTTCGGAATAATAATAGACAGCTAAAAACTCGAGATAAAGATCGAGTGATTTTTAGCCGACACAACCTAAACGAGAATCGAAGGTCTCATCAATAGTAGTACAACGGTAAAAAGACAAACGAAAACGGACTTCGGACGAAAAAGTTATGAAAATTTAACGGATTTTCCTGTCCCAGTCTGTAAAAATAATATTATTAAAAATAAATCAAAATTTGCCGATGAAGTCTAAACGAGAGTTGTAGACTATATTCACAGCTACGCGTGCATATAAAGAACGTCAAAAACGGAGCTCGTATGCGAAAGTTATGAATTTTGGAAGTTTTAGGCTCAAAAACTGAGAAATGGTGGAAAACCGGGAATTTTCGCATGGTCAGCACCCGGCCATGTCACCATGCATGCGAGGCTGACCCGTGCCCCCCTTGTGTCCATATCTGATTTGACCGAAGTGCGTCCGTATGAGAAGCAGACGCGCCTCACACGCATGCCTCGCTTCTCCTTTCGACGCGTGGCTTCACGGTGGCACCCTCCGAACTCGCCTCATGTCGCTTTCGCATGCGAGCTGCGTGTCCTGCTGACTCCTCCCTTCTTAACTAGCTTCTCGCCCCTATATAATAGGTGTGAAATCCTTCGGATCATTCCCAGTTTTTACTCTAAATTTCACCCTTTTTCACATTTTCTACCCCACAAACTTATTTACAACCCCCCGAAGCCCCGATATCATACTCAACACTTAAAGGATATCCCGAGATGCAAGAAGTCAATAAAAATAGAGTCTTTCAGTTTCTAAATCTGAACCCTCGCAAGGCCCGGTTTTCAAAAATAAAGCATTTCTAGCAACGAAGTGCTACTCAATTCTTGACTACTATCAAGTGTGTTTATAGCCATATATTTTCACTATTTTTGTAATGTTTTAAGGGGTAAATACAAGTAAAATACAAAGATTTTTCGTATGAATATCATAATTTTGATTATTTAGTTTATGATTATTATCAATAAACTATTTTACTGGTTCAAAATTGATTATAATAACAAACAACTAAACTATAACAGGTATAGTTTAAAGAACATATTCTTTGGTTTCAAATTCCGAAGTACATAAACATAGTACGATACAAATAAAAAACATGACGAAAAATAAACATATAAGCCAATCATTAGAAAACTAATTGAATACTTTACTATGAAATAAACATATCTAAACTATATTTTATATAAGTTTATGGAACTTACTTTCAATATAAAGTAACTTTTATTATTCTACACTTAATTATCAATATAGCTTTTGTGAGGCACGCTTCAATTACTAATTTAAGTATAAAACAAAAGTCAAGAAAGTTATAACTAGAGTCTCCTGGAGGGAGAGCGTAACACTTGTGTATAGATCTATATGGGACTAACAATCCCGCACTAATGCTGCTTGCAAAAGCTAGGTCGGCAGACCTGTGGTGACAATTGTTGTATGGTATTTCAACGCGTAAACAACGTCGTATTTCAGGTGAGACTTAGGTGATCAAGTACGGTTATGATAACTCATAATCTGGTATAGAATAATATGTTTAGTGTAAGAATAGGTTAACAACTTCACATAGTTTTATAATAATAAAACTATAAAGTGTAAGTCTTGATATTTACAACTTTATACTATTCTATTCTAATATAGAGAAAACTTACTTTTCATAGTATTATGAGAATTTAAAACTATATCATGCTATTTTAGAACACAATTACATATACAACAGAAAATATAGGATTTTCTGGGGAAAAACATGTTATGTTTTTCAAAGGAATAAACTGCAGATTTCAAATACAAATATGCTTATGAACTCACCAACTTAATTGTTGACACTCTTTTCAAAACTACGTGTATTTTTAAGAATTCGTTAAATAGGTATCAACAGGTTTTAAGGAAGGCAAAGTTATATAATTATGTTTGTAAATTATACTTTTGTGTCAAAAATACAATCAGTTGAACACAGATGTAAAGTTATATTTCATGAATATTATGGGTTTGGTACTATGATTACTATTATGCTTTGTTGTGATATTGAACATGACGTCCTCCGCCCCCGAACACTTCCGCTGTTCCTGTTTAGGGGTGTGACACATATGAGATGAAGTTTATCAATTCCTTTTACCCTTATAGGGATAAAAGCGATATTTCTGGGCCCTTCGATGATTTAGTGATGACACCCCTAAGTGCTTGGCCAAGCCTGGACTGATTTGATTTGTTCAATTAGTCAGTCGTCATAAATCAAAAATCGTGAAACAACAGATGGAGTGAACGAATGATTAAAATCCATGTATCAGTCCATAAGATATCTAGAATGGAGGAATATATGCTCCCTTATCTAATGGATGCGTCATTGACTAGGTAAGAGTCGCGACAACGACTTTTAAGAGTTACGATTGCTAGTTGGGTTGTGGAGTCGTAGTTGCAATTATAGTTATTAGAGTTATCTAAGTGGGAGACTGTTGGATTAATGTCTAAGTCTATAACTATATTTGGTATGTACTTGACCTGATAGTAGCATGGTCCATTTGAGTTGTAGATTATATTCACACCTACGCGTGCATATAAAGAACATAAAAAATGGAGCTCGTATGCGAAAGTTATGAATTTTGGAAGTCTTAGGCTAAAAAACCAAGAAATTGTGGAAAACTGGGAATTCTCCCATGGTCAGTACCCGGCCACATAACCACGCATGTGAGGCTGACCCGTTCCCTCCTGTGTCCGTCTCTGATTTGACCGAAGTGTGGCCCTATGAGAAGCAGACGTGCCTCGCACGCATGCCTCGCTTCTCCTTTCGACACGTGGCATCACAGTGACACCCTCCGAACTCGCCTCGTGTCCCTTTCGCCCGTGAGCCGCGTGTCCTGCTGACTCCTCCCTTCTTAACTAGCTTCTCACCCCTATATAACAGGTGTGAAATCCTCCGGATCATTCCCAGTTTTTACACTAAATTTCACCCTTTTTCACATTTTCTACCCCACAAACTTATTTACAACCCTCCGAAGTCCCGTTATTGTATTCAACACTTTAAAGATATCCCGAGATGCAAGAAGTCAATAAAAATAGAGTCTTTCAGTTACTAAATCTGAACCTTCGCAAGGCCCGGTTTTCAAAAATAAAGCATTTCTAGCGATGAAGTGCTACTCAACTCTTGACTACTATCAAGTGTGTTCATACCCCTATATTTTCACTATTTTTATAATGTTTTAAGGGGGTAAATACAAGTAAAATACAAATATTTTTCGTATGAATATCATAATTTTGATTATTTAGTTTATGATTATTATCAGTAAACTATTTTACCAGTTCAAAATTGATTATAATAACAAGCAACTAAACTATAATAGGTATAGTTTAAAGAACATATTCTTTGGTGTCAAATTCCGAAGTACATAAACATAGTACGATACAAATAGAAAACATGATGAAAAACAAACATATAAGCCAATCATTAGAAAACTAATTGAATACTTTACTATGAAATAAACATATCAAAACTATATTTTATATAAGTTTATGAAACTTACTTTCAGTATAAAGTAACTTTTATTATTCTACACTTAATTATCAATATAGCTTTTGTGAGGCACGCTTTAAGTACTTATTTAAGTATAAAACAAAAGTCATGAAATTTATAACTAGAGTCTCCTGGAGGGAGAGCGTAACACTTGTGTATAGATCTATATGGGACTGACAATCCCGCACTAAAGCTGCATGCAACAGCTAGGTCGGCAGACATGTGGTGACAATTGTTGTCTCATATTTCGACGCCTAAGCAACGTCGTATGTGAGACATAGGTCATCGAGCATGGTTATAATAACTCACAATTTGGTATTGAATAATATGTTTAGTGTAAGAATAAGTAAACAAATCCACATAGTTTTATAATAATAAAACTATCAATGGTGAATCTTGATATTTACAACTTTATACTATTCTATTCTAATATAGAGAAAACTTACTTTTCATAGTATTATGAGAATTCAAACTATATCATGCTATTTTAGAACACAATTACATATACAACAAAAAATATAGGATTTTCTGGGGAAAAACATGTTATGCTTTTCAAAGGAATAAACTGCAGATTTCAAATACAAATATGCTTATGAACTCACCAACTTAATTGTGGACACTCTTTTCAAAACTACGTGTATTTCCAAGAAATCATTAAACAGGTATCAGTAGGTTTTAAGGAAGGCAAAGTTATATAATTATGTTTGTAAATTATATTTTTGGTGTCAAACATACAATCAGTTGAACACAGATGTAAAGTTATATCTCATGAATGTTATGGATTTGGTACTATGATTACTATTATTCTTTGTTGTCATATTGAACATGACATCCTCCGCCCCTGAACATTTCCGCCGTTCCTGTTTAGGGGTGTGACACATATGAGATGAAGTTTATCAATTCCTTTTACCCTTATAGGGATAAAAGCGATATTTCTGGGCCCTTCGATGATTTAGTGATGACACCCCTAAGTGCTTGGCCAAGCCTGGACTGATTTGATTTGTTCAATTAGTCAGTCGTCATAAATCAAAAATCGTGAAACAACAGATGGAGTGAACGAATGATTAAAATCCATGTATCAGTCCATAAGATATCTAGAATGGAGGAATATATGCTCCCTTATCTAATGGACGCGTCATTGACTAGGTTAGAGTCGCGACAACGACTTTAAAGTGTTATGATTGCTAGTTGGGTTGTGGAGTCGTAGTTGCAATTATAGTTATTAGACTTATCCAAGTGGAAGAATGTTGGATTAATGTCTAAGTATATAACTATATTTGGTATGTACTTGATGTCACACCCCGGAACCGAAGGCAGAAACGTTCCGGGGCGGAGGTGACATCATGTTAAGTATCACAACCAATTTACATAGTAAGCAAAGAAAACAACCATTACATTACATAGGAAAATATACATCTGTTTGAAAGTCAAGTTATGCATGATATAGATATATACATTTCCCAAAACGAACAAAAGCAAAGACGTGACTTTTGCGCGTTCCATCTCCTCCAAAAGACCACGGGGTACCTGTCTAACGTGGACCGGAGAATAGAATCAGTTTGAAAATCAGCATAAAGCTGGTGAGTTCATAAGCGGTTTTGTTTTCTGATAATGAACAAGTTTCTTTTTGTTTCTATACAAGTTATGAGTCCAAGAAAATCCCATATTTTCTTATAAGATAAGTTGAGTTATTCGTTTGTTACACAAATGTGGTTATGAAAAGTTCAGTTATTTTAGGAAAAACCCTTATTTTCCTTAGAAGTTTGATTACAAATCCGGAATGAAATGTACAAGTATCTACCATACTTGCAGTGTTAAGAGTTGTGTTCTGAAAACCTGGTTACCCTTGTAAAGTGCATTAGTTTTAACATGTACTTAAAACTAATAAGTAAGTAGAAAAGTTTTCATAATCTACAGTTGAACCTTTCGGTTCGACTGTAGCTAGCAGCCAGGTGCTGGGTAGTCAATCTCGTATAGATTTATACACTCAAGTCACGTTCTCCGTCCAGGAGATTCTGGTTACAGAGGTAGTCCTACACTCTCATATCTCGGTGGAGTGTTACCAAGGATGTGTCTCCAATCGTTAAGATTAATGAATTTTATAATTAGTCCTTCACTCTCGTATCTTAGTGGAGTGTTGCCAAGGACGTGTCCTTCACTCTCGTATCTCAGTGGAGTGTTACCAAGGACATGTTGAAGTTATAAGGTTAATGCTTTTAACTGAATTATTGTGGAAAATCATTTGTGAAATATAAAATTTAACATTTTCTAATGAGTTTCACAAACAGTTTGAAAACTATCTTCTACAAGATAAACGGTTAATGAATACGATTCCCAGTGTTAAAAGCATATGTGTCATGAAAACATTTCATACGAGATAAAAAGTTTTGAGTACAAGTTCTCTTGTACCCTTGCTTGTATTCCCCCCGTGAAAACATTGAAAACACGGAAAAAGGACTAGGGGTATGAACTCATAGTTAAACGTAGGGTTCGAGTGTCAACGGATGTCCTGAACGCCAATGGCCCATATTATTCATGTGATGACACATAAATGAGTTAGAACTAAGGTGTTTCATGACTAAACATGATCGGAAAACATCGTTAGGGCTTGGAATTACTAAGAATAAGTGTCTTATGATCCAAACTTAATGATTTATGCAAGTTTAGGGCCAAATATGGGCATTAGAGTGGGTGTATGGCCTTGGAAATGAGTGTGCGGTTGGGGAGTGCTGCCAGGCTTGTGTGTGAGGCTGCACACAAGAGTGTGCGGCCGTTCAGAGGGTGAGTGCGGCTGTACAAAGGAGTCTGCGTCCGTACACTCTTCATTTTAGTCCATACGATGATTTTTGAACTGTTTGCTCTTCATACTTAGGAGTTTTGAGTGTGTGCTGCCACCTTATGAAGGTGTGCGGCCGTACACCTTCAAGGGATGATGAATATTATGAACATGATGAGTTTTAAGCTTGGGATTCAAGTGTTTACCACTATAATCAGGTAGTTGATGGAGTAGATCACGAATATGAAGCCTTCAAAGTGTTTTTGGTTGATGATTTTTGAGAGAGAAAGTAGAGAGATGGAAAAGGAACATCCAAATGAATTAATGAAGGGGTATCCATTCATATATAGGGTTGGGTGTGAGGTTGAGGGTGTTTGCGGTTAAGTGTGTAGCTGCACACATGGGTGTGTGGCCGTACACACAGGTGTGTGGCCGCACACACAGGTGTGTGGCCGTACACAGCTTATTTGATGAGTTTGTCTTGATTTTTGTGATGCTAAACACTTTCCAACCCTTCCTAAGAGTCATATCTAGATTATACTATGTCTAGAGCACCCATATGGAACCACACGATTTAATAAAAGATGTAGAATTGAAGTTTAAATGCCGATACGCGGATCAATTACATAGGATAAAAGTTTTGGGTTGTCACATTATCCCCTCGTTAGAGGGAATTTCGTCCCGAAATTCAAAATTAAGACACAAATCATGGATCTAGATAGAGATGCGGGTACTTCTGTCTCGTCGAGTTTTCGCGCTCCCATGTGAATTCCTGTCCCCGCTTGGCATTCCAGCAAGCCTTTACTATCGGGATGCGACTTTGTTTCGTACGTTTAATCTCTTGATCCATGATTTCGATTGGTTCCTCCACGAAGTTCAGGTTCTCGTTGATCTCGATTTCATCAAGAGGGATCACGAGGGTTTCATCGGATAAACACTTTTTAGGGTTCGAGACGTGGAAGACAGGATGGATGTTACTAAGCTTACGGGGTAATCGAAGTTTATAGGCTACAGGACCGATCCTAGCGAGGATCTCGAAAGGTCCTATATATGTCGGATTAAGTTTCCCGTGCTTTCCGAAGCGTATCATGCCTTTCCAGGGCAAGACCTTCAACAGGACACGGTCTCCAACCTGGAACTCCAGAGGTTTCCGTCATATATCGGCGTAACTCTTTTTCCGATCTCGTGAAGCTTTCAGCTATTCTCGGATCTGGATGATCTTCTCGGTGGTTTCACGAATGATTTTAGGACCAATGAGAGCACTTTCGGTGAATCGACTCTTGGCTAGCTACGTGTCCCCTACCTCAGCCCATCATAGAGGGGATCTGCACTTGCGATCGTAAAGGGCTTCGAATGGGGCAGCCTTGATGCTGGTGTGGTAACTGTTGTAATATGAGAACTCGATCAAGGGTAGATGAGTGTCCCACGACTTTCCGAAATCAATGACACATGCTCTCAACATGTCTTCTAGAGTTTGGATAGTTCTCTCACTCTGTCCATCTGTTTGAGGATTGTAAGCCGTGCTCGTGTCTAGTTTAGTTCCAAGAGCCTTCTGTAGAGATTGCCAAAATCTCGATGTAAACCTGCTATCTTGATCGGGGATAATGGACATAGGTACACCATGCAATTGGACTATCTCTTGGATGTAGATTCGCGTGAGTCTTTCCATCTTCAATGATTCTTTAATCGGGATGAAATGAGCGGAATTTGTCAAAAGATCGACAATTAACCAAATGGTGTCGTACCCACTCGGACATTTAGGTAACTTGGTAATGAAATCCATAGAAATCATCTCCCATTTCCACTCAGGTATCTCGGGCTGCTGGAGCAAACCCGAGGGTTTCTGATACTAGACTTTCACCTTAGCACAAGTCAGGCACTTGCCCAGGAATGTAAGGATCTCGACTTTCATGTTTGGCCACCAGTATTGTTTCTTGAGGTCTAGGTACATCTTATCCGAACCTGGGTGAACAGAGTATCTGGTCTTGTGTGCTTCCTCCATGAAAACTTCCCTGAATCCTCCGAATTTTGGAGTCGAAATCCGGTCCATGAAACTGTAGACTCCGTCACCTATGAGCTCAAGTTTCTTATCCATTCCCCTTAAGGCTCCGCTCGACACGTTCTCTAGTTTAAGGGCTTCTAAATGGGCTTCTCGGATTTGCATGGATAAATGGGAATGGATATTCATCGTTAGCCTCTTCACCTTACGGCTTGAACTTTCCTTTCGGCTAAGGGCATCTGCCACCACATTGGCCTTACCGGGATGGTTGCGGATTTTGTACTCATAGTCATTGAGCAACTCTACCCATCGTCGTTGCCTCATTTTTAAGTCTTTCTGATCGAAGATGTGTTGCAGGCTCTTATGGTCGGTGAAGATCGTACACTTGGTTCCATAGAGATAATGTCTCCAAATCTTCAGTGCAAAGACTACTGCTGCTAACTCGAAGTCGTGAGTGGTATAGTTGACTTCGTGTGCCTTTAACTGTCTCGAGGCATAAGCAATCACTTTTCCCCTTTGCATAAGCACACAGCCTAAGCCCTGATTAGACACATCACAATAGACAACGAAGTCCTCCGTTCCTTCGGGTAGGGATAGGATAGGTGTGCTGCACAAGGCTTGCTTTAACGTTTGGAACGCAATTTCTTGCTTTTCAATCCAACAAAAAGGTTCACCTTTCTATGTCAGAGTGGTTAGAGGTTTGGCGATTCTGGAAAAGTTCTGGATGAATCTCTGATAATAGCCGGCGAGACCCAAGAATTGACGGATTTCTGTTGGCGTCTTCGGTGCCGACCAATTCTCTATCGCTTTGATCTTGGAAGGATCCACGTGAATACCCTCCTCGCTAACCACATGACTGAGGAAAGTTACCATCCAAATCCAGAATTCACACGTGGAGAATTTCGCGTACAGCTTTTCAGATCTAAGGGTTTCCAACACTAATTTCAATTGTTGTTTGTGATCCTCTTCGCTTCTGGAATAGACAAGTATATCGTCAACGAACACGATGACGAACTTGTCCAGAAAAGGAAGACACACCCGGTTCATCAGGTCCATGAACACTGTCGGTGCGTTGGTTATACCGAAGGGCATCACTACGAACTCATAGTGTCCATATTGAGTCCTGAAAGTTGTTTTGGAAACATCACTCTCATGAACTCGTAGCTGATGGTACCCTGACCGAAGGTCTATGTTGGGTTGTAGATAGTTTTTATGTTGCGTCTTTTGGGCTCGTTGATTAGCCTTGTATTCTCCGGTTTGGGCCTGTCCAACCGAGAGCCTTTTATGTATTGTATATAAGTTTAATGCTTGCATGCATATTAGGTTAAGATTCTAGAGATTATCGAAATACAACGATTGATCAAGAGCACAATATTTTTCTGTAATCGTTCTTGTAATCTTCTAATCCTTTACAGTTGATGTTCTTAATCGAGCTCTTCTACGGATTTTATTTAATCATTCGACAGGATTGATTCAAGCTGTTTTGTTCTTAATATTGTATTCTGCTTTGTTATTATTATTGCGTTCTTGCTGTTTCATATTCATATACTTGTTCAAGATCTAATCGATCTTCATAGATTAAAAGTTTTTTTAATCCTGTCAATTGGTATCAGAGCAGGAGGCTGTGTAATCGATACACATCTTTTCTGTGAAAAGGATCTCCATTAGGGTTTTTCCGCAATCATTGATATTTATTGAGCTGTCATCTTAATTGACGTATCTTAATATTTATTGTTTTGCCCTAATCTGCTTTATTACAAGTCTGATCTTTGAACAGGTTTTTACGATCATAATGGACGCGACGCAATCAAACCCCATTAATATTTCCAACAGCATCGGTTCGACGACAAAGATTCCAATCTTGTACACCCATGACTATGAAGTATGGGCGCATCATTTTGAAGATTATGTGATTGGATCGGAAGACAATGGTATTCTCATATGGGAAGCTATCATCAATGGACCGTTTTCTCATTCTGCGACATCCAGAATCATTAAGACGCAAAAAGAGTACAACGATCTGCTTAAGGACGTGACGAATATTGCGCAAGATGAAAAAGACAAATTCCAGTGCAATATTAAGGCGCTAAGGTTGATCAGATTCGCCCTTCAGTCCGACACATTCAGACTGGTCAGCTCATGCACTACGGCGAAGGAAGTGTGGGATAGACTTCGTGAACTGTATTCCACAGACGAAGATCTTGAACATTCCATCCAAACCTTGCTTCTATCTGAGTTTGGTGAATTCAGGCAAGGGGCCGAAGAAACAGTGACCCAGACATTTGATCGCTTCAATCATCTTCTCAGCAAATTGATCAAACACGACATTGAAAGGAAGCTCATCGAACAAAAGGTTACTTTCTTGAACGGACTGAGATCTGAATGGAGAGCAGTTGTTTCCACAGTCAAAGCCCATGAACAGTTTAAATCTTACTCTTTGGCGAAACTGGTGGGTATTCTAAAGTCGCAAGAGAAGATTGTGGTTCAAGAGAAGAATGTTGTTTCTAGTCTTGGTTCGTTGGCCCTCCTATCTAAAAGTAAAGCTGTGATGGAGGATGAAGAGCTCAACTTGGAAGAATATGACCTCACAACTGAGGATTATGCCATGATGGTATCCAATCCTAAGAGGTTCATAAAGAAGAGATTCCCCAGCAACAAAAACCGAAACTGGCAGGGGAGTTACAGCTCTGAAAAAGCAAACAATGAACCGAAGGCTGAGGAGCCCAAGAAGGAACCGAAAGCAGATGGCGATTCCGGAGTAAGCTGTTTCTATTGTGGTGGCAAGAACCACTATGCTAAGGACTGTGTTCTTAAGAAGATGGCTGAAAAGGACGATGGAAAGGATGAGGAAGCCGTGCTGCAAAAGAGATTGGATGAGTTGAGAAAGAAAAAGTCTACCGCTAACCCTTCTATTAATTCTCTTATTGTGCAGGGTTCGGTTAATGACGATGAGTTCGGTAGCACAGAAGTTTGGTCTACTGACTCAGAAGACGAAGAAGTGAGGAAGCCTACTCATGGAAAGGCTTATATGGCTATGGAGGAAAGCAGTGGTGGAAAATGCTTCATGGTGACTGACGTATCTCAAATGAGGGGATACAATACCGATGGAGGAAGCAATGGACCGAAGGTGCAGGAGGATATGTGCTTTACGGCCAAACCACTTAGCCAGCAGTTCAATGAGCTTGATGAACTGATAAAGAAGGTACAATCTGTTTTTATTTCATCTAAAGTACCATCATCCTCATATGAGAAAGAACTAAAAAATGTAAATACAAGAATTTCTCATTTAGATAGTAGCTTAACTCAAACTCGAGTCACAAATTCTAACCTGACTGATCAATTAAGCAGGGTGGCGTCGAAGAGTGAGGAGCGGCGAATGTGGATTGAGTTAAAAGAGTCGGAATTAGTTAAAGTTAAAGAAGAAAACATTTATTTGCAGAGAGATAATTTGAAATTGTTAAAACAACGAAATGTTTTTTGTTTAATAGCTAAATGTTTATATTCCAATATTACTCAACTTCACTTGGATTGTGAGATAGGCCAAAAGATCCATCGCATGATTTTGCCCTTCCTAGAATTTAAGGAGGATGAAATCGATGCCGAAGCCTACAATTGTGAGAGTGTGATACCGTCTGATGATGTCAATCCGACCTACATGTATGGACTGGACAAAATTGAGTCCTTCATTAAATCCAAAGACCACAAGGACATGCTCAAAAATCTTTTGGACGAAAATGACAAACTTAAACTGAGAATTGAAACCATGCAAAAGTTTGACTCTCTAAACGCCAACGTAAGCTCAGAAAATAAAATCGATGTTGAAAATGCATCTGAGCTTAACGAGGACGAAAACATGAGTGAAATTTCTGTAGAGGATACAGTTGACTGCTCAGAATTTGTTAAAAGCGAAACTGAAAACCACAAAAATCTTATCTCTGAAAATTCTGTGGAATTCGCTAGACTGTCCCAACAAAAGTCCCCGAAATTAGTAGAAAAAGCTGTCGTGTATCAAAAGGTCAGGACCACTCCAAATCAGGTATACAAGGTCACTGGAGTAACCGAACATCAAACAGCTGAACTCACAGCTATTGTTAACGAAGACAATGCTGATGGCTGTGATGAGTATTTCTGGGAAGCTCCTATTGATAATGGAAACGAAACCGTTGGCCTATCTGAAAGAACCTCCTGGATGAGAAAAGGGAGATACATACCTGAACCCTTGAACAAGCCTGATAATTTCAGTGAACCGAGCACCAGTGGTACGAAAGAAATTCCTCAAGAGGATGATCGTTCAGCAAAAGACGACATTCCTTCAACACCAACAGCTCAAAGTGAAACTTCATCAGATACTCATTCCAATTCCTCAGGCCAAACTGAATCTTCTTCAGATATTCCATCTGCTCCCTCGACTCAAAGAAAAACTCCTGAAGTTAAAAAGGAACCAGCCAAGGTGACAACAAAAACGAGAGCGAACGTTCATCATCAACCTAAGCAGATGATGGATAAGAAGATAGAGAGGAACCAAAGATACAGGAAAAACCTTTCAGAAAGAAAACAATTCTGGCACTCCCAGAATGCATACTATTCACACAAAGACAAGAATCTGAAATGTGAAAACAATCCTGTAAGAAAGCCTGAAAGTTCCAACAACCAAAAGCCAAGGTTCGGTTCGCATGAAAATACCAACCGAAAGCATAGGTTCGGTTCTGAAAAGGATTTTAACCGAAACCGAAGGTTCGGTTCCAAGAAAAACTCCAACCGAACTCAGAGGTTCGGCTCTGAAGTCAGAAGAGAACAAGACTCGAAGGTCAGCCCCTCTAATGATCAAAAGCAAAAGGGTCACCTAGAGTCATCAGCCAGGAAGTCCTCCCCATCCAAATTCTCTCATTCTAATTCTTCTCGTTCTTCTACTTCCACTCATTCATCTCCATCTTGCTCCAAAGCTAATCTCGTATGCTCTCAAAAACCTCATTCTTCGGCTGAACAGAAGGGAAAGCAGAAGGTCGATGAATCCAAACCTGTGTCTAGAGCAAACAAACCCAATCCTAACAAAATAAAAGTCTTCACCATTAAAAGGAAAGATGAAACAACTCTAATTAAAAGAACATATCTAGTTGACATCTCTCTTACTATTCCCGTTTCCATGAAAACCTCACATGGACCCAAGAAAGTTTGGGTTCCTAAATCTGCTTAATTTTTGCAGGTTATAAGTGACGAGCAGTTTGACGAAGAATGGTACATCGACAGTGGCTGCTCACGTCACATGACAGGGAGGAAAGAGGAGCTAAGGGAATACAGATCTCTTACAAATGGTGGCAACGTTAAGTTTGGAAATAACTCTTTCGGCACCATAAAGGGATATGGGATGATAACAAATGGTGATTTCACCATAAGGAAGGTGGCCTATGTAGAAGGACTTCAACACAACCTCATCAGTGTATCTCAGCTTGTTGGAGGTACAGGTCTCAAAGTTTCATTCGATGATGAAGGTTCTGAAATCATAGAGAAAAAGACAAAGAAAGTGATTCTGAAGTCAGAGCGAAAGGGTGAAATGTTTCCTCTGAACATGAAACCCATCAAAGGAAACCCAGCCATATGTCTACTATCAAAAGCTCAATCCGACGGAAGCTGGTTGTGGCACCGAAGACTCTCTCATCTCAATTTCAAAGATATCAACCGACTTGTCACTAGAGGTCATGTTAGGGGTCTTCCATTGCTCAAGTTTGACAGAGAACATTTGTGTGCTGCATGCGAAATGGGAAAGCAGAGTCGTCAAAGTCACCCATCCATAATTAACACAAAAGTTGTTGCACCACTCGAATTGCTTCATATCGATCTGTGTGGTCCTTCATCTATCGAAAGCATCGGTGGTAGCAAGTATATTCTTGTTATCGTTGATGACTTCTCACGATTTACATGGGTGTTCTTTCTAAAGTTCAAATCTGAAGCGACTCAAAAGCTGAAAGTGTTTATCAAGCAAATTGAAGTCCAGCTCAAGAAGGTCGTTTGAAACATCAGGAGCGACAATGGTCTCGAATTCAAGAACAGGGAGTTTGAAGAGTTTCTTGCAGAAAAGGGAATCAGTCATAATTTCTCAGCTCCCTACACACCACAACAGAACGGTATAGTCGAAAGACGAAACCGATCCTTGTGTGAAGCTGCCCGAACTATGCTAAGTTTCGCTTCCTTACCTCTTTATTTTTGGGCTGACGCTATTTCTGCTGCTTGTTATACACAGAACAGGTCCTATCTCAATAAGCGATTCAGGCTCACACCATACGAGATAATAAATAACAGAAAACCCAATGTGAAATTTTTCCATGTGTTTGGCTCAAGGTGTTTCATCTTTAACTCTAAAGAACACCGCAACAAGTTTGATGTCAAAGCAGACGAGGGAATCTTTTTGGGTTACTCACTCACATCCAAGGCGTACAGGGTCCTAAACAAACGTTCAAGAAGGATTGAAGAGACATACTATGTGACCTTCGATGATAGCTATGTCAAGAAGCTACAGGCCATAGATGACACTGCCAGGGAAATCTTTCCTCAAACTGGTCAAGTCACAGTCTCAAGCGCCAATTTGTACGAGAATTTTCTGGAACTCTTTGACGAACCGGAAAAAGCTTCTCTCTCGGAAGCAGGTGCAGCTGACAACAAAATAGATCATATGAAGCAGATTGTCGAAGATGCTGCAAGAAGAATGCATGAAGGAGAATCGCCCACTGATGAATCTCCAACCAACAATGCTTCAGCCGAGGGGGAGCCAAGCTCACAAGTCCAGGGGGAGCCAAGCTCTACTACTTCAACCGAAGGTCCTTCACCAACCGAAGGTACCTCTCCAACCGTAGATGCCCCTCCAAACGAAGGTGCTTCAATGCCTGAAAATCCAGCACCACAAGAAACCCCGGAACCTCATGTCTCTCAAGACTCATCAATTGAGGGGGAGCATGATGATATGACGCTTGATTACGATAGCCAATCTGAGCCAGAAGAGATGATCAACGCTGAACTAGATCCAACCTTCGATCCAAATTACCCTCCTCTTACCAAATGGACCAGAGATCATCCCATCTCTCAAGTAGTTGGTGATGTATCTGAAAAGGTTCTGACCCGATCTCAACTGAAGGCAAAACAGACATCCTTATTTTCAAAGGTTGAGTTTTGTATGTTTAACTCATTCGTATCAAAAGTTGAACCGAAGACAGTGAACACTGCCCTCGATCACTCTGATTGGGTTCAAGCAATGCAAGACGAACTGAACGAGTTTGAAAGGAACAAAGTCTGGCGCCTCATTCCAACTCCTCCAGATGCTTCGGTTGTTGGTCTTAAATGGGTTTTCAGAAATAAAATGGACAAGGAAGGTAATGTCATAAGGAACAAGGCTCGTGTGGTGGTCAAGGGATACTGTCAGGAGGAAGGAATAGATTACGAAGAGACGTTCGCTCCAGTAGCTAGGCTAGAATCAGTGAGAATATTTCTGGCCTATGCTGCTCACAAAAACTTTGAGGTTTTCCAAATGGACGTGAAGTGTGCATTCCTCAATGGAGAACTTGAAGAAACTGTGTATGTGGAGCAGCCTCCTGGGTTATTGAACGAAAAGCATCCAAATCATTGCTACATTCTGGATAAAGCTGTGTACGACCTCAAACAAGCTCCGAGAGCCTGGTATGAAACGCTTACAAAATTTTTAAAGATGTCCAAATTCAAACAAGGTTCGGTTGACCCAACCTTCTTTCGCAAAAAGGAAGGTAACCACCTTATGATAGTTCAAATTTATGTCGATGACATGATCTTTGGCTCCACGAATCCCAGCTTAACAGCTGAATTCAGAAAGTTGATGGAGACTAAGTTTGAAATGAGCTCAATGGGTCCTATTAACTTTTTCCTTGGTTTAAACATAAGACAGGGACCCGAAGGCATCTTTATTAATCAGGAAGCTTACACAAAGACTCTCCTAGCGAAGTTTGGAATGATGGGAGACTCAAAAGTCAAAGTCCCAATGGCATTCGGCACCAAGCTGACCCCTTCACTAGATAAACCGGCTGTCGACATCACACTCTATCGTCAAATGATAGGCTCATTGATGTATCTAACTGCTAGCAGGCCTGATATCATGTTTTCTGTGTGTTATTGTGCTCGATTTCAGGCTAACCCACGCGAACCTCACATGCTGGCAGTAAAGATCATCCTACGCTATCTCAAGCGAACCACCTCCTTAGGTCTGTGGTATCCATCCAATTCAGGCTTCTTCGTTCAAGCCTATTCTGATGCTGACCTTGGAGGATGTAGACTTGACCGTAAAAGCACAACTGGTGGCTGTCAATTTCTTGATGGGAAATTGGTCAGCTGGCAATCCAAGAAACAAACATGTGTGTCGCTGTCCACTGCCGAAGCGGAATATATTGCCGCTGCATCCTGCACATCACAAGTGATTTGGATCCAGAGTCAACTTCGAGACTATGGACTCAATATGAAGAAGATCCCACTATATTGTGACTCTGAAGTGCAATTAGGATCTGTCATAACCGAGTGCAACACTCTAAAACCAAACACATAGCACTGAGGTATCACTTCATCAAAGATCATGTGGAAGATGGTAATGTCGAAGTTCACTTCGTAAGAACCACTGATCAACTGGCTGACGTCTTTACCAAAGCTCTTCCAGAAGCATCATTCAATAAAATATTGCAAGGGCTAGGAATGATGGAATCAGAGTCAGTACCTCACACTACCTCTCAATCTCAACCGTAAGACGCGAAACCAACCGAACGTTCGGGTTCGGTTCAATCATATGACTCGCTCATCACTTCAAAGGTAGTTTTTCTGTGTTGTATATTTCTTGTACTATTTTGGTTTTCTCTATGTTAAAAGTATTTATTTCTTTTGTATCTAAATTTCTCAGTTTCTCAAAATTCTGTGGAACCGAAACCAACCGAAGGTTCGGGTTCAGTTTTTCAAAATTCTGTAGAACCGAAACCAACCGAAGGTTCGGGTTCGGTTTTTCAAAATTCTATGGAACCGAAACCAACCGAAGGTTCGGGTTCGGTTTTTCAAAATTCTGTGGAACGAAAACCAACCGAAGGTTCGGGTTCGGTTTTTCAAAATTTTCCTGAACCGAAACCAACCGAACGCTCGGGTTCGGTTTTTCAAATTTTTCCCAACCGAAACCAACCGAGCGTTCGGGTTCGGTTTTTCAATCTTTTTCCAAGTTTCTTTTTAATTGTATTTTTTTTTAACTCTTATATATATATATATATATATATATATATATTTTTTTTTTTTGGGTCTTATTTTTTTATCTTATTTTTATTATTATTTATTTTTATTATTTTTTTATAAATTTCAAAAACTCCAAAAATATTTTATTTAATTTTTCTTTTTGTGCTCGTTCGTTCATGGGGATATATTTGAAAAATTACTTAAGTGTCCCTAGAAGCATGCTGCTGTATGTGTCCCAAGCCTCATAAGATTTTGAATAATAGCCTTAATGACCTGGTATACACAAACCTTGTCTTCCCAATAAGGCTAACTCATTTATTCTAATTGTGAGCTACCTCACACTCTTCTCACATGAGTTAAGAGTCTTCTGCTTGGTCCTTATTTTCGCAGCAGAGGTACTATGTTTACTTACACCATCCTCATTACCTTTCTTCATTACATTCGTTTCATCAACGTAACCCTTGAGACTCTCAGCCCCTACCACTGAGGTTTATGGTTACACAACATATGTGTTTATGATCTTAGTTTCGTGCCACTACGAGCTGAGTGAAACCCAAAATTCAACACCAACGAATTGACGGTGACCAATTAACTTGATCAAGTTTTCACCAATGAATTGACGAATGTACCTTCATGGAATCTCAAATTTTCTTTTGCGTAATCCCAATGAAATTGTTACACACCATACCATTTCTTCCCAAGGGATCCAGTTTTTTTAAAATTTTTATTTGAGATTTCAGATTAATCCAAGCCACTACAAATTCAACTCCAACCTACTTGTTCAACAGACTACACCGGTCTCACAAGTACTTTGTTCACATTTGTTCTTATATCAAGAATTGAATTGTTGAATCAAAGCGAAACTACCCTTAATTAGCCTAATTAAAAGAAGCCTTTCAACATTTCTTAATAAATGTTTGATCGTCATTCAACGGGAATCTACACTAACACTTTGAGGTCTCTCTTGACCTTGAAGAAAGAGATTCGTGCCCGGGATCATTAGTTTCGTGTCTTATGGACATCACAGATTATCCTAAAAAGAGTTGCTTTATTTCTTTTTCTTTTACACTCCTTGCACGAAAATCCTAGATTTTCAAAAATTCCGTTACTAATTATTTTACAGGCTGGATTATTACTGAAGGGTTACTAATGAAGTTGTGGTCAAAAATTAGCCACGTGGGTCATTAATTGGATACAACTGTTTAAAAAGGGGAAAAGACAAAATGTTGCTGACTCGGCGGGAGTTAAATGGATAGAAATTCAAACGATGGTAAAAAGGAGGGCGCGTGAATTTGAAACGGCCGCGCTTTTTCTGACATCTGAGGACGCGTGTGCAATATCGAAGCGTCATACCTCTGGAGTTACAGGCGCGTGTGGAAATGGAAACGGTTCCTTTCTCTGAACCGGCGCTTATTGGGCGGCGTAATCCTAGGACTCTGACACTCTCTCTCCTATGTGATCATCGCACGCCCCAACTGTCACCAATCAGTCACTCAAAAACCCGTTTCATATTTCCATAAAAGATTTGAAACGATTTTTCTCTCTCCTATCTCCCACTATAAAAACCCATCAACACCACCTTTTACCTCTTTACTGCCCCCATAATTCCCACAACAAAAATACTTACAAACACTCTCCCGTTCTTCTTCTCCACACCTGCAACAATGGCTGAATCTTCATCTGTTCATGCAACATCTCAGATTCTTCCCATCAGACCCCAGCAATGCCTAGTCATCGATCTGAATCCACTGGCGTATGATCCATACATGTCGCCGGTCATCGAATGCCTCAAGTACTCCCAGCTTGCTCCGGCATTGTCCAGAATTGAAACGGTGCCACTGGTGGCTCTATCTCAGGTCTATGCGACGGCCTACTACGACAAGGGCGTCGACCGGGTATTCTTTGAAGTGGGAGATCACAAGACTTCAATTTCTCGCCCCCGTTTCTGCACTTTGTTAGGGTTTGCCGCTGACCCATCGCGAGTTAACCTGGAGACGATTCCGGTTGGAATGTTCTACAGCATGTTCTACAACATGGGCTACACGGAAGTTCTCACCTCCGTCGCCAGGTTCAAGAAGTCCTGCCTACCGCCCCAGTGGAATGGGTTATTTACAGTTCTCTTCAAGGGACTGTCAGAGAGGAGCTCAGGATCTGACGGTGCAAGTCGTCTTTTCCTTTCTATCATGTACGGCGTGTACAATGGGATAAACCTGGATTATGGGTTTGTCCTCTGGCAACAGCTGCTTCAGAGCCTCTCTTCCACTTCTCGACACTCCGAGGTGTCGCTGGCCCGGTTCTGGATCTTGATCACAAGATGGGCCATGGACAGGTTTGATGTCCCAACTGCTGATGGTGCATCGATGTCTTCTATTGGTACGTTCCATACCAAGAAGATCATCGTCTCGGATGCATCAAAATTCTCCTTCATTGGCTCCATCCCGGAGACTATGTATGGAAGTGTGCCCTCAGATAGCAGTATGATCAGGGCGATCAAGGAGTTAGGGCCATCTGGTCCGAGGGAACTGACACCGGACATACTGCGATCGATTCATGATGCTGACAAACCGGTGGCCAGGGGTAAGAAGGCAGACAAGGGGAAGAAACCATCCAAAGCACCAAAACCTTCTCCCAAGAAGCGCTAACAACCGAAGGCTGCTTCATCCCCACAACCGAAAAGGAGGAAGACCCAACAGAAGCGAAAGCTCGTCATTCCCTCCTCTTCAAGCGAATCCGAAGGTGGGAGTTCGGACTCTGAGGGATCCCAAGGAGACGAATCTCCTCAGCGAGGCAACACACCCCCTCGGTCCCCAACCCCGGAGATGGAACTTCATCAATCCCCAGTTCCTTCCCCTCCACCCACAATACCTATTTCCATTCCCACCATAAACCCCACAATTCCCCCAACCTCTATCCCTATACCTCCACCCATATTCACCACATCAACCGAAACACCACCTGTTACAGAACCCACTCCAGTAACCGAACCTCCTCAAACCGAAACACAACCACCACCCGAAACTAACCCCCCACCCACTCAACCAGAACCAACCAAACCCATAACACCCCCAGCTTCTCCACCACCTCAATCTCCAGAAGACACCTCCGATGGCGGTGATCAATACCTTGGTGGTGATCACATGAACTTCGATTCGGTCTACTATAGTCCGTTTCAAGTTCAAAGTGATGAGGAGGATGATGCTCCAGTCACACGGAAGCATCTTCGTGAGCTTAACGAGAAGATTGATCAACTTCTCGCCTCCTCTTCAAACCAGCAGTCATCTTTGTCTGAAGCTGCCCTTCAGAGGATCCTTGACGCCTTCTCCCGGGCTCAACATGATTCAGTGGCCTCAGCAACTGCTGCGATAGACGCCTCCACCCGAGCCTGTGAGGCAGCGACCGAAAAAGTCGATAAACTATTCAATGACGCTTCTGTCCTGCTGCAGTCTATGCAGGAAAGCGCCGAAGCCACGAAAACAACTCTGGAACCAGTTGTTCATCAATTGGCCCAGTTTGTAAAGACGGAGTTATCCTCGTTCGCTACCCTCAGACAGAACCTTAGCGACGACAACTCGGCACTTCGTGCCTCCATCGATGCCCGCTTGGCAAAGCTACAAGAAGATCTTGCGGCAGAAAACTCACTGATGGACGTCTTGGCGAGTAAGACTACCGCCCTTAAGGTCAAGAGCACCCAGCTTTCCAACTCCCAGCAACAATTGCAAGCTCTTCGATCCGAGAGGGAAGTCATAAAGACGTGTGTTTCGGATGTCCACGCAGCTCTCTCAAACATCCTGGAAGCACACGACCCCATCCTTAACCACTCAGTGAGGCGTACCCTCGCTGAGAAACTCTCTCCGGCCATGGACCTCTTAAGTAAAATTGAAGGCCTACCCAGTTTCGTGTCCATTCCGAAACAAGGAGGAGATGAGAAGAAAGGATCGAAACCACCTCCTTCCTCAAAAGCGACTCACACAACCGAACCACCCCCAACTGGTCATGCCTCGGGTTCGGGTGTGAAGAACAAGGGCAAAAACATAGCAGAGGGAGGATATGAAGATGAAGATGAAGATGAAGACAAGGAGACAATTGCGGACATGTTAAAAAGAAAGAACAGTCGCAATGCTGATGACGATGTCAGTCGTGTGGCACGTGAGGCTGAAGAAGCCGAACGTAAACAAAAAGAAGCCCACGATCTCCTTGAGAGTCGAGAGCTGCTCTTCCCTGCCTGGACCAGGGATCGTATGATAAAAGAGGCCATAGAGACTCCAAGCATACTATGGCTCGAGCTGGTGATATCATTCGACTGCAACAACTCAGTCGATTCGCAGTTTGATATGCCGCTGACTCAAAAGGCGTTCATCTTCAACGCCTTCTCTAACATTTTCGAAGTCCCGCATCCGAACGATGAGCTTGACAGGGAGCTCATTGACTTCTACCTGGAGGCCGCTCGCCCTCAGTACCTTACATGGAGCGCCCAGAAGATCGTCAGTGTTCGGGTGGTGAAGCCTTATGCCGTGGGGAGATTCACAAACGTTAAGTTCAAGCTCATCCGAGGATCTGCAAGAACTGCTCACAACATCTCCCTGGCGGATCTGCCCAATCTGAACCCTCATGATTGGATAGTCTTGTACAATATCCTGCTGACAAATGAATCTGAATTTGGTCCTATCATAGACCATGTCAAAAGGATGCTGGCATGCTATATCATGGAGGTGGCCCTAATGGATCAGGAGGTCGCCACAGTTTTTAAGAAGAAACCGAAAGTCAAACCTGTGGGATCGGCCAGTGATCTAAATCAAATGCAAATGGGCAAGATAGATCCGAGGCGAAACTCTGTGATGTTCACTAGAGCCGAAGGACAAAAATGTCTCTTCGCTTTAGCTGACAAACATCTTTACACTACAACTTGCTTGGAGCACATCTTATTCATCATCAAGCAGTGTAAAGACAATTCGGCTGATGATATCAAGTACTTCAATGATATGATCAATTGGTACGTTCGGTTTAGACAGACCATCCTTTCCATAACCAAGTGTCTGTTTAACACCGTAAAGAAGAAGGTACCAGCTTCAGCCGCCGGCCCAAGTAATAAGTGAAGGTCTCGCTCCAAATTGACGCAAAGGGGGAGATTGTTGGGCTGTAGATAGTTTTTATGTTGCGTCTTTTGGGCTTGTTGATTAGCCTTGTATTCTCCGGTTTGGGCCTGTCCAACCGAGAGCCTTTTATGTATTGTATATAAGTTTAATGCTTGCATGCATATTAGGTTAAGATTCTAGAGATTATCGAAATACAGCGATTGATCAAGAGCACAATATTTTTCTGTAATCGTTCTTGTAATCTTCTAATCCTTTACAGTTGATGTTCTTAATCGAGCTCTTCTAAGGATTTTATTTAATCATTCGACACTATTGATTCAAACTGTTTTGTTCTTAATATTGTATTCTGCTTTGTTATTATTATTGCGTTCTTGCTGTTTCATATTCATATACTTGTTCAAGATCTAATCGATCTTCATAGATTAAAAGTTGTTTTAATCCCGTCAGTCTATCTTTGAGAAGTAGTTGGCTCCCTGGAGTTGATCGAAGAAGTCATCCATTCGCGGAAGAGGATATCGGTTTTTGACAGTCAACTTATTTAGCTCACGGTAGTCGATACACATCCGGAGGGATCCATCTTTCTTCTTAACAAACAATACCGGAGCTCCCTAGGGTGAGGAACTCGGTCTGATGAACCCTTTGCTTAGCAACTCGTTGAGCTGACTGGATAACTCCTGCATTTCTGCTGGAGCTAAGAGATACGGGGATTTGGCTACGGGGGTAGCTCCAAGAATTAGGTCAATGCGAAATTCGACTTGACGTTCGGGAGGAATTCCCGGAAGCTCTTCAGGAACGACATCAGGAAAGTTGCAGACTTCGGGGATGCTCTCGAGGTCTTTAACTTCCTGCTTCTCATTGATTACATGAGCTAGGAATGCATGGCACTCCTTTTGCAGAAGCTTTTGAGCTTTGATGCAGGAAATGATGCGAAGATTGGAGCTGAGCTTATCGCCATAAATCATGAGAGTCTGACCAGAGGGAAGATTGAGGCGGATGGCTTTTTCATAACAAAGGATATCAGCATGATTGGGACTCAACCAATCCATGCCAATGATAACATCAAAGCTCTTTATGGAGACTGGCATAAGATCGATGGGGAATGAATGGTCATTCAGGGTAAGGGTACAATCTATGAATACATCGCTAGCACTTTCTTTCTCACCATTAACCATCTCGACGGTAAATGTTTCAGTTAATGGTTGAGGATTATGTTTTAGGTTATGTTTGAATGAATGGCTCACAAAACTCCTTTCATCACCTGAATCAAAAAGGATGCTAGCATAAGAGTTGTCAAGCAGGAATGTACCCGAGACAACGGTGGGATCGACGACTGCCTCCTCTCGTCCCATGGCTAGGACTCTCCCTGTGTTACCAACTGTTGCCCCTTTGAGGCAGTTCCTCTTGAAATGCCTGACTTGCCCACAACCGTAGCAGGCCTGACCGACGCCTGCTCCGGAAGACTGATTAATTGATTGGGCTGGCGACTTGCAGTTTCGAGTAAGGTGGCCCTTCATGCCACACTTGTTGCAATGCACCTCCTGACATGGGATGGAAGTGAGGTGATGATACTTGCACTTGTTGCACAGGGGAAGGGTACCAGCATACTTATTGGTAGGTGTTTGGGCTGTGGATCCTACGGCAGAAGCAGCAACAACAGAGATAATAGCAGCGTGGACTGCTACAGTTTGCTGCTTTTTCGAGGACTCCTGAGAAGGCTGACTCTTCTTCTTCTTTCAAAATTTTCTTTTCTCACCACTCCTATTTGCCGGTTTAGGAGTGGTGGTTGCATCCTCAAGGTCATCACTGTGGTCGATCAAAGTTTGCGCTAGACATTTGGTGCTGTTGTAGGTGTCTGGCTTTGCAGCCAAGACATTCCATTTGGTCAGTTGGGTCAGCCCCCCAATAAATCTCTCAATCTTTTTACTCTTCGGGGTAACCAATCCCGGACAGAGTAGCGCCAAGTCATCAAATCTGGAAGTGTAAGCGATGATATCAGAACCCTTCATCTTTAGGTTCCAGAGTTCATGCTCCAGTCTTTGCATTTCACCCCGAGGGCAGTACTCAGCTAGTAAAAGTTCCTTCATGGCCTCCCAACCCATAGCATTGGCTACAGGTAGGCTTAGGGATTTGACTTGGCCATTCCACCAAGTCAAGGCTTTATCGGTGAAAGTGCAGGTGGCGAACTTCACCTTATCGGATTCAAAGCAGGCACAGATCTAAAAAATAGATTCGGTTTTCTCGAACCGTCGAGTCAAGGTAATCACACCTCCAATGCCATCGAAAGATGTGGGTTTCGCGTTCATAAAGTCTTTATAGGAACACTCCTTCTAGTGTCCCTGTTTGCCTTCTTGGAGTTTGGGTACCACCTCCTGAGCCACCGGAGCCACCGGTGTTCATTTGAGACATGGCGGGTGCTACTGCGGCAGTAACAGCTGCCTGAAACATCAGAAGATCAAATTGAGGAGGTGGTGGTGGTGGAGGGTTGTTGTTCTTTGAGCTGGGTCTCTTTCATGGAGGCATCTTGATCTAAAAAGATCATGAAAGAGAGGATAGTAAGTCCTCTGAATTGAATCAAGAGATATGACAGATATAGAATTCTATTAAGCGATAAAGCAGGAACGAGTTATCAAAGCAGATAAATTATCGCTAAAGGAAGGATTAAGGAGCAACACTAGAATGAGGATTCTCATAACGAAGCTGGCCCTAGAAATACTCTCATAGTATTTCATGATTCGCTACGACAATGGCTCGATGTTTGAGGGATTAGGTAAGTTTTAGGCATGACGAACACCACAGTCACTCCCAAGCACATGTTGGTCGTGTCTCGAATGAATATAGTTGATCATGCTATATTGAACCTAGACACGACTACATAACTGCCCAGGTTTAACCGCAGCGCCCAACACCCATTTATTTATGTTTTGTTCTACTCATAGTTACGGAATCTAGCGGTTAGGTATACTTGTATACTTTTGGAAATACTTCTATTTTAAAGCATACATTTAGTTTAGAGCACTTAGGCCCCTTTAGTGTTTATAGTCTTATACCATGTAAGGTTTGGTATACTTAGTTCACTATAAACAAGGGCTCTGATACCAATCTGTCACACCCCGGAACCGAAGGCAGAAATGTTGCGGGGCAGAGGTGACGTCATGCTAAGTATCACAACCAATGTACATAGTAAGCAAAGTAAACAACCATTACAGTACATAGGAAAATATACATCTGTTTGAAAGTAAAGGTATGCATGATATAGTTATATACATATCCCAAAATGAACAAAAGCAAAGACGTGACTTCTGCGCGTTCCATCTTCTCCAAAAGACCACAGGGTACCTGTCTAACGTGGACCTGAGAATACAAGCAGTTTGAAAATCAGCATAAAGCTGGTGAGTTCATAAGCGGTTTTGTTTTCTGAAAATGAACAAGTTTCCTTTTGTTTCTGTACAAGTTATGAGTCCAAGAAAATCCAATATTTTCTTATAAGATAAGTTGAGTTATTCGTTTGTTACACAAATATGGTTATGAAAAGTTCAGTTATTCCAGGAAAAACCCTTATTTTCCTTAGAAATTTGATTACAAATCCGGAATGAAATGTACAAGTATCTACCATACTTGCAGCGTTAAGAGTTGTGTTCTGAAAATCTTGTTACCCTTGTAAAGTGCATTAGTTTTAGCACGTACTTAAAACTAATAAGTAAGTAGAAAAGTTTTCATAATCTAGATTGCGGGTTCTATAACCATACTAAATACTGGATAAGGCTCCAAACATGGCCAGTATCGTTTTATGACTTTTGTCACCCTTGAACCTTTTGGTTCGACTGTAGCTTGCAGCCAGGTGCGGGGTAGTCAATCCCGTATAGATCTATACACTCAAGTCACGTTCTCCCTCCAGGAGATTCTGGTTGCAGGGGTAGTCCTACACTCTCATATCTTGGTGGAGTGTTACCAAAGACGTGTCTCCAATTGTTAAGATTAATGAATTTTATAAGTAGTCCTTCACTCTCGTATCTCAGTGGAGTGTTGCCAAGGACGTGTCCTTCACTCTCGTATCTCAGTGGAGTGTTACCAAGGACATGTTGAAGTTATAAGGTTAATGCTTTTAACTGAATTAATGTGGAAAATCATTTGTGAAATATAAAATTTAACATTTTCTAATGAGTTTCACAAACAGTTTGAAAACTATCTTCTGCAAGATAAACGGTTAGTGGATACGATTCCCAGTGATAAAAGCATATGTGTCATGAAAACATTTCATACGAGATAATAAGTTTTGAGTACAAGTTCCCTTGTACCCTTGCTTGTATTCCCCCCCGTGAAAACATTGAAAACACGGAAAAAGGACTAGGGGTATGAACTCACAGTTAAACGTAGGGTTCGAGTGTCAACGGATGTCCTGAACGCCAACGGCCCATATTATTCATGTGATGACACATAAATGAGTTAGAACTAAGGTGTTTCATGACTAAACATGATGGGAAAACATCGTTAGGGCTTGGAATTACTAAGAATAAGTGTCTTATGATCCAAACTTAATGATTTATGCAAGTTTAGGGCCAAATATGGGCATTAGAGTGGGTGTATGGCCTTGGAAATGAGTGTGCGGTTGGGGAGTGCGGCCAGGCTTGTGTGTGAGGCTGCACACAAGAGTGTGCGGCCATTTAAAGGGTGTGTGTGGTCGTACAAAGGAGTGTGCGGCCGTACACTCCTCATTTGAGTCCATACGATGATTTTTGAAGTGTTTGCTCTTCATACTTAGGAGGTTTGAATGTGTGCTGCCACCTTATGAAGGTGTGCGGCCGTACACCTTCAAGGGATGATGAATATGATGAACATGATGAGTTTTAAGCTTGGGATTCAAGTCTTCACCACTATAATCAGCTACTTGATGGAGTAGATCATGAATATGAAGCCTTCAAAGTGTTCTTGGTTGATGATTTTAGAGAGAGAAAGTAGAGAGAGGGAACAGGAATATCCAAATGAATGAATGAAGGGGTATCCATCCATATATAGGGTTGGGTGTGAGGTTGAGGGTGTTTGCGGTTGAGTGTGTGGCTGCATACATGGGTGTGTGGCCGTACACACAGGTGTGTGGCCGCACACACATGTGTGTGGCCGCATACACCTTATTTGATGGGTTTGGCCCAATTTTTGTGATGCTAAACACTATCCAACCCTTCCTAAGACTCATATCGAGATTATACTAAGTCTAGAGCACCCATATGGTGTAACAACCCGAAATTCATATCCCTAAATGTAACTCTTCTCGCGACTCGTTCTGATCATCCAATCGCCGTTTCCGATTTCGTTTCCGATTCCGACATTTTATTAAGTCATTAATGTGGATTTTATTTTATGACTTAATGAGTGTCTTAATACCCTTAGAACTCATTCTGAAGCCTCATATTAATGATCGGAACATTTCTAGAATCAACCATATCGGGTTATGGCAAATTGGCCGGGTGCGACCAAAAGCCCCGTCTAACGTCGGTATCGGGTAGAATTCTACCGTGTCCCAAACTTGGACACTATTTAAAGTGATCCAAGTCTCCATTTTGAAGCTTTTGCTCCATTTTACAACTATCACTCCAACCTCTCTCCTTAAACTAGATTTAAAGGTACAAATCTTGAGTTTAAGGTCTCAAATCTTCAAGGTACCTTCCTATTCACATTTTGCATCATATTGGACCTTCAAATTTGAGTTTTATTCATGATTTAGAGGCTTGTATAGGAGTTTAGGGCCCAGGATAGTGCTTAGGCCGTAAACCCATATTTAAAGGGGTTTTAAGCCATTAAACCCTTCCAAGACACAAACAAGACTTATATATGACTTTTAGAATATTGGTAATGGACCTAGAACACCTTAGACATGAATTTTGTGGGGTTTGTATGAGTTTACGGCCAAGGCATGTGCTTGGCCGTAAACTCCTCAATCAAGGGTGTAAACTCATTTTCAAGGTGTTAGAAAGCCATCCAACACCACCAAAAGCCTTGGAATAAATCATAGAACCAACCAAAAATAGTTTAAGGGCTTTAAACACAACAAAACCTCACATATGAGAGTTTACGGCCATAGAACATGCTCCAAGGCCGTAAACCCCTAAAAGTATGCCAAATTGTACCCAAAAATCATTTCAAGGCTTGTAGGAATTTTTAGAATCACATGTGATCAACTTTCGGACCTTAGAAACACTTATTCAAGGGGATATGAGAGTTTACGATCATAGGCTCCATGCCAAGGCTGTAAACTCCCTTAAGGGTGTTATTTGATGTTTTAAATAAATTCCAAGCCTTAGGAAAAATTATTCCAAGCATTTCCAAGTGATATTAGCCATTTGTGAACCATTAAGCTCCATAACCCTTGCCAACATGAGTTCATGGCCGTGAACTCATGTGTGGGTAGTGTTTAGGCCGTAAACTCAATTAGGAAGTTTACTCTTGGGGAGTAAACTCAAATCCCAAGTCCCTCGCTTCAATTCCCGTCCGTAGATGTCACCCGGGTCGCTCCAAACACCCGTTTTGAGGTGTTTTCGTTCGTTGGAGTGTAAATTCATATCTAATCAGAGTTTGTGAATCTAATTAGATATATCTGTATGCCATTTCCTGTTACATAGGAACCTCACATGTTATCAGGCCTCGATTCGACGTTTAGCATCCGAAATCGACACACTTCCGCGTCCGGTGAGTTCATACCCCTACCCTTTTTCAATGGTTTTTCAATGTTTTCAGGGGGGGGGGGGGGGGAATACAAGCAAAAGTACAAGAATATCTTGTACTTAAACTCATGATTTCAGTTAAATGGTTTCATAATTGTACATTTTTAAGAATTGAACACCTTTTAATAAACTGTTTTAACTTGCAGAGTTGTTTGTTTTAACCCGATTTTCAATTCTTATTATACAATGTCATATTGTGTACTTTACATTTGATTGTTCACACTTAAACTGATAGAACACATAAAATATTGTAATGTCGGTAATAAAACACTTAGATTCGAGTGTAAAAGACAGACACCATCAGAAAACATAAAACATCTGTATGTCCTTAGCAATACACCTAGGCTCGAGTGTGAAAGATAAACACCATCATGACACACAAATCAATTGCAATGTCCTTAATAATACACCTAGGATCGAGTGTAAAGGAAAATCACCATAAGGTAACACATATATAACATTTGTAACGTCCTTAATAATACACCTAGGATCAAAGGATAGTCATCATTAGATAACACCTAGGTTCGAGTGTAATGTCCTTAATAAAACACCTAGACTCGAGTGTAAAGGACAGGTACATAGATCATAGCTAGTCGTAAATACTACTTTTCTAGTCGAAAAGTAAAGAGTAATCTTAAAGATTGGAGACACGTCCTTGTAACACTTCCATGGCACGAGACAGTGGAGGACTAACCCTGTAACCAGAATCTCCGAACGTAGGAGAGCGTGGCTTGAGTGTATAGATCTATACGGGACTGACAATCCCACACCTGGCTGCTAGCTATAGCCAAACCAAAAGGTTCAAGGGTGACGAAAGTCATAAAAAGGATACTGGCCATGGTCCGAGTCATATCAAGTCTGAGTATGGTTAATGACTCGCAATCAGGATTATTAACACTTTATGAGTATTTATTAGTTTTATGTACGTAATAAAACTAATGTACGTTCAAGGATGACAGGTACACATACACACACATTCAGGGAAACATGGGGTTTTCCTGGGAAGGACACCGAACATAATCAAAATTGGTAATAGTTCACTCTCACACAGTCAGGAGAACATGGGGTTCTTCCTGAGTAACAGTAGTACGTAACTAGAAAAGTGTAACAAGTTAAACAACTGAACTACAATTCACAAGAACAGTCATGTTTTCATCGTACATCGTTTACTTTACTTTCGGATTTGAAAACTAACTTTACATAAGAAAATATGGGATTTTCTTGGATAACCACTTTTTCAGGAAAACAAAGGAACTCGTACGTTTTCATAAAAACTAACCGCTTATGAACTCACCAGCTTTATGCTGATTTTCAAACCGCTTGTATTCTCAGGTCCATGTTAGACAGGTACACGAAGATCCTTTTGTGCGAAGACGGAATTCTCAGAAGACTCGTTTCGTGCTGTTTATATATACTATGTATCACATGTATAACTTTTGCTTTTGAAACAAATGCAAAACTTTTCTATATGTAATGTAATGGTTGTTTACTTTACATACTATGTACATTGGATTTGATACTCAACGTGGTGTCAACCCCGAAAATGTTTCCGCCTTCAGTTTTCGGGGTGTGACAGATTGGTATCAGAGCCCTTTTATAGTGAATGAAGTATACCAAACCTTACATGGTATAAAACTATAAACATTAAGGGGCCTAGGTGCTCTGAACTAAAAGTATCCTTCAAAATATATGTATTTTCAAAAGTATATAAGTATACCGACCCGTCGAGATCCGTAACTACAAGTAGAAGAGAACATAAGTAAATGGGTGTTGTACGCTATAGTTAAACCTGGGCAGTTATGTAGTCGTGTCTAGGATCAATATAGCCTGGCCAACTATATTCATTCGAGACACGGCCAACATGTGCTTGGTAGTGACTGTGGTATGCGGCATGCCTAAAACTAACCCTAATACCACAAACATCGAGCCAGTGTCGTAACGAATCATGAAATACTATGGGAGTATTTCTCGAGCCAACCCTTGGTAGAAATCCTCGTTCATGCATTGTTCTTTGATCATTCCCTTAGCGATAATTTTCCCTCTTGATAACTCTTTCCTGCTTTATCGCTTATTCAACATATATTTGTCATATCTCTTGATTCAATTCAGAGGACTTATCATCCTCTCATTCTTGATCTTATTAGATCAAGATGCCTCCAAGAAAGAGACCCAGCTCCAAGACCAACAACCCTCTGCCACCACCGCCTCCCCAAATTGATCCAGTAGTATTCCAGGCAGCTGTTACAGCCGCTGTAGCAGCTGCCATGTCTCAACGGAACTCCGACAGTTCCGGTGGTTCGGGAGGTGGTACCCAAACCCAGAACCATGAAAGTAGTAAGGGACACCGAAAAGAGGGTTCCTATAAGGATTTCATGAACGCCAAACCCATGTCCTTTGATGGCACTGGAGGTGTCATTGCCCTCACTCGATGGTTTGAGAAGATTGAATCCATCTTTGAAATTTGCGCCTGTTCAGATTCAGACAAGGTGAAGTTTGCTGCCTACACCTTTATCGAGAAAGCCTTGACTTGGTGGAATGGCCGAGTCAAATCCCTAACCTTACCTGTAGCCAACGCCATGGGTTGGGAAGCCATGAAAGAACTTCTGTTGGCTGAGTACTGCCATCGGGGCGAAATGCAGAAGTTAGAACATGAATTTTGGAACTTGAAGATGAAAGGTTCCGACATCACTGCTTATACTTCCAGGTTCGACGACTTGGCATTACTCTGCCCGGGAATGGTTACCCCGGAGAGTAAGAAGATAGAGAGATTCATCTGGGGGCCGACCCAGCCAACTAAAGGAAACGTCATAGCTGCGAGGCCGGATACATACGACAGCGCCAAACGCTTAGCTCAAATCCTAATAGATCATAGTGAAGACCTTGAGGAGGCAACTACCACTCCTGAGCCAACAGTGACGAGTGGGGAGAAAAGAAAACTTGGGAAGAAAGAGAAAAGTCAGACATCGTACGAGTCTTCAAAGAGACAGCAATCGGTGGCGGTTCACGCTGCCACTTCCCCTGCGACTGTTTCTGTTGTTGGATCCTCAACTCGGAAACCTACCAGTAGGTATACTGGAACCCTTCCTAGTTGTGACAAGTGAAAATGTCATCATCTTCCTTCCGGTCCATGTATCGAGGTAATTTGCAACAAATGTGGCATAAAGGGTCACATGGCGAAAAACTGTAAGACACCAAATCAATCAACAAGTCAAACTTTTGGAGCAGGCATTGGTCGGGCCTGCTATGGTTATGGAGAAGTGGGGCATCTCAAGCGAAACTGTCCCAAGGCTGTAACACCTGGCAACACCGGAAGAGTTCTAGCGATAGGACAAGAGGAGATAACCACCGATCCCACCGTTGCCACTGGTATATTTCCCCTCGTTAAATTTATATGCCTGTGATTCTTTTCGATTCTAGCACCGAAAGAAATTCGTTAACCATCCATTTGAACATTTTCTAACCCCGTCGTTTGCGAGTAACCGAAAATGTATATCTTCGAGATGGTTATCACGTGAGAACGAGAACACTTGTGTCGTATCCGTAGATTGTACTCTCAATCCGAGCGATTATTCTTTTTCCATTCGACGTATTGACAAACTTTTTATGAAAGGCTTTCATGTCACCCTTAGCATGTAATGACCGAGCCTCATTCATGCTGTCTTTCCTAGTTTCGAGAAAGCCATTCGTTCTAACCTTCCTCCGACTCGACTCTCATGATCTTCCTGCATCAAAGCTTAAAAAGTTTTCCCGTGTATCCCTCGTCCGAGTAATCATCGAGAAACGAGAAGTCTACGATTCTTTCCCCGATACTATTTCCAAAGAATTCTTGAGAATTCTTTTCGAACGCGTAGTCCAGTCTCGAATCGACCTAATCCCGGGAGTTTCCTCATAGCCAAACCTCAGTAAGCACGATGTGTGAAAGTCAGCAATCAGGGCATGATACGATCACTACGAGGTAGTAGTGGCGCCCTTCGGTCGAACCATTTTCTTGGTCATGTAGTCAAGCAAAGCAGTCATACTCGTAAACCCTTCCAAAAGCAAAGGCAATAAAGAATTAGTCGGCATCCGGGAACACCCATGGAAACCTGTCGATTCTTGGGTCCCGTCGGCTGTGATCATAGACTCACGTAGAAGTTTCCCTTAGAACCATTGGACCCTTAGTTACTCTGCCATGTGAAAGTGTACCCACTTGTTGGAGGTCTTATCCTGAAAAGACATAGTACGCCTTTGGAAGTGTGGAAAACTTAACTTGTGGAACCTTAGACCCTTCGAGATCTTCGTTAGGAATCGATTCCATAGCCTTCTCCAAGCTATCTTCAGGACTCAGTAGCAACCATCTGGTGTTTCGCATCTTTATTCGTAAGGCTTGCCGACCTGACGAAACCCTAGTAAATTCATTTGAGGAGATGAAAACTAATGAAAATCCGAACCTTCGTGTATGAATCAATTGAGATCGTAGATTGAGAAGTTAACCATGCGTAACAAAGCCACATCCTGACAGTGAGGGTTCGCTGGAATGTCAAGCAGAGACCCGATCCCACTTAGGAGCTTGAAGACCCGAAGCAGTAAATTCATCCTCATATCTCTTTTCACTTCGTGATCTGTGTTCGAATCTTTGAATTTCGGGACGAAATTCCCTCTAACGGGGGGATAATGTAACAACCCGAAATTCATATCCCTAAATGTAACTCTTCTCGCGACTCGTTCTGATCATCCAATCGCCGTTTTCGATTTCGTTTCCGATTCCGACATTTTATTAAGTCATTAATGTGGATTTTATTTTATGACTTAATGAGTGTCTTAATACGCTTAGAACTCATTCTAATGCCTTATATTAATGATCGGAACATTTCTAGAATCAACCATATCGGGTTACGGCAAATTGGCCGGGTGCGACCAAAAGCCCCGTCTAACGCCGGTATCGGGTAGAATTCTACCGTGTCCCAAACTTGGACACTATTTAAATTGATCCAAGTCTCCATTTTGAAGCTTTTGCTCCATTTTACAACTATCACTCCAACCTCTCTCCTTAAACTAGATTTAAAGGTCCAAATCTTGAGTTTAAGGTCTCAAATCTTCAAGGTACCTTCCTATACTCATTTTGCATCATTAAACCCTTCCAAGACACAAACAAGACTTAGATATGACTTTTAGAATATTGGTAATGGACCTAGAACACCTTAGACATGAATTTTGTGGGGATTGTATGAGTTTATGGCTAAGGCATGTTCTTAGGCCGTAAACTCCTCAATCAAGGGTGTAAACTCATTTTCAAGGTGTTAGAAAGCCATCCAACAGCACCAAAAGCCTTGGAATAAATCATAGAACCAACCAAAAATAGTTTAAGGGCTTTAAACACAGCAAAACCTCACATATGAGAGTTTACAGCCATAGAACATGCTCCAAGGCTGTAAACTCCTAAAACTATGCCAAATTGTACCCAAAAATCATTTCAAGGCTTGTAGGAATTTTTAGAATCACATGTGATTAACCTTGGGACCATAGAAACACTTATTCAAGGGGATATGAGAGTTTACGATCATAGGCTCCATGCCAAGTCTGTAAACTCCCTTAAGGGTGTTATTTGATGTTTTAAACAAATTCCAAGCCTTAGGAAAAGTTATTCCAAACATTTCCAAGTGATATTAGCCATTTGTGAACCATTAAGCTCCATAACCCTTGCCAACATGAGTTCACGGCTGTGAACTCATGTGTGGGTAGTGTTTAGGCCGTAAAATCAATTAGGAAGTTTACTCTTGGGGAGTAAACTCAAATTCCAAGTCCCTCGCTTCAATTCCCGTCCGTAGATGTCACACGGGTCGCTCCAAACACCCGTTTTGAGGTGTTTTTGTTCGTTGGAGTGTAACTTCATATCTAATTAGAGTTTGTGAATCTAATTAGATATATTTGTATGCCATTTCCTGTTGCATAGGAACCTCACGTGTTATCAGGCCTCGATTCGACGTTTAGCATCCGAAATCGACACACTTCCGCGTCCGGTGAGTTCATACCCCTACCCTTTTTCAATGGTTTTTCAATGTTTTCAGGGGAGGGGGGGGGGAATACAAGCAAAAGTACAAGAATATCTTGTACTTAAACTCATGATTTCAGTTAAATGGTTTCATAATTGTACATTTTTAAGAATTGAAAACCTTTTAATAAACTGTTTTAACTTGCAGAGTTGTTTGTTTTAACCCGATTTTCAATTCTTATTATACAATGTCATATTGTGTACTTTACATTTGATTGTTCACACTTAAACTGATAGAACACATAAAATATTGTAATGTCTGTAATAAAACACTTAGATTCGAGTGTAAAAGACAGACACCATCAGAAAACATAAAACATCTGTATGTCCTTAGCAATACACTTAGGCTCGAGTGTGAAAGATAAACACCATCATGACACACAAATCAATTGTAATGTCCTTAATAATACACCTAGGATCGAGTGTAAAGGGAAATCACCAGAAGGTAACACATATATAACATTTGTAACGTCCTTAATAATACACCTAGGATCAAAGGACAGTCATCATTAGATAACACCTAGGTTCGAGTGTAATGTCCTTAATAAAACACCTAGACTCGAGTGTAAAGGACAGGTACATAGATCATAGCTAGTCGTAAATACTACTTTCCTAGTCGAAAAGTAAAGAGTAATCTTAAAGATTGGAGACACGTCCTTGTAACACTTCCATGGCACGAGACAGTGGAGGACTAACCCTGTAACCAGAATCTCCGAACATAGGAGAGCGTGGCTTGAGTGTATAGATCTATACGGGACTGACAATCCCATACCTGGCTGCTAGCTACAGCCAAACCAAAAGGTTCAAGGGTGACGAAAGTCATAAAAAGGATACTGGCCATGGTCTGAGTCATATCCAGTCTGAGTATGGTTAATGACTCGTAATCAGGATTATTAACACTTTACCAGTATTTATTAGTTTTATGTACGTAATAAAACTAATGTACGTTCAAGGATGACAGGTACACATACACACACATTCAGGGAAACATGGGGTTTTCCAGGGAAGGACACCGAACATAATCAAAATTGGTAATAGTTCACACTCACACAGTCAGGAGAACATGGGGTTCTTCCTGGGAAGGACACCGAACATAATCAAAATTGGTAAAAGTTCACACTCACATGGGTTCTTCCTAAGTAACAGTAGTATGTAACTAGAAAAGTGTAACAAGTTAAACAGCTGAACTACAATTCATAAGAACAGTCATGTTTTCATCGTACATCGTTTACTTTACTTTCGGATTTGGAAACTAACTTTACATAAGAAAATATGGGATTTTCTTGCATAACCACTTTTTCAGGAAAACAAAGGAACTCGTACATTTTCAGAAAAACTAACCGCTTATGAACTCACCAGCTTTATGCTGATTTTCAAACCGCTTGTATTCTCAGGTCCATGTTAGACAGGTACCCGAAGATCCTTTTGTGCGAATACGGAGTTCTCAGAAGACTCGTTTCGTGTTGTTTATATATACTATGTATCACATGTATAACTTTTTCTTTTGAAACCAATGTAAAACTTTTCTATATGTAATGTAATGGTTGTTTACTTTACTTACTATGTACATTGGATTTGATACTCAACGTGGAGTCAACCCCGAAAATGTTTCCGCCTTTGGTTTTCGGGGTGTGACATATGGAACCACAAGATTTAATAAAAGATGATGAATTGAAGTTTAAATGCCGATACGTGGATCAATTACATAGGATAGAAGTTTCAGGTTGTCACATTATCCCCCCGTTAGAGGGAATTTCGTCCCGAAATTCAAAATTAAGACACAAATCATGGATTAAGAAAGAGATGCGGGTACTTCTGTCTCGTCGAGTCTTCGCGCTCCCAAGTGAATTCCGGTCCCCGCTTGGCATTCCAGCGAACCTTCATTATCGGGATGCGACTTTGTTTCGTATGTTTAATCTCTCGATCCATGATTTCAATTGGTTCCTCCACAAAGTTCAGGTTCTCGTTGATCTCGATTTCATCAAGAGGGATCACGAGGGTTTCATCGGATAAACTCTTTTTATGGTTCGAGACGTGGAAGATAGGATGGTTTATAGGCTACAGGACCAATCCTAGCGAGGATCTCGAAAGGTCCTATATACCTCGGATTAAGTTTCCCGTGCTTTCCGAAGCGTATCATGCCTTTCCAGGGCGAGACCTTCAACAAGACACGGTCTCCAACCTGGAACTCCAGAGGTTTCCGTCGTATATCAACGTAACTCTTTTTCCGATCTCGTGAAGCTTTCAGTCGTTCTCGGATCTGGATGATCTTCTCGGTGGTTCCACGAATGATTTTAGGACCAGTGAGAGCACTGTCGCGGAATCGACTCTTGGCTAGCTGCGTGTCCCCTAACTCAGCCCAGCACAGAGGGGATCTACACTTACGACCGTAAAGGGCTTCGAATGGGGCAATCATTAGAAAACAAAGTGAATACTTTACTATGAAATAAACATATCAAAACTATATTTTATATAAGTTTATGAAACTTACTTTCAGTATAAAATAACTTTTATTATTCATCACTTAATTATCAATATAGCTTTTGTGAGACACGCTTCAAGTACTTATTTAAGTATAAAACAAAAGTCAAGAAAGTTATAACTAGAGTCTCCTGGAGGGAGAGCGTAACACTTGTGTATAGATCTATATGGGACTGCCAATCCCGCACTAAAGCTGCTTGCAACAGCTAGGTTGGCAGACATGTGGTGACAATTGTTGTATCATATTTTGACGCCTAAACAACATCGTATTTCAGGTGAGACTTAGGTCATCAAGCATGGTTATGATAACTCATGATTTGGAATTGAATAATATGTTTAGTGTAAGAATAAGTAAACAACTTCACATAGTATTCTAATAATAAAACTATCAATGATAAATCTTGATATTTACAACATTATACTATTCTAATACAGAGAAAACTTACTTTTCATAGTATTATCAAAAATTAAAACTATATCATGCTATTTTAGAACACAATTACATATACAACAAAAAATATAGGATGTTCTGGGGAAAAATATGTTACGCTTTTCAAAGGAATAAACTGTAGATTTCAAATACAAATATGCTTATTAACTCACCAACTTAGTTGTTGACACTTTTTTCAAAACTACGTGTATTTTCAAGAAATCGTTAAACAGGTATCAGCTAAGGAAGGCAAAGTTATATAATTATGTTTGTAAATTATACTTTTGGTGTCAAACATACAATCAGTTGAACACATATGTAAAGTTATATTTCATGAATGTTATGGATTTGGTAATACGATTACTATTATGCTTTGTTGTGGTATTGAACATGACGTCCTCCGCCGCCGAGCATTTCCTTTGTTCCTGTTTGGGGGTGTGACACATATGAGTTGAAGTTTATCTATTCCATTTACCCTTAGAGGGATAAAAACGATATTTGTGGGTCCCTCGATGATTTAGTGATGACACCCCTAAGTGCTTGGCAAAGCCTAGACTGATTTGATGGAATGAGAGCATGATTAAAGTCCATGTCTCAGTCCCTAAGATATCTGGAACGGAGGAATATATGCTCCCTTATCTAATGGACGTGTTCTTAACTAGGTTAGAGTTCGACAACGGCTTTTAAGAGCAACGATTGCTAGTTTGGTTGTGGAGTCGTACTTGCAATTATAGTTATTAGATTTATCCAAGTGAGAGACTGTTGGATTAATGTCTAAGTCTATAACTATATTTGGTATGTACTTGACCTGAGAGTAGGATGGTCCATTTTGGGTTGTAGATTATATTCACACCTATCCGTGCATATAAAGAACGTGAAAAATGGAGCTCGTATGCGAAAGTTATGAATTTTGGAAGTTTTTGGCTAAAAAACTTAAAAATGGTGGAAAACCGGGAATTTTCACATGGTCAGCACGTGGCCACATCACCACGTATGCGAGGCTGACCTATGGCCCCTGTGTCCATCTCTGAATTGACCGAAGTGCGGCCCTATGAGAAGAAGACGTGCCTCGCACGCATGCGTCGCTTCTCCTTCCGACGCATGGCTTCATGGTGGCACCCTCCGAACTCGCCTTGTGTCCCTTACGCATGCGAGCCGCGTGTCCTGCTGACTCCTCCCTTCTTAACCAGCTTCTCACCCCTATATAACTGGTGTGAAATCCTCCAGATCATTCACACTTTTTACTCTAAATTTCACCCTTTTTCACATTTTCTACCCCACAAACTTATTTACGACCCCCCAAAGCCCCGGTATCGTATTCAACACTTAAAAGATATCCCGAGACGCAAGAAGTCAATAAAAATAGAGTCTTTCATTTTCTAAATATGAACCCTCTCAAGGCCCGGTTTTCATAAATAAAGCATTTCTAGCAACGAAGTGCTACTCAATTCTTGACTACTATCAAGTGTGTTCATACCCCTATATTTTCACTAATTTTATAATGTTTTAAGGGGGTAAATACAAGTAAAATGCAATGATTTTTCGTATGAGTATCATAAATTTGATTATTTAGTTTATGATTATTATCAATAAACTATTTTACCTGTTCGAAATTGATTATAATAACAAGCATCTAAACTACAATAGGTATAGTTTAAATAACATATTCTTTGGTTTCAAATTCCGAAGTACATAAACAAAGTACGATACAAGTAGAAAACATGATGAAAAAAAACCATATAAGCCAATCATGAGAAAACAAATTAAATACTTTACTATGAAATAAACATATCAAAACTATATTTTATAAAAATTTTATGAAACTTACATTCAGTATAAAGTAACCTTTATTATTCTACACTTAATTATCAATATAGCTTTTGTGAGACACGCTTCAAGTTCTTATTTAAGTATAACTGGAGTCTCATGGAGGGAGAGCGTAACACTTGTGTATAGATCTATATGGTACTGACAATCCCGCACTAAAGCTGCTTGCAACAGCTAGGTCGGCAGACATGTGGTGACAATTGTTGTATCATATTTCGACGCCTAAACAACATCGTATTTTAGACGAGACTTAGGTCATCAAGCATGGTTATGATAACTCACAATTTGGAATTTAATAATATGTTTAGTGTAAGAATAAGTAAACAACTTCACATAGTTTTCTAATAATAAAACTATCAAGGGTAAATCTTGATATTTACAACTTTATACTATTCTAATACAGAGAAAACTTACTTTTCATAGTATTATGAGAATTCAAAACTATATCATGCTATTTTAGAGCACAATTACATATACAACAGAAAATATAGGATTTTCTGGGGAAAAACATGTTACGGTTTTCAAAGGAATAAAGTGTAGATTTTAAATACAAATATGCTTATGAACTCACCAACTTAATTGTTGATAGTCTTTTCAAAACTACTTATATTTTCAAGAAATCTTTAAACAGGTATCAACAACTTTTAAGGAAGGAAAAGTTATATAATTATGTTGGTAAATTACATTTTTGGTGTAAAACATACAATCAGTTGAAAACATATGTAAAGTTATATTTCATGAATGTAATGGATGTTGTACTGTGATTACCATTATGCTTTGTTGTGATATTGAACATGACGTCCTCTGCCCCCTAACATTTCTGTCATTCCTATTTGGGGGTGTGTTACATATGAGTTGAAGTCTATCTATTCATTTTACCCTTAGAGGGATAAAAATGATATTTGTGGGCCCTTCGATGATTTAGTGATGACACCCCTAAGTGCTTGGCCAAGGCTAGACTGATTTGATTTTTTCAATTAGTCAGTCGTCATAAATCGGAAATCGGGAAACAACAGATGGAATAAGAGAATAATTAAAATCCATGTCTCAGTCTATAAGATATCTAGAATGGAGGAATATATGCTCCCTAATCTAATCGACGCGTCATTAACTAGGTTAGAGTTCGACAACGACTTTTTAGAGCTACGATTGCTAGTTGGGTTGTGGAGTCGTACTTGCAATTATAGTTATTAGACTTATCCAAGTGGGAGACTGTTGGATTAATGTGTAAGTCTATAACTATATTTGGTATGTACTTGACCTGAGAGTAACATGGTCCATTTGGGTTCTAGATTATGTTCACATCTACGCGTGCATATAAAGAACGTCAAAAACGGAGCCCGTATGCGAATGTTATGAATTTTGGAAGTTTTTGGCTTAAAAACCAAGAAATGGTGTAAAACCGGGAATTTTTGCATGATAAGCACCCGGCCACATCACCACGCATGCGAGGCTGACCCGTGCCCCCCTTATGTCTGTCTCTGATTTTACCGAAGTGCGGCCCTATGAGAAGCAGACGCGCCTCGCACGCATGCCTCGCTTCTCCTTCCGAGACATGGCTTCATGGTGGCATGCTTCGAACTCGCCTCGTGTCCCTTTCGCCTGCGAGCCGTGTGTCCTGTTGACTCCTCCCTTCTTAACCTGCTTCTCGCCCCTATATAACAGGTGTGAAATCCCCCGGATCGTTCCCGATTTTTACTCTAAATTTCACCCATTTGCACATTTTCTACCCCATAAACTTATTTACAACCCCCAGAAGCCCCGGTATCATATTCATCACTTAACAGATATCCCGAGACGTAAGAAGTCAATAAAAATAGAGTCTTTTAGTTTCTAAATCTGAACGCTCGCAAGGCCTGTTTTCAGAAATAAAGCATTTCTAGCAACGAAGTGCTACTTAATTCTTGACTACTATCAAGTGTGTTCATACCCATATATTTTCACTATTTTTATAATGTTTTAAGGGGGTAAATACAAGTAAAATACAAAGTTTTTTCGTATAAATATCATAAATTTGATTATTTAGTTTATCATTATTATAAATAAACTATTTTACCGGTTTGAAATGTTTTATAATAACAAGCAACTAAACTATAATAGGTATAGTTTAAAGAAGATATTCTTTGGTTTCAAATTTCAAAGTACATAAACATAGTACAATACAAATAGAATACATGATGATAAACAAACATATAAACCAACCATTAGAAAACAAATGGAATACTTTACTATGAAATAAACATATCAAAACTATATTTTATATAAGTTTGTGAAACTTACTTTCAGTATAACGTAACTTTTATTATTCTACACTTAATTATCAATATAGCTTTAGTGAGACACACTTCAAGTACTTATTTAAGTATAAAACAAAAGTCAAGAAAGTTATAACTAAAGTCTCCTAGAGGGAGAGCTTAACACTTGTGTATAGATATATATGGGACTGACAATCCCGCACTAATGCTGCTTGCAACAGCTAGGTCGGCAGACTTGTGGTGACAATTGTTGTATCATATTTCGACGCCTAAACAACGTCGTATTTCAGGTGAGACTTAGGTCATCAAGCATGCTTATGATAACGCACAATTTGGAATTGAATAATATGTTTAGTGTAAGAATAAGTAAACAGCTTCACATAGTTTTCTAATAATAAAACTATCAAGGGTAAATCTTGATATTAACAACTTTATACTATTCTAATACATAGAAAACTTACCTTTCATAGTATTATGAGAATTCAAAACTATATCATGCTATTTTAGAACACAATTATATATACAACAGAAAATCTAGGATTTTCTGGGGAAAACATGTTACGCTTTTCAAAGGAATAAACTGCAGATTTCAAAAACAAATATGCTTACGAACTTACCAACTTATTTGTTGACACTCTTTTCAAAACTACTTGTATTTTCAAGAAATCGTTAAATAGGTATCAGCAGGTTTTAAGGAAGGAAAAGTTATATAATTATGTTTGTAAATTATACTATTGGTGTAAAACATAAAATCAGTTGAACACATATGTAAAGTTATATTTCATGAATGTAATGGAAGTTGTACTATGATTACTATGATGCTTTGTTGTGATATTGAACATGACGTACTCCGCTCCCGAACATTTCTGCCGTTCCTGTTTGGGGGTGTGACACATATGAGTTGAAATTTATCTATTCCTTTTACCCTTACAGGGATAAAAGCGATATGTGTGGGCCCTTCGATGAATTAGTGATGACACCCCTAAGTGCTTGGCCATGCCTGGACTGATTTGATTTGTTCAATTAGTCAGTTGTCATAAATCGGAAATCGGGAAACAACAGATGGAATGAGAGAATGATTATAATCAATGTCTCACCCCATAAGATATCTAGAATGGAGAAATATATGATCCCTTATCTAATGGATGCGTCATTGACTAGGTTAGAGTTCGACAACGTCTTTTAAGATCTACGATTGCTAGTTGCGTGGTGGAGTCGTACTTTCAGTTATAGTTATTAGACTTATCCAAGTAAGAGACTATTGGATTAATGTCTAAGTCTATAACTATATTTGGTATGTACTTGACTTGAGAGTAGCATGGTCCATTTGGGTTGTAGATTATATTCACACCTACGCGTGCATATAAAAAAACGTCAAAAAAGGAGCTCATATGCGAAAGTTATGAATTTTGGAAGTTTTTGGCTAAAAACCGAGAAATGGTGGAAAACCGGGAATTTTTCCATGGTCAGCACCCTACCACGTCATCAGGCGTGCGAGGCTGACCCGTGCCCCCCTGTGTCTGTCTCTGATTTGACCGAAGTGTGGCCCTTTGAGAAGTAGATGGGCCTCGCACGCATGCCTCGCTTCTCTTTCCGACGCGTGGCTTCACGGTGGCACCCTCCGAACTCACCTCGTGTCGCTTCTCCTTCCGATGCATGCCTCGCTAACTACTCCCTTCTTAACCAGCTTCTCGCCCCTATATAACAGGTGTGAAATCCTCCAGCTGATTCACACTTTTTACTCTAAATTTCACCATTTTTAACATTTTCTACCCCCACAAACTTATTTACAACCCCCCAAAGCTCCGTTATCATATTCAACACTTAAAAGATATCCCGAGATGCAAGAAGTCAATAAACATAGAGTCTTTCAGTTTCTAAATCCGAACCCTCGCAAGGCCCGGTTTTCAGAAATAAAGCATTTCTAGCAACGAAGTGCTACTCAATTCTTGACTACTATCAAGTGAGTTCATACCCCTATATTTTCACTATTTTTATAATGTTTTAAGGGTGTAAATACACGTAAAATACAAAGATTTTTCGTATGAATATCATAAAGTTGGTTATTTAGTTTATGATTATTATAAATAAACTATTTTACCGGTTCGAAATTTATTATAATAACAAGCAACCAAACTATAATAGGTATAGTTTAAAAAACATATTCTTTGGTTTCAAATTTCAAAGTACATAAACATAGTACGATACAAATAGAATACATGATGAAAAACAAACGTATAAACCAATCATTATAAAACTAATGAATTACTTTACTACGAAATAAACATATCAAAACTATATTATATATAAGTTTATGAATCTTACTTTTAGTATAAAGTAACTTTTATTATTCTACACTTAATTATCAACATAGCATTTGTGAGACACGCTTCAAGTAGTTATTTAAGTATATACAAAAAGACAAGAAAGTTATAACTAGAGTCTCCTGGAGGGAGAGCGTAGCACTTGTGTATAGATCTATATGGGACTGACAATCCCGCACTAAAGCTGCGTGCAACAGCTAGGTCGGCAGACCTGTAGTGACAATTGTTGTATCATATTTCGACGCCTAAACAACATTATATTTCAGGTGAGACATAGGTCATCGTGCATGGTTATGATAACTCTTATTTTGGTATTGAATAATATGTTTAGTGTAAGAATAAGTAAACAACTTCACATACTTTTATAATAATAAAACTATTAAGGGTAAATCTTGATATTTACAACTTTATACCATTCTAATACAGAGAAAACTTACTTTTCATAGTATTATGAGAATTCAAAACTATATCATTGTTGAGAGAAAAACTTTGACACAGACTTGAACAAATGTTAGAACAAGTATATAGCGGAATAGTTAATCTCAAAGGATCAAAAAGCTCAACAATAATATTTAGAGTTAGATGTTAGAGAGTTAGTTGCGGAAAAGGAAGGAAATGTAAATGACGACAATTGTTATATCAAGTATACACTTAAGCTGATTCATAACGAGGAATGCATTCAAACCAAGTTAATAAGTGAGATCAAACTTAGTGAGTAAGTCACAAAAGACTTGCTCCGAAGAGAGGTTGTGATTGATTATGAGAGTAAGAAGAGTGTGTAAGTGAGATAGAAAAGATAACTTCAGAGATGTGTATTAGAATTAGATGTGATACACTACGTGTTTATAAGAGAATGAGCTCTATTTATAGAGACTCACTAAGATCACTAGATTACATCTCTAAGAGTAGCCTTGCAAGACATACTGGACAATAGAGTGTATTACAAAAAGACAAAGTAAAGTAATTCTAGTAAAGATTGCGGTAGATAGAGACTGCGGTTGGTGACTGCTAATGAAGAGACTTGACTGCGGTGGCATGTTGGCTGCGGTAGCTGAAGTTCAAGAGGGTCACTTTTTATGATTCAACAATTTCCCCCTAAGTGACCTCTTTAACTTTTGATCAACTATCAAGTTTAAGAAACTTGATCAGGATCCACCAAAACTTCCTGATATTCTCCAACCAGTTGATTCTTCTTAAGATCTCAAACTTGACTTCTGCAGTATTATGCTTTCATTTCTGAACTGCGTTTCGGCAGATATCAAGTTGCTTCCTAGTGAGACGATGCACGACAGTCATAGGAATGAAGTATTTGACATTATCAGTCTTCCTTTCGAAAATGAATCCAAGTTTAGGATAGTTGGTTTCACCTAATGATCTTTCTTCATAGCCTTCGGTAGACATTGGTGCGGGGTCAAATGGTGGCAGGTCGACTTTCTTGGCAATGGTGGGGTAGATGTCTACGTCGATCTTGGCAAAGTCACAGACTGTTTCCTTCAAGAAATTATTAGCCCTTTCAAGTGAAATCTTCATCTTCGGGTGCTTCTCAGACTTATGTTGAAACACCTTTGCAATGAGAAAGACTTCTTCCAGATTCATACATGGAAAATCAGCCTGGGTGCAGACATAATCGTGTTCCCTTCTGGTAAGAGTGTACTGGATGAAGTCAGCCTTCATGAACTTCCGGATTTTGTAGTTCTTAACTGCGGATGGTCTATCGTTAAACCATATGTTCTCAACGGGAGAGGCATGCTTAGCCTAAAATTGACTAAGTCTCTCAAATTCCATTGGTAGTCTTTTGGCGTCTAGAAGGTTGCGGTCGAGCTGCTCAAATACAGTGAAGTATCTGGCATTGGGAGAGATTGGGACATCCCAGTAGCCATCTGAAGGGGGTTCCACACAGGTGAGGTGGGGAGTGTAGTCATCATCAAGCAGTGTGCGGTGAGGATTGATCCAACAATTTATCAAGGAGTCATCCATGATGGTATCAAAACCGCATAGTCCCCAAACTTCTTCAGCTAGTTTGGCTGCCTTCCAATCTTTTTTCCTTTGAGTGGTGGCAGGAGATTCATTTGAACTCGGAGAAGACATGTACTCCACAAGGTTTTTGAAGTGAGGGGGAGTCTTTGGTTTCTCAAGAGTGTTTTCCTGTTGCACTGGAGAATTATGAGGTGGAGTGTGATGAGATGGTTGCGGTGAAGGTTGTGGTGTAGGAGTTTTTTCTGTAGAGATAGGGGAGTTTGATGTTGTGAGATGGAATAGTTGGAGTGGACTTCTTCTTCACTTCCCCATCTTGTGGAGTTCAGACCCGGAGCCTCCTCAAGCCATTGACGAAGGCCATCAACTTTCGCAAATACTTCTTAGAATTGAGCTTTAAGGGCTTCGGCCAATTGTTGATTGTTGGGGATGGTGGAATTGAAGAGTAGCCTGTGAATATCCTTGGTGAGCTGAAGGATTTCAAGACCATGGAAATTTGCAGACAAGGATCGCTACAGAAGATTGATTGTAGCATGAAGAACTGAAATTGCGGACTCATATGCAGTGTGAGTGTCAGCAATCAGTTTGTCAGTGTGAGAGGCTTGATCCGCAACGGCTGCTTGAAGATCTTTCTTGATTGCGATTACCTCAGAGATGAGGCGTTCCGCAGCAGCCATGAATTATTTGTGGTCAGCTTGACGATTATTGTCACGCGACCGGATCCACATTTCAACATTTAGAGAGATACGGTCTACATCCATTCTCTCAGGTGTTTCCAGGCGTTCAATCCTCTCTATCAGTGACTGCGGTCCAGGGATATCTTCTGGTTGCGGTTGAGTTGGCTTGACCGCATCAAGGATTTGATCGACCTTGGCTAGAAGACTTATAAATTCTTTTCTAGTAAGAACATTCTTCTTCTTCTTCTTCTTCTTCTTCTTCTTCTTCTTCATGTCTTTGGGTTTTGAAGTCGAATGATGAGAACCACTGGATTCTTCTTCTTCATCGAACATCATGAGGTCGTCATCAGAAGGAGAGGGTTTGTTTACCTCTTGTAATTCAGCATCATCAAAACCGAAGATGGGAGCAGAGCTCACTTCGATTTCGGGTCCTTCATCTTGTGATCCTTTAGCAGTGGGAGTGGGAGGAACTTTGGAAGCATGTTGGTCAACAGTTGCTTCCTGCGGTTTGTGGAAGGTTTCAACCATTTCAGTCATCCAGTCTTGAACTTTAAGAATGGTGGCTAGGGTATTGGCATTATTAATTGCATCTTCCCAATACTTAGCCGCTGCTTGTATTTCTTGTTCCTTTAGCTGTTGTTGTTTGATTTGTTGATCCTTGCGTGCTTGGAATGCCCTACGAAATGTGGCATATTTCTTTGCTTAAGCCTCGTTGGAGGGTTGATACTTGCTCCATGAATCACTAGAGTTATCACCGTCAATTCCTTGAAATCGCACCGAGGTGTCCCTCAGGTTCATGGGTCCTTGTACATTTGTGCTCACCATGCCTAAACCACCTGCTACTAATGTAAGCAGAGTAGGATATCCTGAGCTTCCTTGGTCTCCTTGACCCGTGGTCAAGTTTGGCCTTGTCTCAGTTCTGGCATGGGCGGAAGAAGTGCCCTGCGGTTGGTAAGGTGTTTGCAGTGTTTGGGTGACATTCAAAAGGATGGAGTTCAACTCCTCAGGAGAAAAATATGCATTCGGGAAGCCCTGGAGACTTTAGGGCGAGAACCAGTATTATCCCCTTGGGAATGAACTGGGGGTAGTCTCCTCGTTGCTGTGAATCAGACTCACTTTCTGAGTATGAAAGGAAGAAGATGGTAGTTTCGAATGGATGTGCAGGCATCCCAAGGACTACCGGGGCATGTAGAGAGGCTGAGGTATCGGTCCGGTCATGCATATGGCTAGAGGGATCAGTTGTGCATTTCTTGAGGATTGAAATGGGTTGGTTATCCTTTTCTGAATCACTGTTGGAGTCATGATGACTTGGTTCCACAGTAGTGATTACTGGTGGTGTTTTCCTTTTCTTGGAAGGTTTGGAGGGTTTGGAAGCATCCTTTTTAGGAGTTCCTGATTTCTTGGTGTCACGGAGGCCATGAAGAGTAGAAACTTTGTGCTTACGTCTTTGGGAATGAGATATATTAGAAAGAGTTGTGGAGGAAGGGACTGTGGTGCCTTCAGGGTTAATGACTGCGGATGGAAGAGGCGGGGTAGGAAGGTATGGGTCAATAGCTTTCGTAGCCTCAATGTGTCCTGAGACATCAGCAGTCTCAAGACCGAGGGTAGAAAGAATATGGATTGGAAGTTTGCGGATTAGGCCAAAGATTGATTGATCAGATGAAGGATTGTACCTTTTGAGATCATTGGTGATGAAGATGTTGATGTCACTTCCCATGTCTATCCCTTCGTCCGCATGTAGGTCTGAAATGTAGAGGGACCAGAACCTAGCAAAGGTAGGTTCGGTTGGGTTCTCCTTTGGGCTCTCTTTGGGAATGTATTGTAGAAAATCATCCCAAAGCATCTGTCTGTAGTTCACATCGTGTCTCACGAATATGCTCCATACCAATTCCAATAGCTTGAGTCCCATGTTATTCATGCCTCCGGTTCTGCCGGATAGACTGCGGATGAAAAACTGGCACACGAATTGCCAGAACGCAGGCAATTGGTAGAGTGCCGAAGTAATATCCGCCATTGATGGGGTAAAAATCTTGATGGAGGGATGAACAAGGAGGTTAATGGCGGTGAGGAATTTTTCTTTGGACAGAATGACCAAAGAGTCATTGATTACATTTAGATGAACTTCTTGGGGGTTATCGAGTGGGCGATAGGCTGAGAAGGCACATCTGAAGAGAGTTGAAATTGGGACAACATCTGTGAAAGCACCGAATGGACCAAACAGAGGGTGATTTTTCAGGAACTTGATCATGAGTTTTGTGGGAGCATTTGTAACACCGTGAATTTTTAAAATAATTTTTTTACAAATATAAAAACATTTCACATTTAATTTCATAAAACATTAAGTTTAAAATCCCAATTCACATCATACAAAATCCCAAGATCATATATATATCAAAAATCCCATGCATGTGTACAGATCAAGCCGGCACCTTCCCACGGTCATCGGTAGTACCTGAAACAACAACACTAACACTGTAAGCACGAAGCTTAGTGAGTTCCCCAAAATACCACACACATAACACATATTAGCCACTCGAGGCTATAACTCTATGGGTCCGTGCACCCAAACTCTGTGAACCCTCAGGTTCTAACTCTGGGAACCTTCCGGTTCCAACTCTATAACATGCACAACATAAATCACATAGAAATAATGCAGTACAACACATCACATACACATATCATACAAATACTCTGTCACATAACTCTGGTTACCTACTCAAAGTAAAGTATAGTGAGAAGACTCACCTCGCGTATCTCGGTATCTCACGAATCCTGGAAATCCCTCGTGCTCGATCCTCAGAGCTCTAATCCTCCTATAACACCATATATCTCTAATTAACACTTTTATCACTAAGGTTGACTATCCCTAAGAAGTCAACGCAGGTCAACTCTGGTCAACGGTCAACGGTCAACGTTCAAATTTGACCGGACTCGGCGAGTGCACTAGGGCGACTCGGCGAGTCTAGACATTTTCACCAACTCTCTAGGATTCCCTTTTTGACACGTCGATTACTCCCTTGACTCGACGAGTTCCACCTGGTAAGAATCGCGGGGCCACCCTGACTCAACTCGCCGAGTCTCAAGAACAACTTGGCGAGTTCCAGTTCGACTCAATACACCTGTCAACCCTCTCTAACTCTCCCTGACTCACTGAGTCAACCCATGACTCAACTGGACCACTCACTGAGTGATCTAAGGGCCATCTTCAACCTACTCGCCGAGTCTGTTCGTCGGACTCGGCGAGTCCATGCCATGCAACAACTCAAACTTGCTTCTGAGGTCAGATCCGCCCTAACAATTCATAGATCTGGCCTTCCTAAGCTGATTCATCACGTAAAGTCCTTATCTTGGTGTTCATAACACACCCCATGGCTCATAAATGGTGTTTTGACCTTAGGCATAAGGATTCCAATCCAAAACCCCCCATGGATTCAGAAAAAGCTTGGGCAAAGGGACACTCTGGACCTCCAACGGTCCAGATCTATGATCTAAATCGCTTAAGGGACCAAGGGAGCACTAGATCTAGCCACAAAAGGGCTCAATAAGCCCTAAATAAATATAAACATCAACATAGCAGAGGATAGCTCGAAGATAGTACCTCAAATGTGATGTTCTGGACCCCAAACTCTCAGGAAGTGGCTCCTCTTGCTTTCCCTTAGCTGATCCTCCCTTTCCCTTGCAAGATGACACCTCCAAGATCAATAATGGCTTCCTACTTTGCTCCAAACGCTCACACTCGCTAGGGTTTCACTCAAGGGACTGGTGAGCACAAATGACGGCCATAAGGCCCTTTAAATAGGTCCCAAGCCCGAGAAATTAGGGTTTCATTAAACAGTGCGGACTCGCCGAGTCCAAGCACGAACCCGCGTCCAGAATCGCGATCCTACTCGGCGACTCTGAGCTCCAACTCGCCGAGTCCCCTCACAAAACATCAAAATTAAAAGCATAAAAGATACCTGGAAATCCGGGCTGTTACAGCATTGTAAGAAGGTTGTTCTTCAAATATGGCTCTGAAATTGCTTGAAGCAATTATGGGAGAGTCTGAACCAATCGGGTTCACTGATCCAGAAGCCTTGGATTGTTTCTTCGAGACACCGGATTTCACCATTGTTGTGAGTTTGAGAAAGCTTTGAAGAATGCAGAAGAGGGTTGAAGGTTTAGAGAGCATAAACTTTTCTTTGTGGAGAAGAAAGGGGTTTTATAGTGTCTTAATGGAGCGGGAAATGTTTTTGACCTAAGTGAATTTGAGTAAAAACGTTTGGGTTTATCTTTTGAATTAGCGTCTTTAATCTAAGCCACATATTGACAAAAGAGGGATAAAAACTGAATTTGGGATTAACCAGGAAAGGGCTCTGCATTTAATGAAATTTCAGATTTTGTATCACGTCTGGTGAACGTGTGGATGGGGGAGATTAATCCGTTGGATAAAGGGGAAGTTGTAACGGATGTGATGGTTTGGGGTAATAGGAAAAGACATATCAAAAGGATTTGATTTGGAAAATCTTGATGTTGTCATCATACCTAAAATAGGTCTGACACAAGGTTTACAAGAAGAAGAATGTGACAGTTTCTCAAAGGAATGTTTTTATTTAATGTTTTATTTAATGAAGGATCATTAAATAGCACACTATTTTTTTTGTTGTTTTTCAAAAGAATGAACCGTCTGAAGATCAATTAATGTGACTGCGGATGGACACATCATTGCGGATGGTTCCTTTGCTATTGTGGATGACTACAGTGGGAGAAACTGAGAAGAGCACTTGTATAAGAAGTTAGCAATAACAAGCAAGAAAGACCCATGAAAGATAGATATAATATATGGCTGCAGTACATAGACTGCGGTAAACAAAATATACCAAAATCATCTATTATAAATGACTTGCGGTTAGGACCGCAATGGAGACCAAGAGTGGTCTTCAGTACCTATCAATTCAAGAAGAATTGAGGGTCCGGATTCATCATCCCTAACATTTCTAAGAATGCATTGAGTTTGGTAGAGTCAAGTGCTTTTGTAAATACATTAGCAATCTCTTCATGAGTAGGGACAAAGATGGGTTCAATGTTACCTTTTAGAATGTGGTCTTTGATGAAGTGATAACGTAGTTCAGTATGTTTCATCTTGGAGTGTTGAATAGGATTATGAGAAATCGCTATGGCACTTTCAGAGTCCTAGTAGATTGGTATCCACAACATTCTGTATCTGTAGTCTAACAGTTGTGTCTTCATCCATAGAACTTGACAACAATAGCTAGATGGGCCACATATTCGGCTTCTATGGTAGACAATGAAACACATATTTGTTTCCTTGAGGACCAGATGACGAGTCTACCTCCCAAAAATTAACATCCACCTAAGGTACTTTTTCGATCAAGTTTACATCCATCATGATCCGCATCGGTAAATGCTTGAAGACTGAAGTTATTGCCTGATGGGTACCATAGACCAAGAGATTTGCTTCCTTTCAGGTACCGGAGAATTTATTTGGCTACGATCATATGTGACACTTTTGGTTTAGCCTGATACCTTGCACATACACCAGTTGCAAAGACAATGTCCGGTCGGCTTGCGGTGAGGTACATAAGAGAGCCAATGATACCTCTATAAGTCTTGTGATCCACAGATTCGTCTGAGGGATCAGCAAATATCTTATAACCGAAGGCCATAGGGACCTTATCTAAGGAACAGTTATCCATAGAGTCTTTCTTCAATAATTCAGTGGTGTATTTCTCTTGATGAATGAATATCCCTTGCTGGATTTGTTTGATTTGAAGACCTAGAAAGAAATTAATCTCTCTATTCATGCTCATTTGGAATTTGTTTTTCATGAGCTTAGCCAATTCATCCACCATTCCTTGATCAGACGATCTGAAGATGATATCATCCACGTATATTTGTACAAGCATAAGGTGGTCACCATTTGCTTTTCTAAATAACGTGGGATCAATCACTCCTCTTTTGTAACCTAAAGAGACTAGCAATTCAGAAAGAGTCATATACCAAGCTCTGGGGGCTTGCTTCAGACCGTACACTGCCTTTTGAAGCTTGTAGATAAACCACTTCTCTCAATTCCCCATTGAGAAAAACACTCTTAGCATCCATTTGGTGTACCTTGATGTTTTTGTGGGCAGCATATGCTAAAACGATTTGGATGGCTTCCATTCGTGCCACCGGAGCATATGTTTCATCGTAGTCAACACCTTCAAGTTGACTGTACCCCTTTGCAACCAGTCTTGCCTTATTTTTGATAACCGACACCAGATTCATCTAACTTGTTCTTGAACACCCATCTTGTTCCACCAATAGTATGGCTTTGCGGTATGGTAACAAGTTGCCGCACCTTGTTCCTTTTGAATTCTTCCAGTTCTTCTTGCATTGCAGAAATCCAGTCAGATTCCAATAATGCTTCTTTGATCGATCGTGGCTCGACTGCGGACATAAATGATGCGTAGTGACAATGATCAGATAAGTCCTTGGCAGATCGAGTCTGGATATTTGTGAATGAGTTGCCAATAATTTAACCTGGTTTGTGGTCCTTCGTCCATACATGTAGATGAAGCATCATATGATCAGCGGCTGCGGTAGAGGGAATGTCTTTAACATCAGAAGTTTCTTCGGTTGGTGATGGCGGTTCCCCCTGGATTTGAGAACATCCTGCGGAATCATCTTGGCTTGTTTGAGCGAGAATGAAATTTTCTTGAGCAGTTTGGAGAGGTTCCCCCTGGATTGCTGATGAAGTTCCTCTGGAACCTGAGAAGGTTCCCCCTGGACTTTTGATGGGAGAATGATGATCCTTGAATCGGTTCTAGTGTCAATGTTCTCTATGAGTTCATCATCAGAATCCGAAGATACATTTTCCGCGAATAGGAACTTGAGCATCATCAAGTACTGGAACCTTGATGGTTGCCTGGATTGCTGATGGGAGTTCCTCTGGAACCTAAGAAGGTTCCCCTTGGACTTCTGATGGTAGAATGATGATCCTTGAATCAGTTCTAGTGTCAATGTTCTCTATGAGTTCATCATCCGAATCCAAAGATACGTTTGATGGTAATGATTTTCTACGAATAGGAACTTGAGCGTCATCAAGTACTGGAACCTCGATGGTTGTTGCTTGATCCATAGTAGAGCTTTCCCCCTCAACCGGAGAGGTGAAAGTATTGAGAGATGCTACTTTGGATAGAGATGGACCAGAAACATCAGCGTGTTGCTATTGAGCAACCGGTGACACAAGAACTTTGGATAGTTTCTTTGTTTCAACAGGGTCAAAAAGATCGTCATAATTGACTTCAATTAGATTTAAAGGACCTGAAGAAGCAGGAATGTCACTTTCCATGATTGTGGTGGTTTCAGTGGATGGAGGGGGTGTTGCGGATATAAGAGTCATCGAATTTCACATCGAAGCTTTCAATGATTAGCCTTGTATGTCTGATGAGAACCCGGTAAGCAACCTTGTTCGTAGAGTAGCCAAGAAAGATGCCTTCATCAAACTTTGGTGCAAATTTGTTTAGATGATCTCTGTTGTTGATCACAAAACATCTACACCCAAAGATATGAAAGAAGCGAACATTTGATTTGCGGTTGTTGAGGCCCTCATATGGTGTTTTATTTAGGCGTTTGCACACAATGCTTCGGTTTTGAACAAATCATGCGGTTGCTACAGCTTCAGCCCTGAAGTAAAGAGGAAGGTGTGCAAAGTTGAGCATGGATCTGGCTGCTTCGACTAGTGTACGGTTCCTTCTCTCTACTAATCCATTTTGTTGGGGTGTATAAGGAGCTGAAAAATTGTGAGTGATACCTTTAGACACCATGAACTTGTTGAGAGGATGATTAGTGAATTGGGTTCCATTATCACTGCAGATGTATCTTACTGGCAGCTTGATCTGAAGTTCTATTTCTTTGCTGAAGTTGATGAAAATTTGCGGTGTTTCAGATTTGAGTCTGAGGAAGAAAACCCATGTGCAGCGAGTGAAGTCATCTACTATAACCAATATATACTTTTTATGATGGAGACTGGCTACAGTTGATGGACCGCAGAGATCAATGTGTAGAAGCTAAAGTGGTTAAGATATTGAAGAGTCAATCACCATGGAGTGACTTGCTTTGGACTGCTTACCACATTCACAAGCAGGACATAGAGTGTCATTGCTGAACTTGAGAATAGGCAGTCCTCTGACCAGCTCTCTAGTGATCAAAGTGTTGATGTATTTGAAGTTGAGATGCGTGAGCTTGCGGTGCCATAGCCAGCTGACTTCGGATACAGCTTTGGAAAGGAAGCACAGCTGCGGTTTGCCAATGATGAGAGAGACATCTAGAGGATACATGGTACCCTCGGATCATGACTTGATCAAGCAGGTGCTCCTATGACTTGTCATTACGTAACATAATTGATAATCGAATTCAACTCGATGGCCTGCCTTACATAGTTGGCTAACACTGATGAGATTGTGTTTAAGGCTTTCTACATAAGCAACCTTTTGAATTGAGAAGTTCCCCGTAGTGAGTACACCGTAACCTCGGATGATTCCATTCGCATTGTTGCCAAATGTAACATTTCCACCATTGCAAATTGGCCTGAAATCCCTAAGGTATTCTAAACTTCCGGTCATGTGCAAGGAACAGGCACTGTCAATTAACCATTCGTCTTCTTGTTCCTCCTTTCACAAAGCCTGAGAATTACATGATTAGTTTAGGCATCCAAACTAGTTTGGAGCCTGGAACAATAGGTGAGTTTCTGAGTGATGCATGGACCGAGGTTGCAGGGACAGGTTTCATGTCAACTTTTAAACCTAGTCCTGTGTGTTTGTGAGATTTTGGAGTGTTGTGTGTGTTTGTAAAGTTACGAGGTTTCTGAGTTTGGCAACTACACTGAGACCCACCGGTTGAGATTTTGTCTTTTGTTCTGACACCACGTTTGGTCAGCGGTCTAAAGGAAGAGTTGTTTGGCTTTTGACTAGACTGAGGTTGAAAAGATTTGACATGAGTGTTGTTAGTTTTCTGAAAAGTTTGTTTTGAAAAAGGTTTAGCACATGTAGATCTTTGTGTCCTTTTTGCTAGATTTGGTAAAATACCCTTCCACTTGTTAAAATTTTGACGTGACTTTAAATGTGTTGGAGTGGGAAAAATACCTTTCCATTTCGGATCATCTGAGGAATAGATTTGAAAAACACTATTTCGAAAAGACTTTACACTCTTTTGAATTGAGTCAGATGAATTAGGAATGACTGTTGAAACTGTACATTCCTTTTTGGATGTTTTCTTGGTAGTAGGGTTTTTTTGAAAAATAGTGAGAGAAAACAAATTTTTCTGGACTTTTGGATTTTTGAGATCTGACATGCTTTTTGTTTTTTTGAAAACATTTGTCTATTTGTGCCTCGGGAGCGAATTTCTTCTATGAAAGCATTTTTAGCTAAGGATTTTGGTGAACCGCAGTCTCTGTTATTCAACTGCGGTTTCTTAGAATCCTTTGAAATTTTGTGAAAATGTGGGCTTGAGTCCTCAGAACTTGAAGATTCTAGGATTTGTAAACATTGACCCACTTCAAAGTTTTCTATGGGTAATTCATGATAAATCGTTTGATGAGTGGCAGAACATTTGTTCGAGGAATGCGGTAAGGTTGACTTGACTACCGCATAGTAAGTCTTAGTGGGGACCTCAATGGGACTTTTGTGGGACTTTTTACTATAATGAGCGACGCTGCAGTATGAGGACAGAGATGGAAAGTCTTTAGAGACTTCATTGTCCTCAATGACAATTTCTTCATCGACTACGGATGAGTTTTGAGAATATGGGAAAGTAGTGCCACTTATGGGAATTTGATCACATGTGTGACCCGAAACCTCAGGCACAATTTCCTCAATGACACAATTGTTGCTTAGATTATGCAGTCTACCGAAGTGAGTTTTGATGTCTTCGGGAAAAGTCGTGTCATTGACTAGGAAATGAAATTCTCGGTCTGGAGGGACATATACTCTGTCTTTGTTGAACCGGGGTGAGGAATCCATTGCGGTAGGATACCCGCCAAAAGAAAAAAAAAAGGGGGGGGGGAGCAACTACGAAGCTTCATAGACTTGACAAGTCGCTCCGCTTATAGAATATAATGAAGCAAGCTAGCGACTCTCCTAGTAGTGAAGGAAAGGGGCATTCGGGAAGCGACTAGTGGCTTCTGGAAAAGCTTCTAGAAGGCCGACCACTACATAGAGAGATCCATATACCAATCATGAGCGATAGCGAAGCCTAGAGAGGCGCAACGCAAGATTCAAGAGCTTAGAAAGGGCTTAGAAAGGGTTAGATTTCACCTATGATCAGATCACTGGGCAACCATAGTTTACCTTTTTCGTAGTGTTGTTAACGTTGTTGAAAGCTCATTAATTATTTAAGTAGGCCTCACTTTTCGGAGCTGCTCCCAGCTCACATAATGGTGGAGGAGGTGCCGTGAAGATCTAGGAGTGTGAGTAGTACGAGCTGAAAGGCTCCCATACTGTTTGGAGGGTAGGGGGCATAGATGCCAAAGCGTTAACCTTAAAGCCTGATGGGGAAGAATCCCTCTTCTGCATAAACACAGAAAGGAAAGTCAACAGTCCCAAAGCCTATTCTTTCAAAGAGCGCATTCCCCGCACCCTGTTATCTAGCGACTCTTTCTGTGTGTGGTTCTCTTTTATACTCTTGATCTGGGAAGCAGGCACTCTTCTGTAAACCTTTGAGAGGGTTCGTAGCCTTGCTAATGGTTTTCAACCTCACTCAGGGCGAATCTAAAAAAGTTTTTTTTAAGTGTTCATAAATCGTCTGTGAACAAATTCAAGAGAAGACAGATCCATAGGCAGCATAAGAAGGCTTTCGCTAAACAAGAGAGAGCTTCACAAGAGAAATAAGTCGATTCCTTATTTTCTTCTATTATAGGTAGCGCGCACAGGAAAGAGAGAAGAACGACAACAAGATATCAACAGCCCCAAGGAAGTTAAGCTCAGAAGGCAAGAATTTTTCTATACTCCTCACTGGGATAGAAGGAATTTATCTGACATAAGCGAAAGAAGGAGTTGATTGGTATTACCGGATCACAGTCCCTAGCTATCTTCCAAATAGATCTCCTTTTTGCATTGCCTTTTCGATAGCACAACTAAAGATCTGGTCTGCATAACTGCTGCCATCTACACTTGGAGGAAGGGACCGGAAAGAGCCTATTCGAGAACAGTAAGAGCAGACAATGAATGTGCTTGTGTCCTCTTCTTTTACTATTATACCTGCCCATGGAACTGTGCACAACCGATTTGTAACAACCAAGAAGAGCGGATACGTCGTTCTTTATCTTTCAAAGAGCGCTCCCGATGGCTAATGTATTGACCTCTTAAAGCATTTCAACAGGCTTGTACAGATAAATGTATCTTTAACCACTTTATAGCCTTGGCAGATTTGCTTTCTTTCCCACTTTCGACTGGGTTTAAAAGGACGATGGAAGCGAAAAGATCACACAGAAAAAGCCGAAATCGGTGTATTGCCTGGGAATGATAGGCTTGTTGATTGCAAGTGCTATCTTAGATCCATTTTGAAAGGTCGGTTTAGTAAGAAATTTTTTCAAGAGAAGGAAGCTTTAAGCAATGAGACTCATCGAAGAAAGGGTTGTGACTATATGGATGTATCGAAAGACGGATGAAATAGATTCTCATAGCCTATCCCTTGTCATGTCTCCTACCTACGTTCCAACCAGTAGTAAGCAGCTAACCTTCCTGCCCGTCCGGGGTTATCTCTGCTCGGTTCCGCAATGAATCCCAGATCCATCCATTTGAGGGGGGTCAAATTATGCGCTCTTATAGTTTCTTAGATAGAAGGGTTCAAAAATCATATACTTTTTCGATGCCCTCTATCGGCGATAGTTCGACGGACCACTTTTGCGATGTCTGTCACATGAAGAAGTCGGGCTCTACTGTCAGATTTCTGAGTGGGTACCCGTTGGGCTATTTTGGCGCATGACCTCTTTTCATGTTGTCCCACCACCTAATTATTTGGTGGTGTGCAGAACTTGTGTACCCGGGAAGGGTGTTTACCAACTACACCATCCCCAGGAATGACGTAGTAATCGCGGATGAGAATGTCGCGACCCATTACAAGGAGTCCCGTAACAATGGCTTCAGCATCCTAGCCCTCGCTATGAAGGTGAAGCACGTCGAGCTTTGTGACTCTTAACAATACAATATGACGGTCTTCTCCGTTGACGACCTTTCGATCTTCTCCGGTTCTCACTTTTATATCATATCAGCAACGTCAGGTTCCACATTATGCCGAACCATTTCTTGTCAATCGCGGATATGGAGAAGCTTCCGGTGGGGACTGCTCCGCCAACATCGGAACGAGGCAAACTGTTGCTCATCACAACCTCTGGTGCTGGTGGAGGTTTGACCTCGGTGCCAATAAGGATGAACTATGTGAGGATTAAGGTGCCGAACGTCATCTGCAATGTCAAGATCATGGTGCATAGTGTGTACTTGCCATTTCCACATATTAATCCTGTGGTTGCGGCTTACGATAGTATCCTAGGAGGCTCAAAAGTCTCAGGAGGAGATCAGACGATGGAAGGAACGTGTGCTACTCTGGATGGGCATGAGGTTGTGGTGAGTCTCCAATGCCTCAGGTAAAGCCAATGGTGGAGATCGAAGATCACCATGGCCTGTAATTAATCCGGAAAGTGTTGCTTTGGTGACACGTCTCCGTTTATTTGTTGTCTTTTTTGTGGTCAGTCAAAGACAGAAGAAAGGGGCCGAGGAAGGGGAAGCCCTTCGATTACCAATCCGGTCCATGTGCTGGCTTGGCATGGAAGGCAACCCGAAAAGTCTTTTTCGCGGCTTGTTTTAAGCTCAATGCTTAGCGCAGAGTTATGGCTTTACCCCTTCTTAATCTAGCATTGCTACTCTTCTTTGGGAGCATACCGACAGCCCACCACTGGAACTTGTTTTGCTCTCGCTCGACTCACTCCTGCCTGTCTTCTTCCAACCATAATTCACTTTAAGAAAGATCCTTCAATTCACTACAGTTGGAACCTCACTGACCTTCTCGGGCAGTTACTCTCAGCTTGACCTTTCCTTTCCCTCCCAAAGTCCGTCGGGCCGACGACAACCCACGACAATCATACTAGGACTAACGAGATCTCTCTCTCTCTCTCTCTCTCTCTCTCTCTCTCTCCCTATTTTGTTGGTTATTGACCAACGGAAAGATAGGGAGAATGAAATGGGATTGTGTCAACAGGCCCCTCTTCCGGCAAAAAAAAGCCCGCTTCTCTTTGTCTTCGAGCTTGAATTCTTCAATCCACTGACATAGATAATTTCTATTGTTTTCTTTTGTATTGTGTAACCCAAATCCCATTCCTTTAAGAATGTATCTGGTTCCATTTTTCTTTCGTTAGTTAAGCCACCTTTTTCTAAAAGGGATTGTAGTAATTCTGTTTTTATACTCTTTAAAATGGCTCTCTCATATTGAGAAATTCTGTCTAGTGGCATTCGATCACAGAATCCATTGACAGCTGCATAAATAAATAAAATTTGTTTTTCAATTAGAAGTGCAGTGAACGTGAGTAGGATCTTGAAGTTTTAGAGAGGGATGCTATTGCCACTCCTTCACAAGCCCGATTCCGATGGTTATGGTTACAACAACAGTGAACCTTCCGGGTCTTGACTAGGAGGCTCTGCGAAGACGCTTCTTTGGTGTTCTTCCGACTGATGAAAACCAACTAGCCAACCAGAAAAAAGGCTTCTGTCCTTGGAACTCAAGCTGATTCTATTCCGGACAAGAAAGCAAAGTCGGGGACCTAGGTGGGAGGAACTGACTTGACTGGTCCAATTCCGGTACTTAGTCATTCTATTGACAAAGAGAGGGCACCAAATGCCTTTGAAGGATCTTCACACAGGGAAAGAGCTCCTAAGTGCTAAGTATGACAACACTCTCCACCCTGGGTAAAGGTCTATGAGGTGTGTGATGTCTTCCCTTCCTGAGTTAGTGCCAAAAGAATAGTAAGCAATGATCATGTTGCCAGCATGCTATGCGACTAGTCGATTATCTTACTAAGCTAAGAACTCGATCTCCATCCAAGAAAGTCAATAGATATTTTTTTATGGCTTTCAGTGCCCCTAACACGAGATCATCGAACTACACTTGAATTAAGAGGTTCACTTCACTGCTGGTATGCTTTTAGACTCTTCATTGAATGACGACTGACTAGCGGATTCAAGGAACGAAGATGGCCCACTACCTACATCTATACTGGACTCCTGACTGTTAACAAACTTTTTCTTTTTTCGATTTTGAGTTCTTTTTAGAAGAGAGAAAGAGTTGAAACAAAGGGTAAGCTCTCTAGATGAATTGCTCAGAGCTGTTCACTTTCACAAATAGCGCAATACTTCTTCGTGAATCTCCGCTATTTGAATATGGAACATCGTAACAACGAATAGGAATGAAACGGCTATAGCTCCTATATGAACTACTGGGAAGATCATAGCGAAAAATTCGACACCTAACAAAAGAAGTAAACTTGAAGTGTTGCGAAAGACTGGGATGGGAAACAAAACATAATGTATCGGATTTTTAGCACGTACAACCATCAAACCAGAGACCAAAGCAAGGCTTGACAAAACAGAAAGTATCATAGTACGTCGTCCTTCCCTGAAATGGAACTTTCATGCTGGAGCAAGAACTAGCATGAAAGTCGATCTATTACAACCAGCGCGGTTGTTCGTATTTCATTTTCTTCTTCCAAGCCCTTCTTTCTTAGCACTGAGTTACTTACGGAATCTCAAATCTCTCTCGCTTCTTCAGCTTGTTCCTGTTTGTCTACTCGAGACGGGGCAGGCAACCCACATACATGAAGAGAAGAATAGAGAGGGAGTTATCCTTCTTAAACTTGGGAAGTTTACTACTAGAAATTAGGAAGGGCTTTAAGTAGGCCGTTTGCTATTGATATAAGTGCTGCTCCCCTTTATACGGCTTGGCTTCGCTATCGCTTCTATGTAGTGTAGTGGTCGACCTAAAAAGTCGTATTCCTGCCATGCCTATTATCCAGTGCTAGAAGCTTCGCCAAAAGCAAGCAAGACGAGGTCGCTCTGCTTCGTAGACAAGGCTTGTTCCGTACTTGACTTACGAGCTCGTGTAGTACTCGCCCCTATCTCTTCTCTAAAGGGGCACACACTCGCTGTCTACTAAATGAGCTTACGAAGCGATCTGGGAGTGAAGCCTTCAATTTAGTTGCTTCCCCCTTTTTCTTTTCCCTCACCCTACCCTTTCATTTCCACTTAAGCTTCCCCGATTTGGGGGATTAATTGATTGGATACCTGAGAACCATTATATTTCCTAGGAACAACTTCTACGACGAAAGACAGGGGTCGGGTTTGTTTGGCATCTATGCCCCCTGCCCTCCAAACAGTATGGGAGGCTTTCAGCTCGTACTGCTCACACTCCAAGATCTTCACGACACCTCCTCTACCATAGTGTGAGCTAGGAGTAGCTCCGAAAAGCGTCTAGTCTCTGCCCTTGTCTCTGGGCAGCCTTTGATCATCTCAGTGAGCCTTCCCCTTATACATGAGAGAGTTCGTGATAAGAGTTTCCGAGTGAGGCGAGGGGCTCCTCTCAATCGACGAAGACTTGAGTCCCCTACGGCCAGTACAATGTGCTAGTCGCATCTTCTATAAGGCTGGCATCTAATATAAAGAAAGTTGTCCTTGTGGACTCTGTCTCATCTTTTTTTATTAACTATATTCATGCTTCATGAAAAAAAAATGTAGCAATCCGCTTCGCACCTTTATCCCTTTCTTTTTTGGGGGAAAATGCATTCTCACAACTTCCTATTGAATCAAAAAAATGCCTACACCCATGCTCTGTGGAAAAGTCTTCTCCAGAAGTTTTATACTAAGCCCTCCATTTGACCAAATTTTCAATAGCTTCACTTTCATTGAACAATTTTTCGATTAAAAGATTTAAACATACAATTTCACTTTGAGCTAAATCTCCCTGGTTCAAAGCTGTCTCTAATTGGGTTTCACTCAACATTCTTGCATTTTTTTTCTAACTCTAAATCTCTTTCTAACATAGCCATTTTTAGTCTTTTGTTATCCAGTCGTCCTTTCACATGGAACATCTCTAGGGACGCAATGTTCTTCTCGTCTAAGGCTTTGTTATAGTCTGTAAGGACGATAGCACATGTGTCATTAAGATTATCTATTTAAGGTTGACAATCATGCATGCTATAGTTTAGAGTTTGGATCATGAGTTTTACCTGTTCGACGATGCTTAGAGTTCCATCCTTTGCCATGTAGCAGTAGTTTTTGTTCATCTTTGTATACCCATCATCATCCGCAGTCGCCAACATGCAGATCTTCCTTTTTCCATTAACACTGCTGATGGCTTCATCTTCATCTCTGGATGACCAAGCTTGATGGTCTCTTTTGACATGGGCTACGTATGCACTTGCTTTCTCCTTTTCTTCCAACTCTTGAGCCATTCTAAGGTAGAATGCTATGTCTTTAACTACATTGGCCTTACAATCTCTTGCAAAGTGATTCTCTTTGTTGCATTTGTGACAAACTACAACATTAGTCTTGTCTTCTGAGGGAGTACCAGAGTCAGAGGTTTAAGTAGGCTGCAGTGCTTCCTTTGGTTGAGTATTGTGAGATTGCGGTGGTGGATGAGAACTTTTAGGATAATGTGATTGGTTTGTTTGTGGTTTGAATTTACGATTGAAGGGTGGTTTGATGAATTGTTGATTTTTGAGAAAAGAGTGAGGTGGTAGTCGTTTGAATTGTTTGCTAACTAGAGAAATTGCCTTTTGAAATTCTTCTTCATCATCATACTCTGAATCAGCTTCGTATGACTGCGGTGAATTGTCATACGAGGGAGTGTAAGGTTGATTATGTGGAGTTTGACCTATGAGAGCAAGAGGTCCTCCGAAGTCAGCACAATCTTTGAGTACGATGGATTCCTGTGCTTGCAGTTCCCCATAGAGTTGGTAGAGTGACAACGAATGAATCTTTCTATCACCTTGAAGTATCATTTTAGCCGTAGTCCAATGTCTTCTCAATCCATTAAGGAACTGAAGGTTTGTTTCATGGTTACTGCGGATGGCGCCCGCATTTGATAACTTGGTGACAATCAGGTTAAATCTTTTGAAGGAGTCTTCCAAACTTTCACTTGTGTGAGCTTTGAAGTTGTTGCATTCATTGAGTGCAGTTGTAAGCTTCTTGTCTTGAGCTTGCTCTGAGCCTTCGTACAGATTCTTGAGAACATCCCAGATCTCTTTTGCTGATTTGTAATTTATGATAATATCGAAGTTGTCAGGAGCAACTCCTCAGGAGATTTCATAAAAGGCAACAACATCATTTTCCATTTTATCGAGATCATCCTTGGTGGGACTAATCATCCTAGTCTTGTTGTAGCTTCGTCAGTTTGTACTGGTGTAAGGACTGGGACATGTGGTCCTTCTTCCACGGATCACCATACATCTCTACCAAGTCTCCTTAAGTATCTTTCCATTCTTTGTGACTAGTGATGATATTTATTTGCAACTAGTAATGGAGCTCGATTAGAACCACCAACACTGTTGGAAACATTCAGAGATAACGATTGTGCCATGTTTTGAAGTGTTTTTTTTGTTTTAGAAATATGCTTTAGTGGTATAGAAGGCTCTTCGAAAAATCAGAGTTCCGATTTTCAAAAATATGGCTCTGATACCAATTGTTGAGAGAAAAACTTTGAGACACACTTGAACAAATGCTAGAACAAGTATATAGCGGAATAGTTAATCTCGGAGGATCTAAAAGCTCAACAATAATATTTAGAGTTAGATGTTAGAGAGTTAGTTGCGGAAAAGTAAAGAAATGTAAATGACAACAATTGTTATAGCAAGTATACACTTAAGTTGATTCATAACGAGGAATGCATTCAAGCCAAGTTAATAAGTGAGATCAAACTTAGTGATTAAGTCTAAAAACTCTTGCTCCAAAGAGAGCTTGTGATTGATTATGAGAGTAAGAAGAGCGAGTAAGTGAGATAGAAAAGATAACTTCAGAGATGTGTATTAGAATTAGATGTGATACACTACTTGTTTACAAGAGAATGAGCTCTATTTATAGAGACTCACTAAGATCACTAGATTACATCTCTAAGAGTACCCATGCAAGGCATAATGGACAATAGAGTGTATTACAAAAAGACAAAGTAAAATAATCTATTAAAGACTTCGGTAGATAGAGACTGCGGTTGGTGACTGTTGATGAAGAGACTCGACTGTGGTGGCATGTTGGCTGCGGTAGCTGAAGTTCAAGAGGGTCACTTTTTATGATTCAACAATCACGCTATTTTAGAACACAATTACATATACAATAGAAAATATAGGATTTTCTGGGGAAAAACATGTTATGCTTTCAAATGAATAAACTACAGATTTCAAATACAAATATGCTTATGAACTCATCAACTTAATTGTTGAAACTCTTTTCAAAACTACTTGTATTTTCAAGAAATCGTTAAACAGGTATCAACAGGTTTTAAGGAAGGAAAAGTTATATAATTATGTTTGTAAATTATACTGTTGGTGTCAAACATACAATCAGTTGAACACAGATGTAAAGTTATATTTCATGAATGTAATGGATGTTGTACTGTGATTACTATTATGATTTGTTGTGATATTGAACATGACGTCCTCCGCCCCCGAACATTTCCGCCGTTCATTTTTGGGGGTGTGACACATATGAGTTGAAGTTTATCTATTCCTTGTACCCTTAGAGGGATAAAAGCGATATTTGTGGGCCTTTCGATGATTTAGTGATGACATCCCTAAGTGCTTGGCCAAGCTTGGACTGATTTGATTTGTTCAATTAGTTAGTCGTCATAAATCGGAAATCGGGAAACAATAGATGGAATGATAGAATGATTAAAATCCATGTCTCAGTCCATAATATATCTAGAATGGAGGAATATATGATCCCTTATCTAATGGACGCGTCATTGACTAGGTTATAGTTCGACAACGACTTTTAAGAGCTACGATTGCTAGTTGGGTTGTGGAGTCGTACTTCCAATTATAGTTATTAGACTTATCTAAGTGGGAGACTGTTGGAGTAATGTCTAATTCTATAACTATATTTGGTATGTACTTGACCCGAGAGTAGCATGGTCCATTTGGGTTGCATGGCACTGGAACAATCTGAAGGATGGATAATTGAGAATAGGTTATTTATGGTTTATTAATATATTATAGGTTATAATGTATTAATATGATATCATATTATTTAATTAGTATCGATCAAGAGTTAATTTGGAATTAATTTTGTGATCAAAAGAGAGTGTAAATCATTCATTCTTATAGTGTGGGCTTATGAATCCATAGTTCTTTATGTCGGGCTAAACCCATGTGGTGACCCATGGATGATCCATGGAGGTTTAAACCCATGGAGCATGTGGAATATGGAAGATCATGCACATTAGGGTTTTCATGGTGTAACCCTAATTAAGACACGTTATATAAGAACCCCTCTAGCTCATGAAATTGGCACTAAGGTGACACACAAGAGGGCTAGCCGATTTTATGAGTGCAAGTGACCTCCTCTAAATTTTCTCCATTGTTGGTGGTGTTGTGTGATTCCATTTGAGGTGCAACACTTGGGGCACTAAGCTCTTAAAGGTTCAAGGCATTCCACTACAACAAAAGGTATGTCATCTAACTAGAATTTTGTAGTATAGATACTCATTTGTACTCTAGATAGGATGGTACTTTGGAAACTTAAAGTTTACATGTATATTAGAGAAAACATAAATCCAAAGCATCTAGGGTTGTAGGTACACCATAGGAGTGCTAGAATGCTCAAAACCCATCAAAATCTATGTATATAGATAAAGATGAATGTTAAAGTTTTAAACTATTTATGCACATGTAGACAATATATTAAAAGAGATGAAGATACAAGATTTCTTTGAAGGATTATTGGCATTTCCACATGGCATATTTTGACCATGCAGCAAGAGGACCTACACCTAGGTTTGAGGTAGATAAAATGACTTAAATTCTATTTTCTTTGACAAATAAATTCATCATTTATGACATTATGCACAAGGATAGGTATACGATTATGCTATGGACATATCATAAGATACCAATAACATACATGGAAAAGCCATTCGATGACTGTGAGGACATTCGAAGATAGGTAAGAAGAACTGACAGAATATACATGTGTTAATCTATTAAAAAGAATTTCTTTATGTAAAGGAGCTACATAAGATGTTGACTTCAAAATAGATAGATATAATTATGAATTATAAATAGGTTATGACTTCATTAAGAATGAAAAGTTATTTTTGTCCAAATGAGTTTGAAGAAAAACATAATTGCTCACTGTACCATAGAATTCACATACACTGCTACTTTAGAAGTTGCAATCAAATGTGATTGGATGAATGAGTTCACTAAAAAACTAGGCTGAGTCCTACTTTTCAAGGATCACCTAGATATCTTTTATGACTTCAAGAGTCTGCTTAATCAATTTAATAAACTCTACGTCACATTAGAACACCAATCATATTCTCCATGATATCTAAGTATACTTGGAATAAAGGTAAATATAGAATGACCATATTCACAGATTTCAAACAATTTAAATTTAGTCAGACCCATTAATATGTTCGTCCTTTAAGCTAAGAATGAAAGGTAAAGCTTCAGATATAGAAATTTATCATTCTATAAATGGGATTTGATATGTATTTGGTATTTGGATAATTGAACATTAAGACAACAACTATTATATTGGTTTGATATATTGTTATATGATATTCACATTATACTTGTTGTGTTATATATTAAAACGTATAATACATGAATAATCTAATTATTCTAAAATTCCATAGTCAGTTATAAATGTTGGAGAAATTATGAAGTACGATTAATGTGAATTAGATTGGTTGACATTCATAAGATGAAAGTAGGTAGTTGGTTTTAACCAAGATTTATAGGTATTTTTGTAACAGCCCGAAAACCAGGTACCCTTCTATTTATCACTTCATCCTTATTATGTTCTCTTTTAGGGTTGCATGATTAGCGAGTACGCTGGGCGTAAAAGGTGTACGTTGCGCGTACTCGTACGCTTTATTTGGATGCGTTCACCCTCAGGTACGCTGGGCGTACCCAAGGTTACGCGGGGCGTAACCGGTCCAGACCTAAAACCGTAATTCTTTTGGAGGGCTATAAAAGGAATGTGTGGCTCAACTTCTCAGCCACCATCCTTCAGAGAAAACCCCTAAAGAGAGTGTGCAACCGTCCTTAGGCCATTTGTGAGTATTCTAAGCTTGGTGGTGCCATTTCAAGGGAGCAAAGGAGAAGAGGAGCTCATTAGGGAAGGCTAGAAGTGGTATTCAAGTGTAGATCTGAGCTTAGCAAAGGTTGAGGCTTCATTTCAATGTAAAAAGCTCGGATCTTGTTCTATAGTTCTTGTAATATGCTTCATGTACCATTTTATAGGGTTTTAGTCCCAAAGGTGGAGACTTTTGAGCAAATGGTCTCCATAAGCTTAGATCCTTCGTATTTCTGGTCTATTCGGAGTTGTAGACTCATAAAAATGCAATCTTGGTCGTGAACATTGAACCATGCATGAGATCTAGGCCCTTGAGTTGGAATAGAGTGATGTTATGAAGTGTTGGAGCCTTTATAGCTATGCCAAGGCTAAAAGGTCTCGACTTTATGGGTATAGACGCATAAACAGAGCCGGATCTAGAAGTTGGAGTAATGGCATAACCGATTAAGACCAGAAATGAGGAATGCAAAAGTCTGATGGTTACGCTGGGCGTAACTGCGTGTATTGGGTGGAGACCCCGATCCATGGGTTGGCGATGTACGCCCCGCGTACATCAAGCAGTATGCCCCGCGTACTCGTAGGGTTGACTTTTGTTGACTTTTAGGGTTTTGGTCAACATGAGGACTTTGGGTCAAGGAGGGGTAAAATGGTCTTTTACCCTCTGGGGATTGGTGTTAAGGGGTAAAAGTGTTGTTGTGAAAGTCTTTGAGTATTAATATGATATTTTTATGATTAGGCGAGGTAGAGTCGTCGTTGGACTTTGGGAGATAGTGAGTATGCGAGATCTTAGACTTTCCACGAGGTGAGTCTTCTCACTATACGTACCTTGAGTGGTATTTTGAGTTGACCAGAGGGTCTTATGTGCTATGTATGAGATTATGTGTTATATTTGAGATTTTATGCTATGTGTTATTTGTATGTTGTATGACTATATAGACCGGACCGGAGGGTCCAACGATTCAGACCGGGCCAGAGGGCCCAATGAGCCATGACCGGACCGGAGGGTCCAACGAGCTGCGGGGCTGGAGGGTCCCGCTGAGACATCTTGACAGGAGGGTCGGGTTAGCCTCGAGAGGCGTATTTGTGGTATGTGGTATATTGGGAAATCACTAAGCATTATGCTTACAGTTGTTGTGTTTGATGCCTCAGGTACCAGCGAGGACCGTGGGAAGGAGACGAATTGACTCGTACACACTCACACCGATGGAGTTCACTTTTGAGAGATCTTGGGAATTTGTTTTGAAAACACTGTTGTTTCGGATTTGAAATTGTGATGTGATATACATTTTGTGGTTTTAAAAATTAAAAATTTAATTGGAATTCTACGTTGTTACAAGTTTGTATCAGAGCCTTGGTTTGAGGGATTCGGATGCACCATCAGGCGTATTTGAACTCAAACCGAGGATTTGAGGAATTTTACAGCCAAAACTGCAAATTTTAAAAAAAGAAAAAGAAGTTTTGGAAACGAGAAAAGTGGATGGTGTGTACGGTCAGCCAGCACCCGAACGGTGAATCCCCAAAATACCCTTACATTATATGTTATGAGTTATGAGATATTGTTTTATGCATGATAGAGAGGCTAGGTATTCCTATAAGGACTAGAGTGGTCTGATTTGTGATACCTTAGCCTAGGAGATTACTGCTGCTATGAGATACTTTGAGAGTGAGTAGGTAGTAGTGAGGAGCTTATGATAGGTCTACTGAGGGTAGCCAATGCATAGCGAGAGTAGAGTATTTATGACTTGGGATCCTAGGAGGAGGACATGGATTGTATATTGATTCGATGTGGACAATAGTATTGGGCCCGTACTATTGAAAACACCGGATTGGTGCGTAGTCCAATAAGAATCCTTGGGGATACCAGGAGTTAGGATGTTTGAGTTATCGAGTGTGAGTATACTCGAGAGTATCCCTGATATTTCTTATGTTGTATTTCAAAGGTTGATCATGGTCGGGACACGCCATAACCCCGAGAGTAGTGGGGCGAGCGATGAGGAGATCCGTCGGAGCATCCATGAGGAGGTGGTTGCTGCCATCAGAGCCGAGATTCCGGAGATGTTTGGGTCTATTAAGACCACACTGATCAAGACGTTTGATGAGCGTTACGCTGCTTTAACTGATGCTGCAGCCACCGTAGCTGTTGCTGCTGCGAGACCCCAGGGTGGTGATTCATTGTTGTACCGAGAGTTCAGCAACACGAAACCACCGGAGTTCGATGGTACACAGGATCCGATCGCCGCTATGAGGTGGATCTCAGACATGGAGCGGTGTTTCTATACGTGCTCGTGTCCGGAGCACTTGAGGGTGCGATTCGCACTCAACCAGCTTCGCTTGGGGGCGAAGGACTGGTGGAAATTCATGACTGCGAGCTATTCTATAGCTGAGCTGACTGCAATGACCTGGGAGAGGTTTACTGCGATGTTTCGTGACGAGTATGTTCTCCAGGTGGAGAGGGAACGTTTAGCTCAGGAGTTTCTGACCCTCAAGCAGGGGACAGAGTCGGTGACAGTGATTACGAGGATGTTTCATGAGCGGGCATTGTTCTGCCCGGAGTTGGTATCCTCTGAGCAAGCTCGCATGAGCCGTTATCTGAGTATTTTGTGGAGGGACATTTGCGAGTTCGTGGCGAACTCGACTTACCAGACATTTACCGAGCTCCAGGAAAATGCCAGGAAGAGGGAGATCGAGCTTGAGACACAGGCGAGGGAGGAGACTGAGTTGCAGAGGGGTGATCGGCGACCGGCACAGTCGCAGCCGGCCGCCAAGCAGGCAAAGCCCGCTGATTCGAGGACAGGCAGTTCGAGGGGCCGCACTTGTGGGAAGTGCGGCAAGAGCCATGACTGGTCGTGCAAGACTGGGGTATGCTACAAATGCGGGAAGGAAGGACATTTTGCGAGAAACCATCCGAAGGGGTTCTCGGTTTGCTGCCATTGCAACCAGACCGGCCATCGGAAGGCCGAGTGCCCCCAGCTTCAGAGATCAGCGCAAGGATCTGCACCTGTGGTTCGAGCTACCGAGACCCGGCCAGTGAAACGCGAAGCACCAAAGGCTAGGGGGAGAGCCTTCCAGCTGACTGCGGAGGAGGTCCACGCAGCACCAGACGTCATGGCGGGTATGTAATCTTTATCTATTTTATGTTGAGTTTATGCTATTGTAATTGCTATATGTTATGCGTAGGTACTTTTCTGAGTTCTGTAACTGCATTGGTTTTATTCGACTCGGGTGGGAGTCGGTCTTTTATATCTTTCGCTTTTACTCGGCACATTAGCATTCCGAGGGAGGCGTTGAGTCGACCTCTGCGGGTTTCCATAGCAGATGAGCGTGAGGTATGTGCTACCGAGGTGATACGTGGATGCATGCCGGAGTTATTCGGGGTGGAGTTCCCGATTGATTTGATTACGATCGCTATGGGGGATGTTCGTGTCATAGTGGGAATGGATTAGTTGAGCCATTTTGGGGCTGTTATAGATTACGAGCGTCAATTGGCGACGATCCGAGATCCTAGTGGGGGACCGCTGACGATTTATGGCGAAGGGACTCGTGGTGGTTCGGTTTTCTGTTCGGCCGCTAGAGAGAGGCGGAGTTTGCAGCAGGGCTGCAAGGGGTTCGTAGCCTATGTGACAGACGTGCGAGAGGCTGCTGGGAGGCCAAGTTCAGTGGATGAGGTGTCGATAGTGCGTGAGTTCCCGGACGTGTTTCCCGAGGAGTTGCCGGGTGTGCCTCCTGAGTGGCAGGTGGAGTTTCGTATCGATTTGGTTCCCGGGGTTGCGCCTATCGCTAAGGCGCCGTATTGACTAGCACCACCAGAGATGCAAGAGTTATCCTCATAGCTGCAAGAGCTATTGGGGAAAGGGTTCATCCGTCCCAATAGCTCTCCTTGGGGAGAGCCGATCCTTTTTGTCAAGAAAAAGGATGGTTCACACCGGATATGCATTGATTACCGGGAGTTGAACAAGTTGACGGTCAAGAACCGTTATCCGTTACCGAGGATCGACGATCTATTCGATCAGCTGCAGGGGGCGTCTTGGTTCTCCAAGATTGACTTGAGATCAGGATATCACCAGATGAGAGTTCGGGATGAGGATATCCTGAAGACGGTGTTTAGGACTCGTTACAGGCATTACGAGTTCGTGGTGATGCCATTCGGGCTCACCAATACACCAGTGGCATTCATGGATCTCATGAACAGGGTGTGTAGGCCGATGTTTGATCGATCAGTCATTGTATTCATTGATGACATTCTGGTGTATTCCAGGACCAGAGAGCAGCATGAGGAGCATTTGAGGGAGCTCCTCGGAGTTCTGAGAGCGGAGAGGCTTTTCGCCAAATTCTCCAAGTGTGATTTTTGGTTACGGGAGGTCCAGTTCTTAGGGCATCTCGTTAACCAGGATGGGATTTTGGTTGACCCGGCCAAGATCGAGGCTGTGATGAGTTGGGAGGTGCCGATATCACCTACGGAGATCAGGAGCTTCTTAGGGTTGGCAGGCTACTATCGGAGGTTTATCAGAGATTTCTCCAAGATCGCCGTGCCACTTACCAAGTTGACTCGGAAGGGTGTTACTTTCTCATGGGGTCCAGAGCAGCAGACCTCGTTTGAGACCCTTCGCCAGAGGTTGTGCGAAGCCCCTGTGCTCGCACTACCGGAAGGGATGGAGGATTTCGTGGCGTACTGTGACGCATCGATATCGGGGTTGGGAGCGGTGTTGATGCAGAGAGGGCATGTGATCACGTATGCATCGAGGCAGTTGAAGCCTCATGAGAGGAGATATCCCACCCACGATTTGGAGTTGGGGGCTGTAGTGTTTGCCCTCAAGATCTGGCGTCACTATTTGTATGGGGTTCGGTGTACGATATACACTGACCACAAGAGCTTAAAGTACTTGATGGATCAGCCAAACCTGAATATGCGCCAGAGGAGATGGTTGGATGTGGTGAAGGATTATGATTATGAGATCCTGTACCACCCGGGCAAGGCTAATGTCGTAGCCGACGTTTTGAGCCGCAGGTCGGAGAGCACCCCGATCCGAGGCATTTGTATGAGGTTGACGATAATGACTCCGGTATTGGACTCCATCCGAGGGGCCCAGGCTGAGGCTGCGAGACCAGAGAACCGAAGCGGGAGCGGGTTGTTGGGCAGGTGTCGGAGTTCGTTACCGATAGCCGGGGGCTTATGACGTTTCAGGGTCGGATTTGGGTATCGTTTGTGGGCGGGACGCGTACCATTTTGATGTAGGAGGCTCATCGATCGAAGTTCTCGATCCATCCCGGGGCTACCAAGATGTATTTGGACCTAAAGAAGGAGTATTGGTGGCCCTATATGAAGAGGGATGTTGCTTGGTTCATCGAGTGGTGCCTAACTTGTCGCCAAGTTAAGGCCGAGCACCAGCGTCCTCATGGTAAGCTGCAACCATTGGAGATTCCCTTGGGAACAGGTTCCCATGGATTTTATCAACAAATTGCCAAGGACTGCGAGAGGAGTCGATGCAATTTGGGTGATTGTGGACAAGTTGACGAAGAGCGTTCATTTTCTTGCTATCAGTGAGAGCTCTTCTGCTAAGAGGTTGGCAGAGTTGTATGTGAGGGAGGTGGTATCGCGGCATGGGGTTCCGTTGTCAATTGTTTCAGATCGAGATGTGCGATTTACTTCCAGATTTTGGAAGAAGTTCCACGAGGAGTTAGGTACGAGGCTACATTTCAGTACCACATACCACCCGCAGACGGACAGACAGAGCAAATGGACGATTCAGAAGCTTGAGGATATGCTTCGAGCATGTGTTTTGGATTTTGGAGGGAGTTGGAACACCTATCTACCCTTGGCAGTGATTTTGTACAACAACAGCCATCATTCGAGCATCGGTATGCCACCTTTTGAGCTGTTGTATGGGAGGAGATGTCGTACCCCTATTTGCTGGGGTGAGGTAGGGCAACGCGTGATGGGTAGTACGGAGATAGTGCTTCAGACGACTGAGCAGATCCAGCAGGTCAGGCAGAGGTTGTTGACTGCTCAGAGTCGCCAGAAAAGTTATGCAGACAGGCGTTGGTCCGAACTCGAGTTTCAGGTTGGTGACCTTGTGCACCTAAAGGTCTCTCCTTGGAAAGGGGTGATACGATTCAGGAAGAGGGGCAAGTTAGGACCCCGATACATTGGACCCTTTAGAGTAATTGCTAGGGTGGGCAGGGTAGCCTACCGGTTGGATCTACCTGCTGAATTGGGACAGATCCACGACACCTTTCATGTTTCTCAATTGAGGAAATGCATCGCCGACGAGTCGGCCGTGGTGCCTTTGGATGATATTCAGGTGGATGCAGGCCTGAATTATGTGGAGAGGCCAGTGGCAATCAGGGATTGAAGGGTTAAGGTTCTGAGGAACAAGGAAGTACCCATGGTACAAGTGCAGTGGCAACATCGGAAGGGGTCCGAGCTGACATGGGAGCCCGAGGTTGAGATACGGGATCAGTATCCGGAGTTGTTTTCGGTATGAGACTTCGGGGACGAAGTCTGGTTCTAGTGGGGGAGAATTGTAACAGCCCGAAAACCAGGTACCCTTCTATTTATCCCTTCATCCTTATTATGTTCTCTTTTAGGGTTGCATGATTAGCGAGTACGCTGGGCGTACAAGGTGTACGTTGCGCGTACTCGTGCGCTTTATTTGGACGCGTTCACCCTCAGGTACGCTGGGCGTAACCGGTGCAGACCTAAAAACCCTAATTCTTTTGGAGGGCTATAAAAGGAATGTGTGGCTCGACTTCTCAGCCACCATCCTTCAGAGAGAAACCCTAAAGAGAGTGTACAACTGTCCTTAGGCCATTTGTGAGTATTCTAAGCTTGGTGGTGCCATTTCAAGGTAGCAAAGGAGAAGAGGAGCTCATTGGGAAAGGCTAGAAGTGATATTCAAGTGTAGATATGAGCTTAGCAAAGGTTGAGGCTTCATTTCAAGGTAAAAAGCTCGGATCTTGTTCTATAGTTCTTGTAATATGCTTCATGTACCATTTTCTAGGGTTTAGTCCCAAAGGTGGAGACTTTTGAGCAAATGGTCTCCATAAGCTTAGATCCTTCGTATTTCTGGTCTATTCTGAGTTGTAGACTCATAAAAATGCAATCTTGGTCGTGAACATTGCACCATGCATGAGATCTAGGCCCTTGAGTTGGAATAGAGTGATGTTATGAAGTGTTGGAGCCTTTACAGCCATGCCAAGGCTTAAAGGTCTCGACTTTATGGGTATAGACGCATAAACAGAGCCGAATCTAGAAGTTGGAGTAATGGCTTAACCGATTAAGACCAGAAATGGGGAATGCTAAAGTTTGATGGTTACGCTGGGCGTAACTTCCAGTACGCGCAGCGTACTGGGTGGAGACCCCGATCCATGGGTTGGCGATGTACGCCCCGCGTACATCAAGCAGTACGCCCCGCGTACTCGTAGGGTTGACTTTTGTTGACTTTTAGGGTTTTGGTCAACATGAGGACTTTGGGTCAAGGAGGGGTAAAATGGTCTTTTACCCTCTGGGGATTGGTGTTAAGGGGTAAAAGTGTTGTTGTGAAAGTCTTTGAGTATTAATATGATATTTTTATGATTAGCCGAGGTAGAGTCGTCGTTGGACTTTGGGAGATAGCGAGTACGCGAGATCTTAGACTTTCCACAAGGTGAGTCTTCTCACTATACGTACCTTGAGTGGTATTTTGAGTTGAACAGAGGGTCTTATGTGCTATGTATGAGATTATGTGTTATATTTGAGATTTTATGCTATGTGTTATTTGTATGTTGTATGACTATATAGACCGTGCTGGAGGGTCCAACGATTCAGACCGGGGCAGAGGGCCCAATGAGCTATGACCGGACCGGAGGGTCCAACGAGCTGCGGGGCTGGAGGGTCCCGCTGAGACATCTTGACCGGAGGGTCTGGTTAGCCTCGAGAGGTGTATTTGTGGTATGTGGTATATTGGGGAACTCACTAAGCATTATGCTTACAGTTGTTGTGTTTGATGTCTCAGGTACTAGCGAGGACCATGGGAAGGCGACGGCTTGACTCGTACACACTCACACCGATGGAGTTCACTTCTGAGAGATCTTGGGAATTTGTTTTGAAAACACTGTTGTTTCGGATTTGAAATTGTGATGTGATACACATTTTGTGGTTTTAAAAATTAAAAATTTAATTGGAATTTTACGTTGTTACAATTTTTCAAAGAAACAGTATTGGTCATGACCCTCGTCAAGATCACCTCATTGATCGTTATCTTTAGTGATACTTGAACAAAGGTACTATATTTGTATCGTTAATACTTGAGATACATCATGGGACTTAAGTTTAGGTAATGTTATACTTTGATGTGGTCTGGTGTGCTGTAAACTATGTTGGGTTTTATGTACCATAACATCCCTATGGTACATATACAACCCTAATGCTTTGGATCTAAGTTTTCTCTAGTTATACATGCAATAAAACATCCAAAGCATGAAGACTACAACTAGCATACAATTTGATCTTTGAATCATAAAAATTGATTAGATGATTACCTCTTTGTTCTAGCTTGTAGAACATGGCCTATCAAGAGCTTATCAACTCAAGTGTGATGCCTCAAATGGTTCACAAGACACCATGAACAAAGGAGGACATTGAGAGAGAGGTTGGAGCACCAAAATCGGCTATAGTTTCTCTTAGAAGACTAGTGTGTCATTTTAGGCCAAGGGGTTACATATATATAGTGTTAGAATCCAAGAGTCACATGTAACCCTAATTCTTACACTTAGACTTATGATCCATAACTCATGTGGACTAACTATTCATGGATCCTTACATAAACATAGCCCATCATGGATTAATAGCCCAAACCATATGTATCACTAATTTACATAATTAGTCCCCGTTAATTTAATTAGTCTCTTTTGATCACTAAATTAATTTCAAATTAATTCTTGATAATACTAATTAAATAATATAATTTCTCAATTAATATAATGTACTTATAATATATTAGTTAATCATTAATAACCTCTTTCTCAAATATCCGTCCTATCAGATTGTCCTGGTGAATGCAACCCAAATAGACCTTGCTACTCTCGGGTCAAGTACATACCAATTATAGTTATGGGCTTAGACACCTAAGCCAACAGTGTCCTACTTGGATAAGTCTTATAAGTATAACTGCAAGTACGACTTGAAAAACCTACTAGCAATCGTAGCTCTCAAAAGCCGCTGTCGAACACTGACCTAATTAATGACATGTCCATTAGATAAGGGATCATATAATCCTCCATTCTACAAGATATCATATGGACTGATGCATGAATTATAATCATTCTCTCTATCTATCTGTTGTTTCCCGATTTTTGATTTATGATGACTGACTAATTAAACAAATCAAACCAGTCAAGGCTTGGCCAAGCGCTTAGAGTGTCATCACTAAATCATCGAAGGGCCCAATGATATCGCTTTTATCCCTCTAAGGGTAAAAATAAATGGATGAAATTCAACTCATATGCTTGCTCTGTCTACTCATCAAATCACACACAATAATATGTTTTATAACACAAAGTTACTGGTGCGTTTACGCATCATCAATGTGCAACCGACTTGTAAGCTACAACTCACATGTCTCTGTTTTAAGAATATAAGATATTATCGTCTCAAAATCACTCGTTTTAAATCCATGAAGTGATTCAGATGAGCGTGGGTTTAATCCAATACTCAAATTTGATAGGAGTATTCATGAACACTGCAGCAACCTTGTCCTATATCTAAATATTTTAGACAATCTACAGTCAGATTCATTACAGTCTTACCTCATTACTTACTTCCAAAGTATGATCATTGACTATGGATGTTTGAATAACCTTGTTATTGGGGAAGTAAAACATGTGAAGTGAAACACAAGAATAATCGAATCCAATATGGTCTCAAAACTTTTGAATATAAATAAAACACCTCTTGTTTAATCACCATATTGATTACACATTATCCATTGCATAATGTGTCGACTAATCAACATAATACTTGAACTAAAACAATAGTTATACCTTGTTCCAATGTTTTCCTATGGTCCTTTCTTTGTGAAATAGATCAATTGAACACATTTATCAATGACGTTGATTTCGCAATTCTAAATCGTTATTATAAATGTAAGAATACCAAATTCTTGTCATTTACTATAATCTGTTAGATTCTAAACTTATATGCAATGTTCCTTTTGTAATGACTATGCACAAAAGTCACAAAGACTTTGGAAAAAGATATTACAAAGTATTCTAATGGAGATTGATAACAAAACAATTCCACGGAAGCGAAGTTTCAAATTCAAAGTACATTTCTATGAACATCCTTCTTGCATTAAGGTTTCTAATCTTACACATATTTTATTATTTACTTCCAATTATGGAAACATTCCCATATTCTCATTTTGACTACCTATGAACAAGAGTTACCTCTTCTCAGAACATGTCAATATGGTCCTTCCAAAATTATACTATACTTCCAACTGTCCATAAGCAACCAATCTTTGGTAAACCTCAGATTGTCCTTGACAATTGCTTAACCATTTCAATCATATCTCGTTCTAGTCCCTTTTCCCTCTTAGTGCCCTAGGCATTTGGAAAATTAGAACATATTAATATTATAGCATATGTAATCGATCCTTTATCCGAAGCATTCGGGATACGATTCATAATGGCTCATATAAAGACATGATACTTTACTAGTCTCTCGCTATAATATTTCCATATATAGAATTTGCTTATGCTGAATCATTTCAACATAACATTCATATATTTTCAAACCCTGCAACTTTGCGAATTGAAACTTTTGTTTTCTATAATTAACATTATTAACTTGCAACACTTAACGTAATAATTGTGCTCCCACTAGCATCATAATTGCATACTTATTAGCACAACACTTATGCTCCCACTAGCTTTGACATGTACCCAGAAATAAGTTGGACTTCTAGAAATTAATACTTGTTGACTTTCTTGCCAAAGTTCATATTTCTGATACAAAATGCATCGATAAGACTTTATCTAGGCTTCTCAATCTCATACACCTTTCCTTAGATAGCTCACATGTGTGTCTAAAACTTTTTAGAACTTACAGTAATAAGTCTCAAATGTTTAGACCTTTTGACATTTCTCACAATTCAAACTATGAAGAGGGATGTTGTAATCATAATCAAATTTGAAAACACAGTTAACACAGCTGCTATCTCTTTATAATATACTTAGTGAAAGTGTTTCTCGACACTCATTTTCATGAAATAGAGATAAAACTTTGTCACTTAGATTCTATAGTGTAGGTGTTCCTATCCATGTGAATTTTTCATAACCATAATCACAAGACAAGGTTAGTGACAAATCCAAACTCATATGGACTGAACTTCTTCAATCTTAATTTCTTGCCACCTGGCAGCACAAGGGCCTACCATGTCTCCCAAGTTGCTTAGCAGCTCATTCTTATTGATCAATGTACTTTCACTGATCCAGGTGCTTTGCCTTATGCAAGAAATTGAGAATTCATAAAATATAAACTCACATGCACAGTCAAATTTAACTGGATGGGCACAGAAATAAGAATATGTCAACACGAAAGGTTATAAACCTCATGTCGTGTGCTCGTGATTAATAATAGGTTTACTCCTGATTAGTTCTTGAAAGTTTTGAAGATCATTAAGACTCCCACTGGCCTCTTGACATATAAGATTCTCTTGTCAAGAAACATTACATGACAAACAAATATTCAAGAGTTAGTGCGGTTTCTTATCAAGATAAACACTTCATATAATTGGTCTTAGTTGGTCTTTGTTTTGTCTAAAACATCACAACTACAAATTTTAAATGAGCAAGACTAATAAACATTCTACTCCACATTTCATGATGTGTTATAAACCTTCTCAAGATTTTGTCACTCAAGGGACAATCTTAGAGTATGAATCTAAGACTCGATTTTGGAACGAAGTATGATTCACCTTTTGATTTTAACCATTTCAATAATTCCCGATTCCTCTCCATAGCCATACAAGTGCACTAAGGTGTCCTTAAAGGATTAATGTGATACGGTTCCATTATCACTATGATGATCATAAAATACAATACTCAAGTACTCTCCTTTCCTTTCAAATTGGAGAAATTTTTATCTTTATGCCTAATTTGATTCTTCTTATTTGTTCTGCCATACATTGAAACTTTTCCAATGATTCAGAATTGCACTTAATCTTGTAAGTAACCATGTTTACTAAACTTTTGGTAAATCATAACCAAGTCTTATCGTTCTTTACATGTGAACAAGGAATTAGTCATAATTTCCTAAAGATGAAGATTTTCATTCATCACACACAATACTAGTTCCATGATTCCAAGTTTCTATCCACTTGAAACTTGGGTGATGAGAATCTTTCCTTATTTGGTAAATTATGACACGACCATAAACGAAAAAACCATCTCTTTTACCAATATTGCTAAAAATATATAAACACTAATTTTCACAAATGTCATTGCAAGGAAATATAAAACAAGATAAAATCAAATTTTGATTTATTTATAAAAAGTGCGGAAAACTTGTCCTTAGAATGCAATTACATATGAAAATTATCTTATTAAACATTCCTAAGCAATCTATCATAACTTCTAGGCAGGAGCTCAAAAATCTGATCATCGAACCATGCGATCGAAATCCATCTCTTCGTGATCAGACTCAGGATACTCTTCCTTTAAGCTTCATTTGATCCTACAAAACATCAAAATGTAATCTTATCACATCATGTATTAAGAATCAATAAATAGGAACTTAATAGAGTTAGATAGTGAACTTACCTGAAGTAGAGTCAAACATTTTGACTTTACCATCCTTTTGGTCCTTCAAGTAGATATGGCAGCTTCGCAACCAATGTCCCTTCTCTTGGCAATAGAAACAGACAGATTCTTTTGGAATGGTATATGGGACAATCTTAGACTTAGCCTTTATCTTTACCATTTGGTCAATTGAGTTGACCATGGCCGATCCCTTTCCATTAGGAAGAGAAGAATTTTCTAGACATCCAATGTTGCCATTGGCAATGTCCATGGAAGTATAGGAAGTAGATCTTCCAATGAAATTTGCTTGACTAGTGCCCCAAATTATAGGCTGCTTCCTTAAACACCCTTTATAGACCGGCTTCGTGAATGAGGCCTACTAATGGTAAGGCTGACTTTTTATTTGTACATATATAATATATTAAACTTTTAATTTTATATAGTATAAGGGTGTATTTTACATATTTAAAAAACTTGGTGGTTTAATTCTATTAATAAATTATACTCATAATTTAATTAAACTTAAACCATGTTATTATGGATTTATTAATCTTCTCTTTCAAAATAACAATTAATTAACTTAATAAAATTCATAAGAGTGTAATTTGAACTATTCAAAAGACATCAAGGTTCTAAACATAAAATTCAAAATTAAAACTATTTAATTAATTTTGAAGTTATGAAACCAAGAGTTACACCTTTTGAAAACTTTTCAACGTTCCATAAATGAGACTTTTCAACTTTCAAAACTTGAGGGCAAGTTTTGTAACTCTTGAAAACATTTTGAGTTCCAAACCTGATGGCATGTTTTTGTAACTCCATAAAAAAAAACTTTTGAGTTCTAATACTTGATGGTAAGTTTTGTAACTCCTGAAAATATTTAGATCAAATTTTAAAACCAATAAAATAATCATAATTTTATCTTTTACAAATTGGACTTAATGTAACTCTTACAGCAAGATAACTTCAAATCAAAATATTACAAACAATTAGTTTATCATATAAACTAGTAATAATTTCAAGATTTGACAATTTATCTTTTAATTGGATGGGATAATCATTACCATATAAAAAACAGATTCTATGATACAAAATAGTTTAAGGTAACGATCCAAATCCAACTCTGGCCAAAAAACCTGGAAATTTGCCAACAGACTGCTGAACTCGTCGGGTCGGATAATGGACTCGTCGAGTTCATGAGTGGACTCAGCGAGTTCACCCTGGTAGTGCGCATAATTTCATTTTTTCAGCTTTGAACAATTCACCAATGCATCTAGATAACATAAAACTACCCATGGCTCTGATACCACTGTTGGGTTTTATGTACTCTAACATCCCTATGGTGCACATACAACCCTAATGCTTTGGATCTAAGTTTTCTCTAGTTATACATGCAATAAAACATCCAAAGCATGAAGCCATTAACTAGCATATAGTTTGATCTTTGAATCATAAAAATAGATTAGATGATTACCTGTTTGTTTTAGCTTGTAGAACTTAGCCTATCAAGAGCTTAGCACCTCAAGTGTGATGCCTCAAATGGTTTACAAGAAACCATGAACAAAGGAGGACATTGAGAGAGAGGTTGGAGCACCAAAATTACCTATAGTTTCTTGAAGAAGAGTGGTGTGTCATTTTAGGCCAAGTGGTTATATATATATATATATATATATATATATATATATATATATATATATATATACATATATATATATATATATATATATATATATATATATATATATATATATATCCAAGAGTCACACGTAACCCTAATTCTCACACTTATGTGGACAAACTCTCCATGGAGTCTTACATAAACTTAGCCCATCATGGATTAATAGCCTAAACCATATGTATTACTAAATTACATAATTAGTCCACGTTAACTTAATTAGTCTCTTTTGATCACTAAATTAATTCAAAATTAATTCTAGATCAATACTAATTAAGTAATATGATTTCTCATTTAATATATTATACTTATAATATATTAGTAAATCATAAATAACATCTTTCTCAAATATCAATCCTATCAGATTGTCCTGCTGAATGCAACCCAAATGGACCATGCTACTCTCGGGTCAAGTACATATCAATTATAGTTATTGGATTAGACACCTATTCCAACAGACTATATAAGAGGCTTATGTAGTTAAGATGAGATGTGACATCCCCAATTTCTCGACCAGAAAAGACCGATTTGTTTATGCTTTGTTTTATAAATCAGAGTAATCTTTTAAAGAAAATAGTTGCGGAATTTGTTCCCAAACAAGATATGATAAAACTTTATCAAAACATTTCTCAAAGAGAATTTACTTTTCATTAAATAATAAAATCTCGAGATGTCATCTTTAGATACAGACCAAAAGCATAAACCTTATAAAATAGACCTTACAACAGTTATTTATAACTACTGATCTATAATCCAAAATCTCTCGTCAAGTCCACCAACTTATACTCTTGTGCCATTACCTGTAATGCAAAGAAAACTGAGTGGGTCAGGCTTGGGAGCCTGGTGAGCATATAAGGTTTTCAACCCACAATAATATAATTTTTATATTTAATCATCAAACAAACAATCCAATTACCCATCCCCATTATCTTCTTTATTTCTTAAGTTCTTACCTTAAGAATCCACTATCATTCGTTCGTTCGTTCCTAAGGATTGACCTAAGGAATTGGCGCAAAATCCATTATTGTCGAGGTTCATCTACACAGTACTAAATCCATAGCTACCAAGGTTCAACCAAATAGTACTAAATCCATAGCTACCAAAGTTCATTTATACGGTACTAAATCCATAGCTATCAAGGTTCATCTATACGGTACTAAATCCATAGCTACCAAGGTTCATCTATACGGTACTAAATCCATAGCTACCAAGGTTCATCTATACAGTACTAAATCCATAGCTAGCAAGGTTCATTTATATGGTACTAAATCCATAGCTACCATTGTATTTATACAAGGCACTAAGTCCATAGCTGCCAGGGTTTTTAGAGTACACCGGTGAACATATCGTTAACAACGCCTACAAGTTGCGAGCTTGCTAGTGTTCCACAGCACTGTCTAGAATAGTCCGTGGTTGTCATCCCTACTCTACTGAATGACGGGGGCCATAGTTTGGGTAACGGCTTCACTCATTTTTTCACCTGTCACCCTCATCTCACGATCTATATCGTCTTTCGTCTCATCCTCAAACTCATCTTTCATCACACACCAACTATTTTGTCTACCCATGTTCAACCCAACATATTTGTAGATACAAATTACATATATATACTTTAAATCATTTAAAAACCTGTATAAAACATTCATTCAACAACCATCTCAAGTAAACAAACAACGTAGAAACACATAGCAAGTATTTCGTAGCACATACTTCATATTTATGCGGTAGAAGAAAGAAACTATACACTCACATAATTTATATAAAATACTTCGTATATATTTGTAAGATGAAAGTGATTATACACTCACTTGATAACACGGTGATCGGACAGCACCTCGTCTCTTAAAAGAATATTTTCCAGAAAAACCAGGACGTTTTCTCCAAAACCGAGCTTTACGCGGTCAGAGTCTCGGCTCAGAAACTTTGCTTCTCGGGATCTTCGGGGCTTTGGGACTTGCTTTGGGGCTTGGGAATGAGATCGGGGCTTCGGGGTATCTCTTGCATGAAAATCGATGCAAAATGGGAGAGAGAGAGAGAGAAGAGAAAATGAGCAAAGGAATTGGCTGCCCTCGCATTCTATTTATAGGGTGCTGAAACTCGATTTATGTTGGGCGTAATTTTGGAGTACGCTAGGCGTAAGCAGTACGTTGGGTGTACTCTTCGGATAAGCTTTAGTATGTGTGCCACGATCTTCAAAAATTCATAACTTTCACATACGAGTTTCGTTTTCGACATTCTTTATATCCACACGTAGCTGAGACTATGATCTACAACTTTAATTTAGACTCCATCGGCTCATTTTGACTTTATTTTTATTATATTATTTTTAGTAGGCCGGGACAGGAAAACTTCATTATAAAATCATAACTTCTTCATCCGACGTCCGTTTTCGTCTGTCTTTTTACCGTTGGACTACTAACGATGAGATCATCAATTATCGTTTAGATTGTTTCGGCTAAATATCGCTCGATCTCATATTCGAACTTCAGGCTGTACACTGCTAAGCCGAAATTTCGAAAAATCATAACTTCCTCATACGAAGTCAGATTTAGACGTTCTTTTGATGCACGCTCTCGGTTTAACGTATTTTACAACTTTTGTTTAGATCGCTAAGGCCAAATAGCGCTCTAACGTAAATTCACTATTTACGTCACACTGTGTCGTGCCGGTTCTGTCGCGAAACTTTGACATGTCATAACTTCTCCGTTATAACTTGGATTTCGGCATTCTTTATATTTTCGGAAACCTTGTGACATATACAACTTTGTTAAGATTATTCATTCTAAATAAACTTCCATCAAAAAGTCATTTTTGATGCTTATAGTCTCTAAATTGACTAGCCCAGATCTACGGGCGTTACATGAAATTTGTTCTTATTATGTGTTCAGAGCTAGACATCTAATAAGCATTACCCAAGTTGAACACCAAATGAGATTGATTGTGATCCAAGTCTCGTGTTCAACAGGATGTCTACAACACATAGATTATTGATAAACTTATTTTATCCATCAATTACAACTTTGAGCTTCTAGGAATGGGATCTTAATTGAATGGCACAAAGTCAGATATTACTAGGGGCAGTTAAAAGTTGCGAGAAGTTCAACACTGTCTATATCAATCTATAATGAGTCTTATGCAAGTGGAAGATTAAAAGATCTTTATGCTCAAGAAACAATATATGATGATATTTGCTAGATAATATATGATAATAAAGGGTCACACTAAAAATAAAATGATGTTAATATATTATTTATAATAATTTTATAGTTTATAAATATTTATATTTCTTGTATTTAATTAGAAATTTATTATTTAATGAAAATAGTATTTTACCAACATAAAGGGATATATTGTTTCTAGAAAATAATAATTATAAAGAACAAAACTAGTCATAATTCATATGGTATGAATTTATAAGGTATATTTCGACATTTGAGTAATCATCTAATTACGACATATAACAAGCTATTTAGGAAGTAAGGAGAAAGAACAATTTAGTTTTGGCTTTTCTAGTGAAAACCAAAATTACATATACACATGGCTTCTATGTTGCCCGTTGGCTTTCCTTCTTACAACATACTTGTCTTGGGAGGCCATTCCTTCCCTAAACCACTAGCTTTGACTTAGTACTTATGGATTAATATATAAAGAGAAGAGATGACTAAAAACTAGCTAGTTTTTTTTTTTTTTTTTTTTTTTTTTTACATACTATCTTCCTTTTTCTCTCCTAAAAACAAGTGGGCTCTTAATAGGGATGAGCACAGGAACTGATCCGGCTGGAACAGGCCCGAAAACCAAACTTGGTGGAAAATAGGAACCGGACCAAACCGCCGATTCTACCGGTTCCGATTCCTACATGTTCTTTTCGTGTCTTAAATGTTGGAACCGGTCCTCGAGAAATAGAAACATACGGTTCCGATTTTTTCCGGTTCTACAGGTTTTTGCTGGTTCTACCAGTTCTGGCTCCTACTAGTTCCATGTTCCAAAAATCCACAAGATTATCGTCCTTGTCCCGGCCCGATCGGTTCCATCGGGTTCTTGTCGTGTCTTAAATGATGGAACAAGTCCTTGAGAAATAGCAACATACGGTTGCAATTTTTTCCGATTCCACAGGTTTTTGCTGGTTCTAGCGGTTCCCGGTTCCAAAAATCTACAAGAATATCGTCGTTGTCATGGCCCGACCGGTTCCATCGGGTTCCAGTTCTGGTTTCGGTACCAGTTTCGGTTCTGTCCGGTTCCCCGGTCCATATGCTCATCCCTAGTTTTTATGCTTATTTCCTTCTCCATTTCTTGCAAATTTTTGTCTAATTTTTGGTCGATTTAGTTGCTTCTCCTTAAGACTTATTTGATATGTCTCTAAGGCTTAAGAGCAACAAATATATACAAGAAAGATTAGCATCCAAATCAATTTGAAGAATTGTTGGTGTTTCTGAATAAGGTGGAGTCTTACATCAACATTCTTCATCAAGTTCCAACCTCCCATGACGATAAAAGTCTTTAAAGGTTGCAGTTCTTTTCGTTATATTTTTTTAATCTATATTTTCCTTGCCAAATGTTCTTTGGTGGTAGGTATAAAATGGCTTAAATTTATTCAAAATTTTAAAGCTTCTATTGCCGTTTTTAGCTTTTTTTGCGAAAATGGTTTTTGAATAAAAACCAAAAGCGATGTGTTCAGAGATGGACTCCGATGTTGTGGTGGATGAGGTTCAAAACCCTAGGTCTTGTGCCTTGGGCCCTATTTAAGTACTCTAACTTCTAGGGTTGCCTCATTTGGCTACCCCCATCCTCCTTGAATGAATCTCTAAAACAAGAGCCTCCTTTGTTTTTTAGCCTTTGGTATTATTATTTTGAAGATTGGTGAATAAGGGGTTCCCCTTTGATACAAGGAAGTGAAGATCTGTCTTAGATTTAACATTCTCATTAGGTTTTTGGTCCATTTGAGCTACAAAGCTCCTACCTTGACCTTTACTTCTCTAGATCTATGTTTTATGTTTCATTTGGTGGTTTTAAGTCCCTTTCTTTTTTTATTTGGAGTTTAAACAACTCCATAACCTTATGAGTGATCTAAATGGCTTATGGAGGTGAGTGTTGAATGTAAATTGAGTTTGAATGCTTCTCGTACAGATCATGATGTTTTTTGATTCATTTTGGAGTTTGGTTTAAAGTTTGGGCGAGTTTAGACCATGAGAATGGATAAAGTTGGAAAATATATCCATTAAGACCCTTAGAAGAGTCACATATGAGATTTTGAGCTCCAGATATTAAGCGTTTAGAGCTTAACTAATTAAGTTGTTTTAGGTGCTGACCTCAGCGTAATGAATGGTTGGTCACGGTGTTAGTCGCGAGATTAAGTTTTAACAATTTTTGTTGTATAGTGACCACAACGTGGCCATGAAGTTCGTCGTGGCACATAGTCAGTGGTGGTTGACCGTTGACTTTTTGACAAGTTTGACCTTTGGTAAAATTAGCTTTTGAGTTGTACACTACGATTTGACCTTTATCAGGTTTAGGAGGATCGTGTAGCTAATTTCACGAGACTTCGAGGGTTAGTCTTTAGCTCCTCAATTCAAGTGAGTTTTCTTGCTATATTACTTGTAACGTAGTTGCTATGTATTGATAGCATGCTAAACTAGTAGAGTCTTGCTAGTTTCTTGTATGTTTGTATGCTTTGTTGACTAATATAGTTCGTTGGCTCAAACATGTCGTTTTTTGTGTATTATATTTTGTGATGTATGCGATACATCGGGAAACTCACTAAGCTTCAGTTTACGGTGTGAATTAAATATTTTCATGTAATTCTTCTGATCCATGGAAGGCAAATGCATGACTTTATATTATCTTTATCAATTTTCATAATTTATGATTCCACGTTTATTATGTTTTGCTCTGATTTTGGGATTTGACTTATTGAATAGATGGTTTTTGGATATTATCATTTTTGATATTGTGGTATTTTATCTCCTTTAAAAATGAAAAATATTTAGTGAAAATTTGGACATTTGTATACATAGTATTTGAGAGATAATAAAGTCCGACTAGGATTATTGTATTAAAGTATTGTATATGATCATTTTGAAAACTTCTTGTATCTAACTTGTTAACATAAATGTATATTAGGTTGTTTTATAAATTAAAATTGAAATATTACAAAATGCCCTATTTAAATAATACTTAAAATTAATTATAATTCATTCATCTACTTTTATAAATTATATTTTAAAATATAAAAACCATTATTTATAAAAGTTCATGTTTAAATTCTCGTTGTAATAGTTCTTTCTAAAGTAAATCATTATCTTTAACATAAATTTAAATAATAAATCTTAATATGTATAACTCCAGTTTCATATTCGGTGGTGGTTGACCATTGACTTTTTGACTAGTTTAACATTTGGTCAAACTTCAGTTTTTGAGTTGTACAATAAGGTTTGACCTTTATCAGGTTTAGGAGGTTTGTGTAGCTGATTTCACGAGACTTCGAGTGTTGGTCTTTAACTCCTTAACTCAAGTGAGTTTTCTTACTATATTACTTGTAACATAGTTGCTAAATCTTGATTGCATGCTAAACTAGTAGAGTCTTGGTAGTTGCTTGTATGTTTGCATGCTTTGTTGACTGGTCGTCGGCTTAAACATGTCATTTTTTATGTATTATATTTTGTGATGTATGCGATACTTCAGGAAAATCACTACGCTTTGGTTTACAGTATGATTTAAATATTTTTAGGTACTTCTTCCGATCCATGGAAGACAAATGCTTGATCCTACATACTCTTCATCAATTTTGAAATTTTATAATTCCACGTACATTATGTTGAACTCTGACTTTGGGATTTGGCTTACTAAATAGATGGTTTTCGGATATTATCATTTTTGATATTGTGGTATTTTATCTCCTTTAAAAATAAAAAATGTTTAGTGAAAATTTGGAAGTTTGTATAGATCGTATCTAAGAGATAATAATGTCCGATTAGGATTATTGTATTAAATTATTGTATATGATCATTTTGATAACTTCATGTATCTAACTTGTTAACATAAATGTACATCGGGTTGTTTTATAAATTAAAATTGAAATATTACAAAATGCCCCATTTGAATAATTCTTAAATATAATTATAATTCATTCATCTACTTTTATAAATTATATTTTTTAAATATAATTCTTATAAATTAAAAGAAAAAGAAAACCATTATTATTTTATAAAAGTTCATGTTTAAATTTTCTTTGTAAAAGTACTTTCTAAAGTAAATCATTAAGTTTAACATAAATTTAAATAGTAAATCTTAATAGGTATGATAATAATCAACAAATTCTTGCAATTCAGTTTGATGTTCTCGGTGAGAGAATATAGAAGTGATAAATTATTTGTGGTTTTGGTTGAACCCTATGAAATGAAATAAAGTTCAATTTTAGTTTTTTCAATATTCAATCCTTCATAAATTAATTAACCATATATTTTTTTAAAACAAAATTTAATTATATGAAGGATAAGATCACATCAAGTAGAGATGGTAACGGGAGCGGGTAACACAGGGACCAATCATTATCCTTATCCTCGAATCCTCATTCCAATCTCCATCCCCATTTAGGAATATAAATAAACCTCCATCCCCACCCCCAACAGGGAATGGGGATCCCCAACGGAGAAATTGTGATTTCTTTTTCTCTTTTAAAATGCAAATTTTTACGAAAGAAAAAACTCTAAATTTCAATTTTACCGGCATAAGTTTAAAGATTTTATAAAATATTTAAATACCCATAAATTGCATAAAAAATATAATTAAATTTTCTACAAAATTTAAATACATACATGAAAAATCAAGTAGAAAAAAATTTATTAGATTGATATTTTTGGTAAAATAGATCAACCGAACAGAAAAAAAAAATATACACGAGTTTAAATAGATAAAAGAAAAGACAGAAGTATAATTTCAACCAATTAATTACTAATAAGTTAGGTTAGTTAGATGATCAAATGTTATGTACTATAAATTGTTCTATAAATATATATTATGTATTATTTTTATATATTAATATATGTCGGGGGCGGGTCCAGAGTCGTGGATTAAGGATATCCCAATCCCAAACCTTATCCCCACTTTTTTTATTCAGGGATTCCCCATCCCCGATCAACTTGAGGATTCCACAGTCAAGATGGGTGAGGGTTTTGAGTTCCCCATTGGGTATGGTGCTTTTTGCCATCCGTAACATCAATGTTTTATTGTTTTGCTCTATTGATGATATATACAGCAAGAAGTTTGATTGGTACGTGACCATCATCGATTGCATCTTAGTTCAACTCTTTGATATTTATAAGACTTTCTCACGAAAAGGGCGTCAATTAAATTTTATGAATTAAAACATGTGAATTCCTCACTTGATGTTGAACATGGCCCATAAATTCACACTAGGGTGACATATGTCAGGTTCAGCCTTTCTTAAAAATTTACTTATAAGTTATTCCAACTTTTGGATGAAAAGACATAAATTTAAGGCGATGAATTTTCGTATTACCATTATTAACAAAAATATTAATGTTACAAATAAACTATATGCATACAATGTATTTGTGATAACATGTTTAATTTAAAACAATATTCAATCAACTTTTTTGAACAACAAATTAGTATATATTTGAGATAGAATCAAAGACCTCTTTGTTAGTAACACTTTGTTAGACACATTGTTTGCCAAGTGATCGGTAGCCCCAACTTATTATATACTAAGTCAATTTGATTAAATAAAACATTTTATCTTATAACACACTTTAAAATTTAATTTGTTATTTAATATTTAGTAAAATAAATAAAAACATCACAATGTTAACATATAATAAAATAAAATACATTGTCCCAACTCGATCCTTGATAATTACTTTAATAAAACATAATAAAATAAATAAAAACGTCACAAATGTTATTATAAAAGAAAATAAAATACATTGTCCCAACGCGATCCTACATATAGATAATTACTTGTTGAGCCATCGTTAATTGATTAACATAATAAATAAAAAATGAAACAATTTCTAAAACACTAAATGTAGAATAAATTATCGTCTCAAAAAATGTTTGTGGGAAATTTGTTGGATTACACTGTGTGCTGCCACAATAGCCACGGTAGATAAATTGTCACCTTCATATGCACCATCCTTATTCCTCACCATCGCAACTCACCAACTTAGGATGGACTGAAGGTGGTATGATTGTAGGTTTGCTTAAACTTGGTTTAAAGTCAGTAGGGTTTTTGTCTCTCATTTTTTGTTGTAATCTATATTTACAAAATCACATAAAATTGAAATTAAGTATCCTAATCTATTATTAACACGTTTGTAAAGTCGTCAACTCAAACCATTATGATTTTAATAACAAACAAATAAGAACACTTAAACACACACAATTTGAGCTAGGGTAACACGTTCACTCATAATGAATTTTTTTTTTGTTTATTCAATTATTCATGTAATATAACCAAAATGATATTTTCTATAATAAACCTATATAAGAATCATTAAAGCGTGAAGGTTAAAATTTCAACAGTTGAAGATTATGATCGAATTTCAAGAGTACGGAAAACATGCAACCCATATACGTTAATTTTGTTATATTAATTTCTAAATGTTGTTTTGATACCACCGTTGGGGTTTGATCAAATGTATAAACAATTAATGGATACGAAGTGTAACAAAAAAGGAGTAAATTACACGAATCGTCTGTGTAGTTGCCAAAAGACATGACTCCTTATTTTCAAAAATTAACTCGAACTATCCCTCATTTGTTTAAAATTTTCATGTTTCATCCCTATCAACATGAAATGACTCTATTGTCGTTACCAATTTCTTTATTTATTTATTTTTTATTTGTGATAATTTGTCTATTATTATTTTCGAGTTGTATTAAATAAGAAATAGAAGTAGGCCCACACCCTTTTATACGTTACTCCTCATCGTTCCACCTTCCAATCCCTTTCTCTCTAGCCCCTTTTTCTTAGCACCCTTATGTTACAGTTTACCCATCTCACGAAGATGAAGGCATCAATGGAGTTGAAAGGCTTTCACTATCATTATCTTCTACTCTACAACATCTCTGCATTACAACATGCTGATGCAACTAAAGTTGAAGACTTGAGAATTGGCGATGATTCTACAACCATCGTCATGATCTTTCCGATCCATAGCAGATTCAAATACTCTTCTTTTGGAGTTGTAAATGTGCTACAAAATTCCAAATATGTGAAGACAACTCAAGAACCGTAAATCTTTAAGTCGACTTGATACAAGATCTTGAACATCTAGATGAAGAAATTGGTTTGAAGAAATCGACAAGTGGGTGAAATCTGATTTTGCAGGTTTTTTTTAGGAATCATTTTTCATAAAGCTCGATCTTTACAGGTTTTCAAAAACATTAGATGAAGATTATCTCATGAGGTTTTTGATAGAGGACTGATTATGGTGGTGGTCGATTGTATGAAGATTGTGGGTTTGATTTGCAGGTTCGATGGTTGTTTAATTTCGGCTTTGATTTTTGTGTTCGATTATGGTTCTGTTATGGTTGACTTTAATTGATTAAGATAAAACTTCATAAATGGTCCTCTGGTTTCAAAACTTTATACCTTTGGTACTTAAGTCTCACTCCGTCATATTTTGTCCGTTAAATGAAGGCCATTTCCTTTATTTCCCTACCCTAAGGACCATTTCCAAAGTTATCTCCTACTTTTGTTTAAAAAGAAAAAAAAAATTAATATGGAAAGGGTCCCCCCTCACACACACACACCACCCATCAAATCCTTAACTAGAAATCTGAAACTTGTTCTCTTCATCATACGATCGATTCCAAAGCTCACTTGAGTTCCACTGCCATTTATTAACTAAGAAAACCTAGAAGAAGATCAAATACCCAAAAGCAAATCAGAAACACAATAATTCCAAACAAACAGTAGATGAAGATCATGGTATCAATTTGTGTGTGTGTGTGTGGGTGGGGGGGTATTTAAATTATTCCCTAGATGATCAGACAACCACCAGGAAGTGGTTGTTGGAGGTAATTGATGATGAATCGACCTTGCTTGAGCATGGATTAGGAGAAAATTAAACTTGCAACTCAGTTTCCGATGAGAGAAAGGAGAATCAGAAACAAACAATAATAAGAATCAAAAGTTTTGTGTGTGGTTTTCACCTAGATATTTAAGCACAGTTCGATGGATGTATTTGGTTGGCAATGTGGAATACCCATCATTAATGCTAAGAACCTCTGCACCATTGTTCGATATAAGGAGGTTGAAACTGAGTCAGATGGGTCTTCCACTGATTTGCAGTTTTCCATATTCTTCCTTCGATATGAAGGGTCTCAAACCTTAATTTGCAGGTTTACGTGTCTCCACAATATGTCGGAGGAATGGTGTATCTGGTACCAGCATCAGATAATTGATTTACTCATTTGTGCTCATACGGTCGATCTTATCACATGTCATTCTTGATTTTTCTGGCGATTCATCATTATTTATTGAAAATAGAAAGTGAAAAGACAAATGAGTCAAAAAAATGTGTAAATTTTTCATTGGAGGTAGCTCAACCACATCATCTTCTTCACTATTTTCAAGCTTTACGTCGGTGGGGAAATCACAGTCAATTGCTCCAGCGAGGTTTCTACAACCATCAGAGCTTACTTGAACTTTTGATACATATGTCATCATTGAAGCACTTCAACTAGGCTTTTGTTTCTCCAGCTAGGTTCCAACGATTTCCAAATCAAAGGGGTAGGGTTAGAATCAATGGCTAGGTTCCAATCTGTGTAAATAACAAATCAGTATGTTATGGAAGAACTTGAAATGTCTTTTTGGTAAATGTTTTTTTTTTTTGGTGTTGATTATTAGAAAGTCAATGAAGAAGGCTGATGGTAAGTAATACAATTTTGAATCAAGAAATTTATGATTGAGATTAATTTTGTAAAATAAATTATTGATTCAAAGAAGTGAAGATCCAATTAGACATGGGTTCTTTAGAGAGTAGGTGAGAGAGAGAGAGTGAGAGAGAGAGAGAGATAGAGAGAGAGAGATGGAAGGAGGAAGGAAGGGGAGAGAGAGAGGGAGGGAGGGTTGGGACCCTTTACATATTAATTTTCATGTATTCTTTTTTATTTAAAATAAGAGAAAACCTCATAAATGGTCCATGGGTATTGAAATGTAGAAAATGCCCCTCACGTAATGGTAGAAAGTTAATGGAGTTAGGCGTAAGGACTAAACATCAAAACTTTTGAAACCACAGGGACAACCTGTGAGGTTTTTAAAATTTGCGACGAAACTTCATATTTTATGAGACCACAGGGACCATTTATGAAGTTTTATTAAAAATAATCATATAAGGGTAGTATGGTCATTTCAGGTATGCATTGGACTAAAACCACAAAAAATTGTCTTTTAGGGATGAAACTTCCAAGTTTAAACCGAACGAGGGACAATCCAAGTTATTTTTTAAAAATAAGGACTAAACATGCATTTTCACACCTACACGGGAGATGATTTGTGTAATTTACAAAAAAAGTATCATTTCAAAATTTTGTAAACCGGAAGCTCCAATCCAGTTAGAAAAATAAGATCAACTAAAACACAACCATAATGTGTTCTAATAAATATAACTTTGAAACCTAGGTCCTTTGATGTTGGAGACAAACATCAAAATGATTGTTACTATCGGTATCCATACAAGCTAATTCATGGTAGCAGTTAAACAATCAACTTGATCAAAGTCTACTTGCCATCTTTTGGTCAATGTGTTGGTCGAACGTTAAAGGGGAGAGAAACGGGCCGCTAGTCTTGATAGGGAGGGAAGAATTAGGCTTTGTTGGTATGTTCCTTCTTTTTTCTTATTGGTCATAATCTTCCCTTTCAATTCACTTACACCACATTCCTGAGTTCAACTTAACGAAGGAAAGAAAGAAAATGAGTGGAAATGAAAAGAAAGTGTCGGAACCTGAAAGTGAACCTCTAGCAATCACATAATGAAGATCCGAAGTCATCTTATGTCAGAAGAGGAATATGGTTCGGAGTCAGTCTGTGGTCAGATGAGAAGATTATGCCCGGAGTAAAGAGTATGTTCAAAGACGAGATGTTCTGAAATAGAGTATAAGTCTAAATCTATCTATCCATCAATGTATTAATTGTTCTTGTCTTTTTTTGTGATGTTACGTTACTTAGGACTTAGTATTTTGTTAGAAGTAGTGACATTGTCCGGTCCTTAGTATGTTTTCCTGTTTGTAACGTGTTCCTCATTTTTCTATATAAGGAGTGTTTAATGATAAGATCAAAAAGATAGATTGTTGCTCCAAAGATAGATATATTTGAATTTACTTCAGTTGCATCTTTCTCTCAAATCAAAACTCTTTCAAACATATTACTTGTTCATTTATTGTCTTTACTTTGATTATATTCTATATTTAATACTTGAAGTACTTTGTTGATTCTCATCTTCAAGTCTCGACTGGTCTTGCCAGACTTGACTGAAACTCTTAATCAGAAGCAGACATTGATCTTAAGCATTAATTCAAGGTTTGAGTTTTTGAGTCTTGTCCACGCGCAATCAGATCCTTGTTCTCTCAATTGGTATCAGAGCTTGAGTGGTTGTCCTTTGAATCCATAAGAACAAATTATAGTTGATTCGAGATTACCTTGGTATTTCGATCATTTTTGTGTTCAGGATAAAAGCTCTTCTATATACCACTTTTGCTCAATATATCTTAATTTCGATGGCTGCTAATAGCGTGGGTTGCCCTACACGCGCCCCACTGGTAGTTGTTGAAGAGTATGATCACTGGAAAGTCAGAATGGAAAGATTTTTACTTGGAAAAGAAAAAAGTGAATCTATCTGGAGATCCGTCAAAGAAGGTCCTCATGTTCCAGTTCGAACTATTGTTGGAGATGCAGTTACAACTCTCATGGGACAGGATGAACAACGCCAAGCACCTCTCACTACTGATGATCTGGAAAAGCTGCATGCAGATCAAGTTACCTTTTCCGAAATGGTGTTTGGTGTTCCACCTTCTCTCTTTGACCACATCGACCTGTGCAAATCTGAAAAAGAGATTTGGGACACATTTCAAGATTTGTTCGATGGTTCAGATAACATGAAGGATAAGCGTCTATCCTTGGTTGTCAACGAGTTCGACACTTTCACTACAACATATGGTGAATCTATTGCCTCGGCCTCTAACGGATACTTAATCGTCGTCCACAACATGACAACTCATGGGATAGTCTGAACCCCACTTCAATGCAAACTCAAGTTCATCAACAGCCTCGGAAAGGAATAGGGAAATGTGAAATCATGTCTTCTGAGTAATGGATCTCTAAAAAAGCTGAAGGTCTACCAACTGTTTGATGAGCTTCAAGGTCATGAATCAAATGTTGCACAAACCCTACGTATAATCATTGGAAGCCCTCTAGCTCTAGTCAGTTCATACGATCCACTAACTCCAAACTCTGTTGTTTCAAACCCCCTCTCTACTGTTGTTCTATATATCCCTCCTGCTCAACCCTCACCTCCAACCATACCTGCTCCCACCAACAACAACTATCAGTTAACTAGTGACCTTAATTATGAAGATACGGACTTCGAACTCCCTTTTCAACAGGAGTTTGCCTTACTTTCCATGAAATATAATCGTCCTTATAATAGGCCATATCACAACCGTTTTCATGCTCCTCAACAAAATAATCCTCAACCGTTAAACAAACCTTCAGAAAATCCACCATCCTACAAACCTAACCTTCCCACACCAAATCACACCTCAGAATCATCACTAACTCTGAAGTCAGAAAAACCCAAGATTGTATGTTAGAAATGTGGTCATGCAAAGCACTTTGCTAAGGATTAATTAGCCGAAATGTGACATCCCCATTTTCACGGCCAGAAAAGACCAATTTTTTTGTTTATGCTTTATAAAAATCATAGTACTTCTTTTAATAAAAATCTTGCGGAATTTGTTCCCAGAAAAACATGATAAATACGTTATCAAAGCATTTCCAAAGAAATATATTTTTATTCATTTTAAAACATTTGGGATGTCATCGTTAATACAGAAACATAAGCATAAATAGAACTTACATTCATTTACACTAGTGATCTACATCTCTTTTAAATCTCTCAGTGTAATGTAACTTCATATCGACACCTGTGATACAAATAAACTGAGTGGGTCAGGTTGGGAAACCTGGTGAGTACATAGGGTTTTCAACCCACAATAATATAATTATTAAGTTTAAACATCAAACAATCAACCCATAATACCCATCCCCATTATCTTCTTTACTCTTAAGGATCTACCCTAAGAATCAATTATTCCTCATTCATTCATTCCTAAGGATCATCCTAAGAATCGACACGAAGTCCATCGTTGTCAATGATACAGTTGTCAAGCACAGCTGCTAGTTCTATCACTTAGGCGCAGCTGCCAGAATTGTGACATTCTATTAGAGGCGCAACTCCCAATATTTTCCTTCGAGCACAACTGTTAGGGTTATCTCGTTTATTGACAATGTCGTTTTCGAGACTCCAATCGCGATACATATCAATGGGTTTTTAGAATACACCGGTGAACACATCATTCACAACACCTACAGGCTGTGAGCCTGCCAGTGTCCTACTGGACTGTCTAGAATAGCCCGTGGTTGTCATCCATACTCTGCTAGATGATGGGGCCATCATTTGGGAAAGGCTTCTCACATCGTGCATCTCTCACACTCACCTCATGGTCTATAACACCTCTCGACTCATCATCCATACTCTGTTAGGTGCTAGGGGTTTTTCCTAGGGTTTAGGGTGGTTTGGGATCTTAGAGAGGGAAAGAAACTAGAGAGAGAAGTGATTTTGGTGTGAAAAATCCGGAAACCCTCGCCCCCCTTTTATAGTCTGCGAGGCCTCAGATTACGCTGGGCATAACGTTGGCTACGTTGGCTGTAAATCGGATTTGGTTGCCAGCTTGCACCAGCTGGCTCGCACTCAAACTCGGATGAGATAAGGCTAAAGGTACGTTGGGCGTACCCAACTTCGGACACCGAGCGTGAAGCGAGGCGATGTGTCGTCATCTGGTGCGAGGCCGTGGGGAGCAAAAGCAACGGCTAGGATCTTGCCACGTCATCACAGTTCGCAAATTCGACTACAAACTTTAAAAATTCGTAACATTCGCGTACGAGCTCCGTTTTCGACGTTATTTTTATCCACGCGTAGGCGGGAACGTACTCTACAACTTTCGTTTAGACTCCATCGGATAATTTTGAATTTATTTTAAAAGTTATATTTTTAACAGGACGAGACAAGATTGGTCCGTTAAAAATTCATAACTCCTTCTCGGTTATTACTTTTGAAAATTGGCACTTTTAACCCTAAAAATCAAATTTTTTTATTTTTAAATTCCATTTTCATCCCAAAAATTTTAGTTTTAAATATTAGACTTTTATTTTTGACTTTTTACTTAAAATTTTGAGTTTGACTTTAAAGTTTGACATTTGACTTTAAAATTTGACTTTCTCGTTTGACTTTTAATTTTTCAAATTTAGCTTTTCGGTGTGACTTTTGAGTTTGACTTTTTAAATTTGACTTTTAAGGTTGACTTTCTCGGTTTTTAAGTTAAAGGGCAATTAAAAAAAATAATAAAAAAAGTAAAAAAAAATAAAAAATAATAAAGAAAAAATTGTTTGCTGTTGAGAGTGTGTGGCTGAGTGTGCTATTAAGGGTGTACGGTTGGGTTTGTTGTTAGTGTGTGCGGTTAAGTCTTGTTTGTTGTTAGTGTGTGCGGTTAAGTCTTGTTTGTAGTGTGTGCGGTTACAACTATTTTGATGTTGTATGTGCGGTTGAAGTCACGTGTGTGCTTAAGAACCTGTGTGCGGTTATACCTTGTGTACTGTAACAGTCACTTAAAGTTTGTCAATATGGAATCTTAAAGTATGATTGCTCATCAGGATTTGGATGCAATTATGGGAACTACTACTCGTATCCCTAGATTGTTGTCAGCTGAGGGATTTCCTAAATGGAAATATCAAATTGAAAAATACATCAAGATGAAGGATTTCAAAATTTGGAGAAGTATTTTAAGAGGACCAATACGGATCACATCCACTCTAGAAGATGGCACTGTTATTGACAAACAAGTTAAAAACTACACTGATGATGACTTTAAAAGAGTTGAAGAATAGGAAAAGGCACTTGCTACACTCACCATGGCATTGTCTCCAGAAATTGCACAAGGATTTCGTGAATACGCGTTAACAAAAGCATTATGGGAAGCACTCATAGAGGTCTACGAAGGAAATGAAGACATGAAGTAAAGTCGACAAGACATGCTTCGACAAAAATTCAACATGTTCAACCACGTACTGGGAGAAACACTGGAAAATCAATTTCAAAGGTTTATCACTCTAAGTATTGAGATGAGCTCTGCAGGGGTGATGGTTACAAGGTCCAAGATAAACAAAAAGATGCTTAATTCTCTTCCAAAATCCTGGGACATGAATGTCTCAGTGATTAAAAAGAACAATGATTTGAATCGATTAAGCTTAGCTGAAACCATGGTAATCATCAAAGCTTGTGATCTTGCTAATAAATAAAGGGAGATCAATCATGTTAACTCGTACTCTACTACAAATCTTGGAATTCAGCACAACAACACTGCTTTCTCAAGCTTTACCACTCATCCAAATTCTCAAGTTCTTGTGTCTCAAGTTCAACCTTATACAACCCATCAAACCATACCATATACTGTACCTCAGATGCAACAAGCTCAAAACATAGCTCAAGTTGGTACTAGTGTTGGTTCTTCCACAACCGCCTCAACTAAATCTCATGGAATTGGAATTGGTTCCCAAAGCTCCTCAGCAAGTGAAAATGAGGAAAATATGGCTCTTGCTACTGGATTAGTGAACTGCTATAAGGCATTTGTGGCTGGAGAGCTCTCTCCATAACTATCTTTTGCTGATCTCGACCAAATCTATCCTGAGGATGTGGAAGAGATGGACATTACATGGCAAATGGCTATGGCAGTATTTAGGTCTAAACAATTCTCCAAGAAAACTAGAAAGAACAACTGGGGTGTAAATTCTGAGAAGAAAATGGGATTCAGCAAAGGAAAGTTGCACTGTTTCAATTGTCATGAACCTGGTCACCTTGCAAGGGAATCTCCCAAACCCGATCGCCGAGAAAACCCTGAAAGGACCATGGTGCCAGTGACTTACGTCCACAACAACAATAAAGGATCATCTTCAAATAATCAGTCTGCTAATTTAGCTATGGTGGCCCAGTCTTTCTGCTGGGAAGATCAAATTCAGGCTCTAAACATTTCGGGACTTGAAAAGGCAAATCTTGCTCAAATCAAGAATGAAGATGAAGAAGAAATGGAAGTAGATCCAGAAGAGGAGATGATGAATCTGCAATTTGCATTCATGGTGCAGACCACTCCTGTGCCGGTCAAATCCGAGGTTAGTGAATTCGGTTGTTCTCAATCTTGTATTAAAACATTTAAATTTTTTAGAGATCAAATTGAGATAATCAAAAGAGAGAATGAGGACTTGAAATATGAGGGATATATACTTGGAAAAAATCAAAAGCCCTTAAAAACTCAATTAGAAAATAAAACAAAAGACTTTAAAAAAATGCAAGAGGATTACAGCAACAAATGTGAGAACTATGATCATCTCAAAAGAAAACTTGATGCTGTAACCGCAGAACATGACACATTCAAAAAATTGTTTTGAAAAAGCTGAATTTAATTTCAAAAAATACAACAGGTCAAGTGAGAAAATTGCAAAATTAATTGAAGGTCAATCGCACTGGAGAGATATCACTCATGGTAATCAAATAAAAGTTGGACTAGGATTTGAGAGTGTCCCTCCTCCCTTCAATCACAATTATACTGCAATTCCCCTGTCTCAAGAAGAAATTGACAGAGAACCTCGCATGGTATACGGAAAGTCAACTTCTGAGAAGGCAATACAGTCTAATAATGAGAGTTTGCATACTAACGCTTCTACCTTAATTGCAAATATATCCATAGATAAGGGGGAGCATGAAGTTGAAACTTTAGAGTCAAATAATCTTGTGTCTGAGTTTGGTGTTAATTCCAGTAATGAGTCTGTGTCAAAAACAAACGCAAATATCTTTGTGTCGGGTGGTGTTTTATTTAAGTTTGATAATTCTATTACTGATAGTGTTGTTTCTGATCAAACTGCTAAATCTGATTTGCATGTCTCTGCATCTTCCACATCTGCTTCAAAATCCTATGATGGATTTTGCAAGTGTGGAAATGTTAAAAAAGAAAAAGGAAAGAATAAATTTGTCAACAGTAGTGTCAAAACTTTTGATAATAAACAAATATGTTTTAACTGTGGCACTGCTGGACACATTGCAAGGAATTGTATGAACCGGATGTTTGTTTCTCATACAACAAAAAGAGGGGAGAACGTATTTCGGGGACGATCTTTAACTAGAAAACCCCCAAAAATTGCTCTCGCAATGGTGAATTGAACAAAAATTCAAACAAGAAAATGGATAATTCTCAAAAGAATAAACAGGTTTTCTATAAAAACAACAAGAGTTTGCCAAAATCAACTCAGGCTAAGCCTAAGTTGAATATGACAAAGAGCAAGACCGGATCTTCAAATTCTTCAAGAAGAAAATCCACCGGCTCGAAGCAAAATAACAAATTTTCAAAACCTAACTTTCAGTGGATACCAAAATATATTTCAGATTCATTTTCATATCAGTCACCATTACCCTCTAAATCAAAAGAAAAGAAAGAATCAAATGAAAAATCTGTGAAAGGAAAGGGTCAACCCAGGATTGTGATGACCTAGGTCCCCAAAACTAAATGATTCCGCTCATCGTGCAGGGACAGTTGCGGAGGAATGTCGCCAGACCTTGGTATGTCGACATCGGCTGGTCCCGACACATTACTGGATACATATCCCAACTACACGACATTCAAACTTTTAATGGAGGATATGTTTCCTTTGCGGGCGGAGAGGGCGGAAAAATTACTCAAAAAAAAAATGTCACAAATGGGGTGTTGAATTTTGAGAATGTTAACTTCGCTCCAGAACTAAAGCACAGCTTGCTGAGCGTGTCCCAGATTTGCGATAAGGGTTACTCTACTCATTTCACATATAAGGAGTGTCTGATCTTAAAGCATGGTGTTGTCATCCCTGAAGACTGGATTCTTGTAAGATCTAAGCGGGATGGGAATGCCTACATTATAGACATGAATAGAAATATCCCTGACAAAGTCACTTGTCTCTTCTCCAAAGCTTCTAAACAAAATGTGATGTTGTGGCATCGTCGTCTCGGTCAGGCAAATGCAAAGAACTTGAATTGGCTTGCGAAGAACGAACTGGTCCAAGGGTTACCTATCAAAGATTTCATTACTTTTGAAAAATGTGTTTCCTACATTCAGGGAAAGCATCATCAGAAGCCACACTTTTCAAAGCAGATAAACTCCATAAGTCAAGTGCTTGAGTTGTTGCATCTGGATTTATTTGGTCCGGTTAATGTTCTCAGCATCAATCGCAACTCATACTGCCTCGTTGTGATAGACGATTACTCTCGTTTCAATTGGGTTTTCTTTTTGTCCAACAAAGCTGGGATCGCTGACCTCATCAAAAGATTCATTGTGATGATCGAAAATCAGACCAACAATCGAGTGAAAACACTGCGTACTGATAATGGAACAGAGTTCAAGAATGCTATTCTTGACTATTTTTGTGCTGAGAAAGGGATTGTGTGTCAGCTCAGTTTCGTTCGAACACCTCAACACAACGGAGTTGCCAAACGCCGAAATCGAACTCTAAAAGACGCCGCAAGGACGATGCTCTGTGACTCCAAACTTCTTGTGTTCTTCTGGGCAGAAGCAATTAACACCGCGTGTTACGTTCAGAATCGCGTGCTGATCAACAAATCCATAATGAAGATACAGACACAAGCCATCTATCAGCCATTTTCGAGTATTTGGCTGCCCTTGCACCCTTCTCCACTTGGAATCCAACCCAAAATTCAATGCAAAAGCCGATGACTGTTACTTTGTTGGATACGCTGCTCGAACTGCATATAGGGTGTACAATAAGAAGACAAAACAGATTGTAGAATCCTTCGATGTTCGTTGGCTCGAGGAAAATGAGACAGATACAAGAGTGGGTCCTGATTTGTTATTTGACTACACATCTCTGTTCAAATCATTCAATGTGTCTTCAGATAATCAAGAAGGATCTACATCCAATTCGAAGATTATTATTGAAGATGAAGAAGAAGAAGTTGTCTACCGACCACCACTGGTTTCTTCTGATCCTCCAATGGTGCCCTCTGTTCATACTGAATCTTCGGAGTCTTCTCGTCAACAACCTACTCCTGATGCTGTTGCTACTCCTTTTAACTCCAGTGGAAAGAGAGTTCATGAACCACGAGACTTCCACTATAACTTCAAATCTGGTGGAACTTCTCTTTCCAGAAAGTTTTGCTGACGAGTGTGTAGCAGATTCTCCGAGTGAACCTTGTTCATCTACTGTGAATCATATAGCAAATGATGGAGGGGTTAACATTCATACTCTTCTAGTCTCTATCAATGATATCAGCTACGAGATTCCTGCACGCATTCAGCGCGATCATCCAATAGGGAACATCATTGTCCAGCTGGGCGACGGTGTTCAAACTAGAAGTCAGAGTGGAGATGTCAATACATGTCTCTATTCTAGCTTTATTTCTCAGATTGAGCCCAAAAATGTCGAAATGGCTCTGAATGAGCCCAGCTGGGTTGATGCCATGCATGATGAACTTAATCAATTCGAGAAGCTCGGGGTTTGGATGTTGGTGGAGCTGCCAAAAGGAAAGAAATCTCTTGACACCCGATGTGTCTTTCGGAATAAACAAGACGACTCAGGTGTAATTGTGCGTGACAAGGCGAGATTGGTGGTTCGAGGGTTTCGGAAAATTGAGGGTCTTGATTGTATGGAAGTTTGTGCTCCGATCGCTCGCTTGGAAGCCATTCGTATATTCCTTGCATATGCTTCCTATATGAACTTCATCGTATACCAAATGGATGTTAAGACGGCTTTCTTGTACGACAAGGTCAAGGAAGAAATTTACGTTCACCAACCACTTGGCTTCGTTAACTCCAAACTTCCCAACCATGTTTACAAGTTAGACAAAGCTTTGTATGGGCTGCATCATGCTCCTAGAGCTTGGTATGCTACCCTAACTCAACATTTGCTCAACCACGGCTATTCCCGAGGCACCATTGATCAAACCTTATTCATCAAACATGTTGGTCCGGATCAAATTCTTGTTCAAATCTATGTGGACGACATTATTTTTGGGTCGGCAAGCCAACAACTTTGCAAAGAGTTCAAAGTTGTGATGAAGAACAGGTTCGAGATGAGTTCGCTTGGGGAAATGACCATGTTTCTGGGGCTTCAGGTCCAACAATCTTCAACCGGAATCCTTATTCATCATGTAAAGTATGTGGCTGATGTACTGGAGAAGTTCGGGTTCCGAGACGTGCAACCTGCTCTTACACCCATGGCGGAACGACCTTTGCTGACCCCGGATCTTGAAGGTGAATCCGTAGATCAGACGTATTATCGATCAATGATCGGATCACTCATGTATCTGACTGCCAGCCGCCCAGACGTAATGTTTGCAGTCTGTCAATGTGCTCACTACCAGGCGAATCCTAAACTCTCCCATTTAATTGCTGTTAAAAGGATTTTTCGGTATCTCAAAGGGTGCCCAAAACTGGGTCTTTGGTATCCGAAAAATCCGGAATTTGACCTTTATGCTTTTGCAGACAGCAACTATGGCGGGTGTGAGCTTGATAGAAAATTGACTTCACAAGGATGCCAATTTCTGGGAGATAGATTGGTTTCATGGCAGTACAAGAAGCAGCATACAGTTTCCACCTCAAAAGCAGAAGCTGAGTATGTCGCTGCGTCGGCCTGCTGTTGTCAAGTCATCTGGATCCAACATCAGCTGTTGGACTATGGTTTGAATTTTCAAGAAACCCCTCTTTTTTGTGATAATAAGGCTGCGATCCAAATTGCCAAAAACCCGGTCCATCACTCAAAAACCAAGCACATCGATATCAAAATTCATTTTATCAGAGAATGTTATGAGCGTTCGCTCATTCGGCTAGAACAGGTCCACTCTGATAATAATGTAGCAGATCTGTTCACCAAGCCTTTTAACAAAGCTCGATTCGATGTGTTGGTTAATTTTCTGAAAATGATTCATTTTGAGGATTAAATTTTAATGTTTACCATAGGATAAATTTGCACATTTTTTTTATTTTTATGCACAAATTTAGGGGGAGAAATTTAGAAAATCCAAAAACATTAAAAAATTAGAAAGTCCAAAAACATCAGAAAATTAGAAAATCCAAAAACATTAAAATTTTAATATATTTCTGTGTGTTACGATATGATTTGGGAAGTGATATTAACAAGTGATAACGGGCAATCTGAGTTTGTGTAAAGTACCAAAACTGGATTGTCTAGGCTCTGTATTTGATGCGCTGGTAGGCACGAAGAATTTAACGGTCTTGACTAGGTGCAGATGAACTTAAGGAATCTAGAGATTTGATAAATATTGACCTAGATAGATCCGTTTAGCCTGACAATATGATGCTTGGATAAGTTGAGCATTGATATATATATATATATATATATATATATATATATATATATATATATATATATATATATATATATATATATATATGGGAATCTACTCGACACACTATTTGAACCCGTATCTAGAATTGTGTTTTAACTTTTCCTCGATGTGCGGATTCTGTCCTTAATTCTGGTATTGATGGAGCGACTGGTAAATTCCGATGAATTAGGTCTGTAGAAAATCATTTTCTTTCTTTCTTACTGTTAGTCATATGTTGCCTCCTCTGCGTGATTAGAAGAGATCCGACCTGGACTGTAACATATGCAACTCTATATCTCTGCATATTATATATATATATATATATATATATATATATATATATATATATATATATATATATATGAAAATCCTCTTATCTATTAGCCATATGCTGTCTCCTTTGTGTGACTAACAATCCTCCCTGGTACACAGCATATGCAACCTTCTACTTCTCAATCCCTCTAAAACTATAAGTGATAATACTCTGAATCTATCTTCTCTCTAAATAATGGTCTGCTCATCTAATGTAAGGAGTACTCTTGAAGTTCTTGATTACTGGGGCATCTCAGGAAGCAGGAAACATGTTCCGGTACAATTAAAATTGAACACTCAAAGATTGTCTATAGATTTCGCTGCTCAATTTAGGTGGACAACAATAATCCTTGGTCGTCGTCAGATAGATGGTCCTTAGGAACATTATTTAGTAACTTAGGATCCATCTGTCTTGTCACATATAGCATGTCCTAATTTGTCACAAAAAAATTTCGTGTTTAAGTGGACCACAATACCAGCAATCAACCAGATCTATTCATGAAGGAGGAGGAATTGATAAATGAACAACGATTGTTCAACAACTTTGATCCCAAATCTCAATTAGTTAAAACAATTTATATAGGATTAAATATAATTTTTAATTCTTTGTCGTTAATAGTATTTCTAATTTCATTTTAGTCTATTCTATTTTATTTTTATTTTTAATTTTTCCTTAGTTAATAAGTTTTGTTTTAGTTTTTATTTTAAATCCTTAGGAATAATAAATTTGGTCTCTTAAATCCTCAAAAAGGTTTGTTTTTGAGAAAGTGGTGAGTAGGGGGCCTCGGTTTTCATTATTAAAAAGGTAAGGGGGAGGAAATGAAATTATTTTTATATATATAGGGTGTGTGCGGTGAGTCCTTCACCGTCACTGTCTCTTGTCTCTACTGCACACACATCCTTCACTCTCTTAAACTCTTTGAATATTCTATTTTTTTCTTGAAATCAAAGCCTTTACATGGAAATTTTCATGAACACGGCTCAATATTTTGATTATTATTATGAAAATCACCCATTGTTTGCTGTTGAATTAAGGACAAACTGTTTGCCTTCAAGTGCGACCACACACGGTGTGTGTGGCCGCACACGGGCGTGTGCGGCTGACCGTGTGCGACTGTATAATATTATATGCGGTTGGGCATGTACGGTTGCGGCTGTACACTTGCACGTATGTGGCTGTATGCAATTCTGTGTGCGGTTGCATCATTTTCAATAGTTTTGCCCTAATGATTTTGTGTGTTTACTTTCAGATTAAGATGGGAGACATGGAATTCGCTAAAGTCCACAACTCTGCCATTTTTCTTGAAGACCCTCCTGCAGCTCACAATGACTTGAAATTCATTGTGGATAGTTTGAAGAAATCCTGCTTGTTCCATGCTCTAACTACATGCCCTGCTATCTACCAGAATCTGATTATCAATTTCTAGAGGAGCGCTGTTGTGAAGAAGAATGATCAGGGTGAAAAGTTTGTTGAAGCATCAATCGAAGACAAGAAAATTCAAGTAACTGAGAGCATCATTAGGGAAGACAGATCTGAGTACACCATGGATATTGTCATTCATCAAACTCATGATGTCTTAAAGAAAATGGGATATGAGGGAACCTTTCCCCCTACAATCAAGAAGTTGCTTCCTCCGTGTTGGAAGTATTTGGCTCATGTGTTTGTGAGCTGCATTTCCGGTAGGAGATCAGGAGCAAACGAGATCTCTCTGGCCAACACTGGTGCAATTGCAACATTGGCTGCAGGATTTTAGTTTAATTTCTCAAAGTTCATAATGAAGGAAATGATTCTAAACCTTGAAGGGAGCAAAAGGGACAAATTCTTGATGTATCCAAGATTTTTGCAAATCATCCTTAATATGACTCACCCCGAGCTGTAGAGAGGAAATGATACCTTGGATTTCAAATCCATTGGTCCAAGTGCTTTTGGACTAATAAAACAAAAGAGAGGCGGGAAATTTGTGTTTGAAGGAAAATTTCCATTGATAAAATTTGGAATTTTTGAAGAGGATGATAGAGAAGAATCAGAAGAGCAGTCCATTCCGATGGAAACTGAAGGCATTTTTCATTCTACCTCCGAGCCAGAAGTTGAGGAGATTCATGATTCTCCTACAGCTTTTGTGGCTGATGAGAATGACTTTCAGAAAGCAAATGAATCGAAATCTACTCAAGAGGATGATGACGATGATCTTTTTGTTAATGTAGAGTTCTTGAAAGAAATTGACTTTACGGGGATCAGTGACGAAATTCCAACAAACATAGAATTTGATCTTGGCGATGAAGATTTTGGTTCTTTTCCTTGAGTTCCCAGCAGCCGTATAAATAAAGTCGATGAAGTTGCTTCTTCAGCAACCAAGAATAGAGATGAAGGAAATGTTCTCAAGATTCTGCTCTTTACTTCAAAGCCCTTGGAGGTCACATCAAGCCAAGGAGATATGACATCAGAGATTCCTCCCTCTATGTCATCCATCTCAACTTCTGCTCCAATCATTCCTAACTCAACTCAACCTCAGACTTCTCAGACTTCCATGAAAACAAGCCAATCAATTGCATGTCTAGAGGTACCCGCTATTAGAAGTGCACCTCAAGTTCTTTCAACAATCACTGCTACCACTATTCACTATCCTCCAAAACAATCTGACGAAGGTCCGAGTACCGTGTTTGAGACTGGTGGATCCTCATCCATTCAAGAATATTCTCCCACTCGACCTTCATTAGATGAAGCTTCTATTAGATTGGTGAAACACCTGGCACAATCTAATCCAACCTCCTCACGCGGGAAATGAATATCCATTAGGGAGGGACGGACAGGTGATGACAAATCTTCTTCACCTGATCTTCGAGAGGAGATTAGGATTCTCCGTCAAGAGCTCATCGAAAAATCAATTCAGATGGATCAAATCACTGCATACATTTTGAGCTCAGGGTGAAGGATGAAGAAAAGACTAAACAAATTAAGGATCTACAAATGATTCTTGGATCTGTATCAGCCAATTATTTCAATCTCAAGAACGTTTTGTACGATGCATTCGGTGAAAGAGTCAAAGTCGTCTTCCAACAGCCACATGGAATAGTTGATCCTCCTACAGCTCAATCACATTCTGCAACTGATGATCTTCCTGTCAACCCACCTGCTCCAAGAACAACCGCCATTGTCAACAGGTTTGAAAAAGAACCAGAAGGAAGCAGAGCCAGAATCACGATCAAACAGGGTAAAAGAATCGTAACTGCCAATCAAAGCGAAGGCGTTTTATTCATGAAAAACTCTAATGAAAATCGCAAGGCAAAAGACCCTGTTTTGACCATGACAGACTTAAAGAAAAGAAAGTTTGGTGACTAGTATGGAGACAGGTCCGAAATCCAAATGTGGGCCTTTGATCTAGAGACAAATTTGTGGGTTGTAAAGTGAAACTCAGGGAACCCTGAACATTACAAGAGTATTCATGACTTCAGCTCGTGGACAAAAAACTGATCTTGCAGAACTTTCGAGAGCGCCATTCCACATTCCATCAGAAGACCCAAGTGCATCAAACTTCTAGAGGTTTCTTGACAGGCAGGTCAAAGAAAATTTCCCCAAGATGAAGACCGCAAGAGCCCTCTATCAAAAGGATCAAGATGTTGTCGATCCAGAATCAGGCGAACCCATGAAGATCATTTTGTGGCCTGCTACAAAACAGCAGAAAGAAATTCCAATCCCTCAGCACTTCTAGGAGGGATATCTTGACAAAATGGAATTTTGGACATATGATGACGAAACTACAACTGCAATTATCAAATTCAGAGATTAGGAACAAGTTCTGAGGTTGATTAGCTCAAGAGATCTTCTTCATTTAGAGAAAGTGATATCCGGATTCTGGCTCGTCACCAGATAATTTGCAGAAAATAAGTCATGGAAGTTGCTGCTAAAGAATTCACTGCAATGGTGGCTACAATCATCAATCAAAGGATGTGGATGGGATCGAAGGGAAGATTGGATTTAAAGCTGTTTGAGAAGCCAGCCGAGAAGCCCAATGAGTGAACACAAGACTGTGCTAGCCTCAAACCAAGGGGGAGATTGAAAGTATATGATATTATGGTTTGGGCTAGGCACCAATTTTGTATAGATCTGATCTAGGTGACAATGTTTGTTTAAGCAGTGTAATGATTTGAACTTGTATGTGTGCAGCCTCACACATGTCTGCGGCCGTACACAGCGTGTGCGGCCGCACATGCATGTGTGGCTGTACACTTATATGCTGGTAAGGGGATACTATTTATAGTAGTGGAGTTGTGTCATATTGTACTTTTTGGCTGAACAAAGCGTTGGGTATACTTACAAGGTGTACTTGACATTTTATGATAAATGTGTGCATGCTTGAGATCATCTTCTATCTACTCCTTCTACACTTTATTTTGATTGCAATTAACTTCATTGATTACTGAATTGGATCCATAATTTGGGACTTACAAAATAATCGTTTTTCGAAAAGTCGTTTTTGACCCCTATTATCTCTAAATTGACTAGCCCGGATCTACGGGCGTTACAATTATCTCCCCCTTAGGATGATTACGTCCCACAATCATCAACAAAACGGGGCTCACATGATGATTACATACGTTATCTATTCATCGTAAGTGATAACCATAACTTTGATGTTTCTTCGAGTATCTAACTCTTAGACTACAGGCGGTGCTCGATCTTGCACCTGCTCCCCATCTCTCATTAGACTCCAAATTATGACCTTCAAGTCACAATCTCGATTCTTACTGGAGACTCTTTCTTCTTCTTGACAAACTTAAGAATAAACTCTTTGATTTCTATAATAGATTGACGTGCCTCGTTCTACCGACCTCTCATCGTATGTTGCAACACTTAGACTCAGCTCTCTTAGAGTCAAATTGCAAAACAGACAATACCTTCCTTCATGTTCTTATCACATCTTAAAAGGTAGCATTTCTAGCTACAAGCAACTGTCACACCCACAAACCAGAACGGCGGAAATGTTCGGGGGCGGAGGACATCATATTCAGTATCATAACAGTTCATAGAAAGGAAAGTACACACCACCATATATATAAAGGTTTTCAAAATGTTTACATAATTGTATTCGTTACATGTTCAAAAGATAAATACATAAACATATTTCGAAAGAAGTAATTAACGTCAGCGCGTTAATCCCCAAAAGTTGATTTCCAAACCTGCTTAGCGGTTCCCTGAGAATACAAGTTATTTCAAAGAAAAAGTGTCAACAATTAAGTTTGTGAGTTCATAAGCGGTTTTGAGAAACTGCATGCCATTCCAAAATGTGTGTATGTTTTCCAAGAAAATCCCTTATTTTCAAATGAAAGTATGAAATGCATGAGAATATTCGTGTTGAAAAATGTAGATAGTTGAATCAAGAAAATCCCTTTTTTTCCTGTTAGTTGTTTGTTTTGTATACAGGAAAATCCCTTATTTTCCTAAAGTAACAAGCAGGCTAATGTCCAAAACCGAAAACCGAAAGCAACTGACATGCTTTAAAAGATTGGGGCATACTTTCATATAATAAAACTATAAGAAGATCGCAGTTGTTAGATGAAGATTAGTTTTAATAGCTACTCATTCATAAATCAGAAGTACTATAATAATTGTATATCCGGTGAGTTTTATAACCATACTAAACATAATATGCCTGTAGCGACGTTCTTCAGGCATCAAAGCGTTATGACAAACTGTCACCCTAAAGGACGGACTGTAGCTAACAGTCAGGGTGCGGGATCATGACTTCCCATATAGATCTCTATACATTTGACACGTTCTCCAAACGGGAGACTCTGGTTATGGACAGGACCTTAAGTAGTACCTTTTAACAAAAAGGTAGCATTTGAAGAGGTGATCGTCTCACGGATTCTCATCTAAGTCTGTATTAAAGTAATAGTTTTGTATGCAAAGTTTATCCATTTTCACAATGTTTGACAATGCATAAATCATAAGTTCTTTGAATGTATAAAATGGTTTAACAATGATGGCTACTTTGGATACTATGTACTTTGTATATATCTAATGCATGCAAAGTATAACAAGAGTTTTCACGTTTTCACACGGGATCAACCATGGGTTTACTTGTATTCTCCCCCGAAATGTACTAAAAGTACATTATAAAGTATTTGAAAGTGTATAAAAGGGGGTATGAACTCACCTGATAGATCGAAGAAGGTGAGACGAAAACCGAGCAGAACTTTGACTTGAGAAAGCGGATTTTCTCGGGATTCTCGGGAATCTTGGGAGTATAAAACTTCCTTCGGGGCTTGAGTATGGGAACCGGGGCTTCGGGATATTTATTGCATGGAAAACGAGGCAAAAACGCAAGAAAGATGAGAGAAAATGAGCATTTTCCCCGGAACCCTCACATCCATTTTATAGGGTCTGGAACCCCCTCGGTACGCTGGGCGTACGCGGTTACGCTGGGCGTACACGTGCGTCATGCGTGACCGAATCCTCGACTGCCTCGGAGCTCGGATGGGACGGGGCATAGCTTCGCATAGGGGCAACGTGGACGATCCGAGGCCTAGTACTCGAGTACGCTGGGCGTACGAGGGTACGCTGGGTGTAACTCGGATTCGCCCGGTGACCCCTCCTTCAGAGAGTACGGAAATTTGAATTAAATTTATATTTTTATTATTTAGTAAACTTCAAAAATTCATATCTTCTTCATACGAACTCCGTTTTCGAGGTTCTTTATATCCACACGTAGGTAAGACTACGCTCTATAACTTTTGTTTAGACTCCGTTGGCAAATTTGGAAATTATTTTTATTATTTATTATTAAAAGGTCGGGGTAAGGAAAGTTCGTTAGAAATTCATAACTTCATTATCCGACATCTGTTTTGGCCAAACCTTTTACTGTTGAAAAACCATTGTCGAGACCTTCGATTTCCATTTTGGTTATTCCGGCGAAAAGTCGCTCGATCACTGTTTCGGGTTTGGAAAAATCATAACTTCCTTATACGAAATCAGATTTGGACGTTCTTTTTATGTACGATCACAGTTTAATGATATCTAACACATTAGGTATCCAAAAAGAGACTTCTGAACATTTTATTTTCTAAGTTAATTTCATTACATCGAAAGAGGTTACAATACTTGCCCTTTCATGTTATTACATAGATTCGAAATATCGGGTTGTTACATCATCCCCCCGTTAGAGGGAATTTCGTCCCGAAAATAATTTCTAAATAAGCGCCACTAGTCTAGGGAAGAGATGCGGGTACTTTTGTTGCATCTGACCTTCTCGTTCCCAAGTGAATTCAGGTCCTCGCTTAGCGTTCCAGCGAACCTTCACTATTGGTATGCGACTCTGTTTAGTTCGTTTGATTTCCCTATCCATGATCTCGACGGGTTCTTCCACAAAGTTAAGATTTTTGTTAAGCTCAATTTCGTTGAGTGGAATCACAAGAGTTTCGTTGGACAAACACTTTTTCAAGTTCGATACATGGAACGCTGGATGTACTTTGTTAAGCTCGATTGGAAGTTGGAGTTTGTAAGCCACTGGACCAATTCTTGAAATAATTTCGAAGGGTCCAGTGTACCGAGGATTTAGCTTTCCATGCTTCCCAAAGCGTATCATGCCCTTCCAGGGTGATACCATCAGTAGTACGCAGTCACCAACCTGAAATTCCAAGGGTTTTCGTCTTTTGTCGGCATAGCTCTTTTGCCTATCCCTTGAGGCTTTCAGTCGTTCTCGAATTTGAACGATCTTTTCAGTCATTTCTCTAATGATCTCTGGACCAGTGAGAGTGCTATCAGGGACTAGACCTTCCAGGGTGATCTGCACTTACGGCCGTAAAGGGCTTCAAATGGAGCAGTCTTGATACTAGTATGATAACTGTTGTTATAAGAGAACTCAACTAAAGGTAAGTGAGCATCCCACGCTTTACCATAGTCGATTACACATGCTCGCAACATGTCTTCTAGGGTTTGGATCTTTTTCTCACTCTATCTGTCAGTTTGTGGGTGATAGGTTGTACTCATATCCAACCTTGCTCCCATGGATTTTTGCAATGATTGCCAGAATCTAGAAGTGAATCTACTATCTCTGTCCGAGATGATAGACATCGGCACTCCATGATGTCTCACGATCTCTCGGATGTAGGTTCTCGCTATTTTTTCCATTTTATTAGTTTCCTTGATCGGTAAGAAATGAGCAGAATTGGTTAGTCTGTCGACGATCACCCAAATAGTATCTTGACCACCCTGAGCTTTGGGTAGTTTTGTTATGAAGTCCATGGAAATCTGTTCCCATTTCCACTGAGGTATTTCAGGTTGACGGAGTAGACCTGAGGGCTTCTGGTGTTCTATTTTTATCTTGGCCCAAGTCAAGCACTTGCTTACATAGGTAGCAATTCCTGCTTTCATGTTTGGCCACCAGTAGAGTTGCTTGAGGTCTATATACATCTAATCTGAACCTGGGTGTACGGAGTATGGAGTCTTGTGTGCTGCACTCATAACTATCTCTCTGAACCCACCAAACTTAGGTGTCTAGATTCGGTTCATGAGGCAGCGTACTCCGTCGCTCTTGATTTCTAGGTTCTTGTCCATCCCTCTAAGGGTCTCACCTGTCACGTTTTTGGGTTTCAAGGCTTCTATTTGAGCTTCCTTGACTTGTGCTGACAGATGCGAATGGATCGACATGGTTAATGAGTTTACTCTTCGACCAGAGTACTCCTTACGACTAAGAGCATCAGCCACAACGTTTTCCTTTCCCGGATGATAGCGAATCTCACATTCGTAGTCGTTGAGTAATTCGACCCAACATCGTTGTCTCATGTTTATCTCCTTCTGGTTGAATATGTGTTGAAGGCTCTTGTGGTCTACGAAGATGGTGCACTTGGTACCGTATAGATAGTGCCTCCAGATTTTCAGAGAGAAGACCACTACTCCAAGTTCTACGTCATGAGTGGTGTAGTTGACTTCATGTGTTTTCAGTTGTCGTGAGGCAGACGCAATAACCTTTCCTCTCTGCATTAGTACACAACCCAACCCTTGTTTCGAAGCGTCGCAATACACCACAAAATCTTCAATCCCCTCTGGAAGAGAAAGAATGGGCACACTGCACAGGGCCTGTTTCAGAGTCTGAAATGTAGCATCTTGTTTTTCTCCCCAGTTGTAGGTCACACCTTTTTGAGTTAGGGAGGTAAGAGGTTTTGTGATGTTGGAGATGTTCTGAATGAACCTTCGATAATAACCGGCAAGGCCTAGAAATTGGCGAATCTCTGTTGGTGTAGTTGGTGCAGACCAATTTTTGATAGCCTTGATTTTAGATGGGTCCACGTGGATTCCTTCTTCGCTGGCCACGTAACCGAGAAAGTCCACCTTTCTAATCCAAAACTCGCATTTTGATACCTTCTCATAAAGTCTCTCAACTTGTAATGTCTCTAAGACTTGTCTCAGATGTTGGCTATGCTCTTCTTTACTCTTTGAATAAATGAGTATGTCATCTATGAATACTATCACAAATTTATCTAAGAATGGACGACATACCCAATTCATTAGATCCATGAATACGGCCTGGGCATTGGTTAGTCCGAACGGCATCACTACAAACTCGTAATGCCTGTATCTTGTTCGGAAGGCCGTCTTGGGAATATCACTTTCCAGGACTCGCAACTGGTGATATCTTGATCTCAGATCGATCTTGGAGACGTAGTTGGCTCCTTGGAGTTGGTCGAATAAGTCGTCGATTCAGGGTAGAGGATATCGGTTCTTGATGGTAACTTTTTTGAGCTGTAGGTAGTCGATGCACATGCTGAATGATCCATCCTTCTTTTTCACAAATAACACGGGTGCTCTCCAAGGCGAGAAGCTCGGCTTGACGAATCCTTCACTGGGTAGCTCATTCAGTTGGCTAGATAACTCCTGCATCTCTGCTGGGGCTAATCGATAGGGCGCTTTGGCTACTGGGGTAGCTCCGGGAATCAGATCGATTTTGAATTCGACTTGTTTCGCGGGTGGTATTTCTAGAAGGTTCTCGGGAAAAACATCGGGAAAATCGCATACGTCAGACATGTCCTTGATGTCCTGGACTTCGCGTTTCACATCCACGACATGTGCCAAAAACGGATGACATTCCTTGCGTAGGCACTTTTGAGCCTGGATACTTGAGATGATACGAAGAGTGGTAGTGGGTTTGTCACCATAGATAATGAAAGTTTCGGCGATTGGCAGATTAAGGAGAACGACCTTATCGTAACATAAAATGTCCGCATGATGAGAACTCATTCAATCCATACCTGTGATGACATCGAAACTGTTAATCGAGACTGGCATGAGGTTGATTGGAAAGGGATTATCGTTTAGAGTTAGGGTATAGCTTATGTATATCTCCTTAGTGCTTTCTGTTTTACCGTTGTCCATTTCTACTATAAACGGTTCACTTAATGATTGTGGTGTTGGTTTTAGCAGGCCTTTAAAATCATGACTCACAAAACTTCTCTCTGCTCCACTATCAAATAAAATGCATGCATACAAGTTATCGAGAAGGAACGTACCCGTTACAATAGTGGGGTCTACAACAGCTTCATCTTGTCCCATTGCAAACACTCGACCCCTTCCGCCGGTATTCCTGTTGTTTGCCTTCGGGCAGTCCCTGCGGTAGTTTCCCGTGGCTACGCACTCAAAGTAGGCGCGACATACTCCGGTATTAGTAGTGGGGGCGGCATGTTGGGCTGGCTCCTAGAAGAAGCAGGCCGTATGCCCCTTCTTATTGAACCTAGTGCATTGGAGGTCACGGCAAAGACCATGGTGGTGGAAGTTGCATTGGTTACACTTCGGAAGTTTCCCACTGTATGAAGTTGTGGGTGCAGTGATGGTAGGTACAGTAATAACGTGAGCCGCTACCACTTGTTGTTTCTTGGGATTCTCCTGTAGGGTTTGTCCCCTTCTCTTGTTCCAAGGCCTTCCCTGGCCATGTACCTCCTTAGATGGATCCGCAGTAGCTACAATGGTACCCTGTTTTACCCCGTGGTCGATGAGTTGTTGAGCCAGGCGTTTAGCGCTATTGAAAGTGATAGGGTTGGAAGCCATGACATGACATTGAATCTGGGGTGACAACCCCCAAATGTACCTTTCAACTTTTTTCGATTCTGGGTTGACCATTGTGAGGCACAAGGCAGCGAGGTCGCTGAACCTAGCTGTGTAGGCGACTAGATCAGACCCAGTCATCTTCAGATTCCAGAGCTATTGCTCAAGTTTTTGTATCTCGCCCCTTGGTCAGTATTCTTCCAATAGTATAACCTTCAGATCCTCCCAACTCATGGCGTTGGCGACCGTGAGAATCATAGAATTCACATGGCTTTTCCACCAGGTGAGTGCTCGATCAATGAAGGTGCAAGTAGCAAACTTGACTTTGCTCGCTTCTTGGCACGAGCAGATCCCAAAGACCATTTCGGTCTTTTCGAACCATTGCATTAGCGCAATGACTCCCCTAGTGCCATTAAAAGTTTTTGGCTTTGCGTTGGAGAAATCCTTGAAAGTACATTCCCTTACTTGACGATGACCAGTGTCACGATTACAATGATTCATGCTGTTTCCTGCCGCTCCATTTCTGTTGGAGTTTATTTGCGAGAGAGCTGCAGTTACTGCTGCTGTGATAGTAGCCTAGACCATGGCCGAATCATAAGTTGGTGGTGGAGGTGGTGGTGGTGTCGTGTCCGATCTGGGTCTTAGGTTTGGACGAGGAGGTATCGCGCTGCCAAAAGAAAATTAAAGATTATAAGTTTTGGTGGTTGAGAGTTGAATGATATTGAGTTAACTCTCCTTAATAGTTCAAGAATTTGGTTTGACCTACACAGGGTTTTGAGTTTGATTTACAAATGGAGTTGAATAGATAAACTCATGAATTTGAACGAACTGCACAGAATTTAACATACAAAAGAGATATGTCGTATATATATATTAAACATATGGTTGTGTTACACCCGAAGTTAGACAAAAATTTTGACCTTTCTAAAGGTCTCCGATTACATAAAGTTAAAGAAAATAATAATTTTGTTGGAAGTCCTAACTTATAACAAAATTTGAAAGTCGGGCAAGTACTACTTGCGGCGCGGTTTGCGTTTGGAGCTTGACTCCGTGTCCGACTGTTTTGACTCCATGAGGCGCCTATCAAACGCGGCTTGTTGTTCCCTCATTTCCGTTATTGTTGCGACAGTGGCATTCAGTTGTTCTTGGAGGGCATTAGTGCGGTCTAGGTTGGCTTGATGTCGGAAGTGTGCACTTGCACTTCCACATTGACCTCGCGGATCTGGTTGGCTTGAGCTCCGAATTGGTAGCACTGGTTGGCTAGTTTGCCAACCATGACTGGGAGTGCTCGATCCGCTGAACTTCCGCCTCTGACATCGTAGAAGTCTCGGCACATGTCGTAGGGAGGGCGTAAGCCTTGTTGTTGGCTCCAATGGTGAAGGTGACTCCCCCACACGGGAGTTGGTCCTTGGAAGTTCCTCACAAAGACGGGAGGTTGTGGGGCCGGTGGATTGATTACCTCTGGCTCCGAATCTGTACCAAAGTCCTCTTCTTCATCCAAATCTATAGGTTCCTCGTTTTCTTCGGGATCTTCTTCGATCCAACCTCCATTACCTTGGTTAGGGTAGTAGGAGTCACTGGGGTGATGGAATCCAGGCATTGAGTCTATACGGGAATGGGGTTAAGAATTGACTATAAGCTAAAGCACATGAAATTTACCCATAAGTTTAACGGTTGAAGATACTCAAATACTGTAACAACCCGAAACTTTGCTTCCTCGCCGTAACCGTTCCGTCAAAACTCGTCTTCAGCGAATTGTTCCGATTTCGTCCCGAACTAGTAATTTGAAAAATTATAGTTTCGACCATATCGGGTAACGACAACTTAATCGGGTGCGACCCAAAGCATCGGTTAACGTTGGTATCGGGTAAAATTCCACCGTGTATCCAAGTCAAACCATATTTAAGGTGGATTAAGCCTCATTTGAAGCTTTTTCACTCTCTCTCTAACCTCTCTCCTCAAACCCATCTTGTTAAGTCAAAATCATCCATTTTAAGCCTTAAAACACAAGGGTAAGCATCCTAGCTCCTAGTATAACATCCTTAGCTTTCAAATTCGTGTTTAAATCATGTGTTAGGACCATAAACAAGTGTTTACGGCCCTGGATCAGTCTTAGGCCGTTAACGCATGTAATTGGGGTTTTTGAGCCTTAAAACCCTTCTAAATCACCATAGGAGCTTAGATAAGGCTTAAGGAATTATTCGAATGGACTTGGAACACCTTGAATGTCAATTTTAAGGAGTAAACATGAGTTTACTGCCCAAGAATATGCTTGGGCCATAAACTCATATAAATGGGTGGTAAACTCCTATTTTGGGTGTTAAAATGCAACTTACACACCCCTTAGGCTTTGGAATAAATTATGGAACTAACCAAAAATCATTTAGGGGCCTTAAACTCATCATAAACACTCTAATTGAGAGTTTACGGCCAGAGCATATGCTCCAGGGCCGTAAACTTTTAGATGGATGCCATTTGAAGCCTTAAACTCACTCTAAGCCTTGTAAAAATTAGTTGAATCACTTGTGATTAATCCTTGGCCTTCAAAATAATTAAGTTGGATGTGGGTGAGAGTTTACGGCCGTAAACTCTTAGTTTACTACCCTAAACTCTTCTATTAATTCATATAATGATTTTGTCCCTTTCAATTGCTCAAAAACCATACCTAGCAACACCTCTTAATTGATTTAAGGCCATTTATCTCATAAAAACACCCACCATGAGTTTACGGCCGTAAACTCATGGGGATGTGGTGTTTAGGCCATGAACACTCCCTAGAGTTTACCCTTGAAGAGTAAACTCTATATCCTAGCCATTCATGTCCGGAAACGCCACCCGGGTCACCTCAAACGCCTATTTTGGAGTATTTTCGCGTCTTAGAATGTTCAAGTGTATCTAATTAGTTATCTAAATCTAATTAGATATATATTGTGTATAGTTTAATATTACATAGGAACCACACTCGTATTCAAGCCTCGGTTCGACGTTTAGCATCCCATTCGACACTTTCCGCGTCCGGTGAGTTCATACCCCTACCCTTTTTCAATGGTTTTTCAATGTTTTCAGGGGGGGAATACAAGCAAGAGTACAAGAATATCTTGTACTTAAACTTATGAGTTTAGTTAAATGGTTTCGTAATTGTACATTTTTAAGGATTGAAAACCCTTTTAACAAACTGTTTTAATGCAAGTTATTTGTTTAAAAACCGATTTTCAATTCTTATTATATACTGTCATATTGTATACTTCACATTTGATTGTTCATACTTATATAGATAGAAAACATAAAACATTGTAAAGTCTGTAATAAAATACCATAGGCACGGGTATAAAAGTCAGACACCATAAAGAACAGATAAAACTTCGAAATGTCATTAATAATACACCTAGGCTCGAGTGTAAAGGACAACAGTCATTTGATAATATAGAACATTGTAATGTCTTTAATAATGCACCTCGGCTCGAGTGTAAATGGATAGTCGTCATTAGAAAACATAGAACATTTGTAACGTCCTTAATATAACACCTAGGCTCGAGTGTAAAGGACAAGCTCATTAGAACTTAGTTAGTCGTAGATACTACTTCTCCTAGGCGAGAAGTAATGAGTAATCTTAAAGATTGGAGACACGTCCTTTGTAACACGTCCCATGGCACGAGAGTGGAGGACTACCCCTGTAACCAGAATCTCCGAACGTAGGAGAGTGTGACTTGAGTGTATAGATCTATACGGGACTGACAATCCCGCACATGGCTGCTAGCTACAGTCGAACCGAAAGGTTCAAGGGTGATGAAAGTCATAAAAAGGATACTGGCCACGACTCAAGTCATATCTAGTCTGAGTATGGTTAAGGAATCGCAATCTAGATTATTAACTCTTTAGACTCATTTACTAGCTTTATGTACATAGTAAAGCTAATGTACGTTCACGGATGACAGGCACACACATACACACATTTAGGAAAACATGGGGTTTTCCTGGGGAGAACACTGAACATAACCAATATCGGTAATGATGCACACACATACACATTCAGGAAAACATGGGGTTTTCTTATGAATAACAATGAACATAATCAGAATCGGTAACAGTTAGCATACACAGAATTGGTAATAGTTGTCACACCCCCAAACCTGAACGGTGGAAACGTTCGGGGGCGGATGACTTCATGTGGTAACGTAGAAAATGAATACATAGTAAAGAAAGCAATACAACCATCATATATATAATTGAAAGTTTAGATTTGTGAAAAGTTACATGTTCAAAACCAATTACAATATGATGTCAAAATATGAGATTAAACTGGCGCCGCAGCATCCCTTCATCAAAAGCATATTGATACCTAAAATTACTGAATCCCGAGGACATACAAGTAATTTTGAAAGAGTAGATCAACATTTAAGCTGGTGAATTTCATAAGTATTAAATGACAATGTTTGTATGAAATGAAATGTTTTGTCCTTGTTTGTTTGTTTCTAGAAAATCCTATATTTTCTACTAGTATAAAAGTAGCCTTCTCTCAAGACCAATGTTTGTTTCTAAAAAATGTATGTAAGTGTAAAATAACCAACGTGTTTGAAAACATCGTAAATCAATGTATTTTTAATACCCCATGTGAGTTTTATAACCATACTATTGACTCGGAATGCCTATACACAACGTTCTTCAGGCGTTGGAATGTTATGACGTTCGTCACCCCAAATGATGGACTGTAGCTAACAGTCAAGGCACGGGTTGTCAAGCCCGTATAGATCTATACACAAACACCATGCTCCCCCTCCAAGGGATTCTGGTATATAATACAGGACTTGAAATGTGTACTCGGACGTACGTGAAGTTAATGTCTCACAAACCGTGGTATAAAAACAGATTTACGTGTTAAAATGTTCGTTTGTTCTGTATATGAAAGTGACTTCTTGAAAATCGTGTTTCTAGTATGTAAAGGTTAGCAATATCCTCATAAAACTATACCTATTATAGTTTTCTAAAAGTGTGTCTCGTTTGTTTAGAAATACCTAGAAAAGGAATCACTTGTTATGAAAGTATAGATTTTTGTAGAGCCTAAGATAGACAAGTATACATATAATCTAAGAAAATGTTTAGTTTATACATGCATTACAACAATTTATATTTCAAAAGATGGAATGCTATTGTAACATATTTTATATACGAGAGTTCCCTATAAAGTTTATAAATCACATATGATTTGGTTAAACTTCTAAAATTCATATCTTCTTCATACGAATTCCGTTTTTGATGGTCTTTATATCCACGCGTAGGTGAGACTACGCTCTACAACTTTCGTTTAGATTCCGTCGGCAAATTTCGAAATTATTTTTATTATTTATTTTTAAAATGTTGTGTTTAAGGAATTTATCTAAAAATTCATAACTTCTTTATCTGACGTCGGTTTTTGCCAGACTTTTTACCGCTGAATTACCATTGTCGAGACCTTCGATTCTCGTTTTGGTCATTCCGGCCAAAAGTCGCTCGATCTCCGATTCGAGTTTTTAGCTGTTTGTTGCTAAGCCGAACTTTGGAAAAATCATAACTTCCATATACGAAGCCGGATTTGGGCGTTCTTTTTTTTTTGTACGATCTCGGTTTAATTACATTAACATAGTAGGTAATTAAAATAGAAACTTTTTGGACATTTTATTATCAAAGTTAATTTTATTAACTCAAAGGTGGTTACAATACTTGACTTTTTAGGTCATTACAAAGAGTTGAAATGTCGGGTTGTCACATCATCCCCCCGTTAGAGGGAATTTCATCCCGAAATTTAAAATAGCAAAGATACTAGTGGATCAGAGAAAAAGATGAGGGTACTTTTGTTTCATCTGATCTTCGCGTTCAGATGAGGGTACTTTTGTTTCATCTGATCTTCGCGTTCCCATGTGAATTCAGGTCCCCGCTTGGCGTTCCAGCGAACCTTCACGATGGGTATGCGACTTTGTTTTGTTTGTTTGACCTCTCGGTCCAAGATTTCTACCGGTTCTTCCACAAAGTTGATGCTCTCGTTGATCTCGATCTCGTCAAGTGGAATAACAAGAGTCTCATTGGACAGACACTTTTTCAAGTTCGAGACATGGAAGGTTGGATGTATGTTACTAAGTTCACGCGGTAGGTTAAGTTTGTAAGCCACAGGGCCGATTCTAGCAAGAATCTCGAAAGGCCCTATGTATCTTGGATTTAGTTTCCCACGCTTCCCAAAGCGTATTAAACCTTTCCACGGTGACACCTTCAATAAAATGTGGTCTCCTACCTGGAATTCCAAAGGTTTCCTCCTTTTGTCAGCATAGCCTTTCTGTCGGTCTCTAGAGGTTTGCAACCGTTCACGAATTTGAACGATCTTCTCTGTCGTTTCTCATATGATTTCTGGACTGGTGAGAGTGCTTTCAGGAACTCGTCCTCTAGCTAACTGGGTATCGCCAACTTCAGTCCAGCACAGAGGGGATCTGCACTTTCGACCATAGAGGGATTCAAACGGAGCAGCCTTTATGCTTGTATGATAACTATTGTTATATGAAAATTCGACAAGGGGTAAATGGATATCCCATGCCTTTCCAAAGTCAATCACACAGGCTCTCAGCATATCTTCCAAAGTTTGTATCGTTCTCTCACTTTGTCCATCTGTTTGTGGGTGGTAGGCTGTACTCATATCTAGCCTAGTCCCCAGGGAACTTTGTAGTGACTGCCAGAATCTTGAAGTGAATCTAATATCTCTATCGGAGATAATGGATATCGGAACACCATGCAGTCGCACTACTTCCCTTATGTAAGTTCTTGTAAGCTTTTCCATTTTGTCAGTCTCCTTGATTGGTAGGAAATCCGCGGATTTTTTCAATCTATCGACGATGACCCATATGGTATCAAGTCCACCCGTCGTCTTGGGCAACTTGGTTATGAAGTCCATAGTAATCCGTTCCCATTTCCATTCTGGTATCTCCGGTTGTTGTAGTAGTCCTGACGGTTTTGGATACTCGACCTTAACCTTTGCGCAAGTAAGGCATTTACTTACGAAGGTAGCAATTTCTGCTTTCATGTTAGGCCACCAATGCAGTTTCTTAAGATCCAGATACATTTTATCTGAACCGGGGTGAACGGAATATCTTGTGTTGTGTGCTTCGGTCATGACTACGTCTCTGAAACCACCATGTTTCGGTGTCCAGATTCGGTCCATGAGATAATATGCTCCGCCACCCTTGACTTCTAGATTCTTTTTCGTTCCTCGCAGGGATTCACCCGCCATATTTTCAGGTTGCAAAGCTTCCATTTGTGCCTCCTTAATTTGTGTGGATAAGTGGGAATGGATAGTCATAGTCAGAGATTTGACCCTCCGACCAATGTATTCCTTTCGACTGAGGGCGTTAGCCACCACGTTGGCCTTGCCAGGATGATAACGAATTTCACATTCGTAGTCATTGAGTAACTCAACCCATCGTCGTTGTTGCATGTTGAGTTCCTTCTGATTAAAAATATGTTGAAGGCTCTTGTGATCGGTGAAAATAGTACTCTTTGTTTCGTATAAGTAGTGTCTCCAGATCTTCAGAGCAAATACTACTGCTCCTAACTCAAGATCGTGGGTCGTATAGTTCACTTCGTGTGTCTTAAGCTGTCGGGAGGCATAAGCAATAACCTTCCCTCTCTGCATAAGAACACAACCAAGTCCTTGGTTTGATGCATCGCAATACACTACGAAATCTTCTATCCCTTTGGGGAGGGATAGTATCGGTGCGGTGCACAAGGCCTGTTTCAGCGTTTGGAACGCCTTCTCTTGTTTCGCTTCCCAGTCAAAGGACACGCCTTTCTGGGTTAATGTAGTAAGAGGTTTCGCAATGCTAGAGAAGTTCTTTATGAATCTACGATAGTAGCCGGCGAGACCTAGAAATTGACGAATCTCTGTAGGTGTCTTTGGTGCTGACCAGTTCTCAATGGCCTTAATTTTGGAGGGGTCCATGTGTATCCCTTTCTCGCTAACAACGTGGCCCAAAAATTGGACTCTTCGAATCCAAAATTCGCATTTAGAGAACTTCACATAGAGTTTTTCCGATCGCAGTGTTTCTAGGACTTTTCGTAGGTGCTGACTATGCTCTTCCTTACATCGGGAGTAGATAAGTATATCATCGATAAAGACGATGACGAACTGATCCAAGTAAGGACGGTATACCCTATTCATTAGGTCCATAAATACTGCTGCTGCGTTGGTTAATCCGAACGGCATCACTACAAATTCGTAGTGCCCATAACGAGTTCAGAAAGCTGTCTTGGGAATATCCCTCTCTAGTACTCGTAATTGGTGATATCCGGATCGTAGATCTATCTTTGAGAAGTAGTTTGCTCCCTGAAGTTGATCAAATAGGTCGTCAATATGGGGTAGAGGATAACGGTTTTTGACAGTAAGTTTGTTCAGTTCTCTGTAGTCAACGCACATACGGAACGATCCGTCTTTCTTCTTTACGAACAAGACCGGTGCTCCCCAAGGTGAGAAACTTGGTCTTATGAATCCTTTTTGAAGGAGTTCATTAAGTTGACTGGAAAGTTCTTGCATCTCTGCTGGTGCTAGACGATAAGGCGATTTCGCTACTGGGGTAGCCCCTGGTACTAAGTCGATTCTGAACTCGACTTGGCGTTGTGGTGGTAGTCCCGGTAGTTCTTCTGGAAAGATATCGGGAAAGTCGCGTACTTCTGGAATGTTCTTGATGTCCTTCAGTTCCTAACTTGTATCGACGATGTGCGCTAGGAATGCTCGACAATCCTTCCGCAAACACTTTCGAGCTTGGATGCACGAAATGATGCGAAGGTTTGTACTTGATTTGTCACCGTAAATCACTAATGTTTCGTTGTTAGGGAGATTAAGACAAACTGCTTTCTCAAAGCACATGATGTCGGCGCGAAGAAGACTCAACCAATCCATGCCGACTATGACGTCGAAACTTTTAATTTGGACCGGCATGAGATTGATTGGGAAAGAATGACCGTCTAAAGTTAACGTACAGTCCATGTATATGAAGTTAGTGTTTTCGGTTTTTCCATTTGCCATCTCTACAGTGAATGATTTTTCTAACTTGCTAGGTTTAGGTTTAAGTAAGTGAATAAAGTTTTGGCTCACGAAGCTTCTCTCTGCTCCACTATCGAATAATATTCATGCATATGAACTATCTAGAAGGAACGTACCAGCAACTACAGTCGGATCAGCTATGGCTTCATCGTGGCCTATTGCTAAAACTCATCCCACCCCACCGGTATTTGCTGCCATAGGGCAGTTCCCCCTGTAGTGGCCCACCTCGCCACAACCGTAGCAAGTCTGGCCTACACCCGCGTTGGGAACTTGAGTGATCGGCTTTGCGGGCTCCTTGCAGAAACGGACAGTGTGCCCCTTTCTTTTGCAGTTGGCGCACTGCATCTCCCGAGAAGGTCCATGATGGTGGTAAGTGCATTTGGCACACTTTGGAAGGTTACCTATACAAGGCTTGGTTGGGTAGGTATTTGTAGGAACTGTAGTAGGTACAGTGGCAGCATTCACTGAGATCATTTGTTTCTTCGCGGATTCTTGGGAAGGCCCACCCTTCCCTTTATTCCATACCCTCTTCCTGTTGTTGTTGTTGTTGTTGTTGGTGTTGTTGTTTCCCTTTTGTGGTTCTGGTGTAGCAACCGTTGAGTTCTAATGACCTCCGTAGTCAACAAGAGATTGTGCTAGTTCCTTGGCACTTTCAAAAGTGTCAGGTTTTGAAGCTAACACGCTTGACCTAATTTGGGGCGATAGACCCCAAATGTATCTCTCTATTTTCTTGCTCTCAGGAGTAGTCATATCTAGGCAAAGGATTGCCAGATCGCAGAACCTGTTGGTATAAGTTGCGATGTCGGTACCAACCATTCCAAGAGTCCAGAGTTCGTGCTCGAGTTTTTGAATCTCTCCTCGTGGACAGTATTCTCTCATCAGCATGACTTTTAAGCTTTCCCAGCTTATGGAGTTTGCCACTATCAGGGTAAGTACCTTAACGTGGCCATTCCACCAAGTTTAAGCTCTATCAATAAGGGTGAAAGTTGCAAATTTGACCTAGCTGTGCTCGGGACAGGAGCGGATTTCAAAGACTGATTCCGTCCTTTCAATCCACTGCCTTAGAGCTATCACACCACCAGTTCCATAAAACATCCGGGGTGTGGCATTAGTAAAGTCCTTATAGGTGCATTCTCGGGGTTTCCCATGACTCTCGCCATGGTTGGATAGGTGTGTGCCAGTTCCCGAGCCAGTAGTACTCGAGTTATTGATCTGTGACATGGCAGCTGCTACCACTGCGGTGACTGCTGCTTGGAACATGACAGCATCAAATTGAGGTGGTGGAGGTGGTGGTGGTGGTATAGGTGCTTCCCCACCGTTGTTTCGCCTTGGGTTCCTACGCGGAGGCATCCTTCAACTAAAGGTTGAAAAGATAACGATAAGAATTACTTACTATAGAAACTGAATGTGTCTTATGAACCAATTTGCTATAGTTCGACAACAGATGATAGTATGAGTCTTAAAATATAAGAATGAAAGTTATTTGTAAGACTAAAAATATGAATCAAGCATTTGGTTTCTCGATGACTTTTCAAGGATTTAATGAAATACTCAACGTAGTAATAATAGTGCCACTTATATTAATATAATAGTTGATACAATGATCACGAAAATTTGACCCTATAAGGGTCTCCGGTTACAAAGTTTAAGAAATTTAAAGACTTTTAGCCGAGATCCTAACTTATAACAAAATTTGAGATTTTTGCAAGCACTACTTGCGACGTAGGTTGCGCTTGGAGCTTAACTCCGCATCCGATTGCTTTGACTCCATTAGATGCCTATCAAAAGAGGCTTGTTGTTCCCTCAATTCGGCGAGAGCTGCAATCATTTGCGCTTGGAATGCCTCGGTTTGGAGTTGAGCATTGTCTTGCATTCTTTCCAGCCTACGGATGTCGGAAGTGTGAACCTGTACTTCCACGTTGACATCCCAAAGCCGGCTAGCTTGAACTCCGGATTGATAGGACTGATTGGCTAGCTTACCCACCATTACTGGGAGTGCCCGATCAGCCGAACCTCCGCCTCGGACATCGTAGAAGTCCCGACATATGTTGTAGGGAGGGCGTAGGTTTTGTTGTTGGCTCCAATGGTGGAGGTGACTTCCCCAGACGGGAGTCGGTCCTTGAATGTTCCTTACGAAGACGGGAGGTTGTACGGGTGGTGGGTTGATCACCTCCAGCTCTGAGTCGGTACCGGAGTCATCATCCACTTCTATGGGTTCCTCGTCCTCTTCGGGATCTTCTTCGACCCATCCTCCATTGCCTTGGTTGGGAATGTAGGGGTCGCCAGGGTGGTGAAATCCAGCCATTTGACTGTACGAGAAATAGGGTTATAAGAATTGAATAAAGTTGAAACACGCAAGGTTAAACATGTAAGTTAAACTAGTTTATGTAGCAAATACTCCTATAGTATTTAAATTCTTGTGTTTGATTCTTGTGACGGTTTGGTAAGTTTTGACTTGTTGCTTACTACGAGCATTCCTCGATATATATTGGTCCGATCTCGGGCAAATATAGTTGATCACACTATATTTGTCCCAAATCTGATTATATATATCGAGTTTTAATTGTAGTGTCAACTTGTCTAAATACTTGTTGTATAGTTAAAATCATGAAAATAATTTGTTGTATGCATGTATTTGTGCTTAAATGAACTAACAATTTAAGTTAAATGTAACGTTGCTTAAGCGTAAAAACAAAAGAAAAATGTTTTGTCAGAGAGTATTAGTCCCTTAAGCATTTATAGTTTGTATATCTTATGTGGTTCGATATACTTAGTTCAATATAAACATTGCTTTGATACCAATCTGTCACACCCCCAAACCTGAACGGCGGAAACGTTCGGAGGAGGATGACTTCATGTGGTAACGTAACAAATGAATACATAGTAAAGAAAGCAATACAACCATCATATATATAATTGAAAGTTTACATTTGTCAAAAGTTACATGTTCAAAACCAATTACAATATGATGTCAAAATATGAGATTAAACTGGCGCCGCAGCATCCCTTCTTCAAAAGCATATTGATACCTGAAATTACCGAATCACTGGGACATACAAGTAATTTTGAAAGAGTAGATAAGCATTTAAGCTGGTGAGTTTCATAAGTATTAAATGACAATTTTTGTATGAAATGAAATGTTTTGTCCTTGTTTGTTTGTTTCTAGAAAATCCTATATTTTCTACTAGTATAAAAGTAGCCTTCTCTCAAGACCAATGTTTGTTTCTAAAAAATGTATGTAAGTGTAAAATAACCAACGTGTTTGAAAACCTCGTAAATCAATGTATTTTTAATACCCCATGTGAGTTTTTTAACCATACTGTTGACTCGGAATGCCTATACACAACGTTCTTCAGGTAATTTCAGTCAAGGCGCGGGTTGTCAAGCCCGTATAGATCTATACAAAAACACCATGCTCCCCCTCCAAGGGATTCTGGTATATAATACAGGACTTGAAATGTGTACTCGAACGTACGTGAAGTTAATGTCTCTCAAACCGTGGTATAAAAACAGATTTACGTGTTAAAATGTTCGTTTGTTCTGTATATGAAAGTGACTTCTTGAAAATCGTGTTTCTAGTATGTAAAAGTTAGCAGTATCCTCATAAAACTATACCTGTTATAGTTTTCTAAAAGTGTGTCTCGTTTGTTTAGAATTCCTAGAAAAGGAATCACTTGTTATGAAAGTATAGATTTTTGTAGAGCCTAAGATAGACAAGTATACATATAATCTAAGAAAATGTTTAGTTTATACATGCATTACAACAATTTATATTTCAAAAGATGGAATGCTATTGTAACATATTTTATATACGAGAGTTCCCTATAAAGTTTATAAATCACATATGATTTGGTTAAATAAAAGCATATAATAATTCTTTATATAACACACGATGATACTTGTTGTTCTACTTGTATTCCCCCCCTTGAAAGAATATAAAAGCATTTATAGAACATATAAAAGGTTAATTAAGGGGCATGAACTCACTTGAAAGTTTGAAGAAAGCAAGATGGAAACCGGGCAGAATTTCGTCTCGGGAAACGGATTTTTCTCGGGATTCTCGGGAATCTCGGGAGTAAAAATGACCTTCGGGACTTAAGCAAAATGACCGGGGCTTCGGGTTAGAAAGGGCACGGAAAACGAGGCAAGAACGCAAAAGAAATGAGAGAAATGGAGCCCTTTCTTCGGAACCCTCGCATCCCTTTTATAGGGGCTGGAACTGCCTCGGTATGTGGGGCGTACGAGGGTACGCGGGGCGTACGCGTACGTCATGCATGACCGAGTCCTCGACTGCCTCGAACTTCGGATAGGACAGGGGGTAGCTTCGCATAGGTCGGGACGTGGACGATCCGAGGCGTTGGCCTTGAGTACGCGGGGCGTACGAGGGTACGCAGGGCGTACTTCGGCCCTATCTGCTGACTCCCTTCGGATAATACCAAACAATTATAATTAAATTTATATTTAATTTAATTAATAAACATCTAAAATTCATATCTTCTTCATACAAATTCCGTTTTTGATGGTCTTTATATCCACACGTCGGTGAGACTACGCTCTACAACTTTCGTTTAGATTCCGTCGGCAAATTTCGAAATTATTTTTATTATTTATTTTTAAAATGTCGTGTTTAAGGAATTTCTCTAAAAATTCATAACTTCTTTATCTGACGTTGGTTTTTGCCAGACTTTTTACCGCTGAATTACCATTGTCGAGACCTTTGATTCTCGTTTAGGTCATTCCGGCCAAAAGTCGCTCGATCTCCGATTCGAGTTTTTAGCTGACTGTTGCTAAGTCGAACTTTGGAAAAATCATAACTTCCATATACGAAGCCGGATTTGGGTGTTCTTTTTTTTTGTACGATCCCGGTTTAATAACATTAACATAGTAGGTAATTAAAATAGAAACTTTTTGGACATTTTATTATCAAAGTTAATTTTATTAACTCAAAGGTGGTTACAATACTTGACTTTTTAGGTCATTACAAAGAGTTGAAATATTGGGTTGTCACAAAAGTACACACACACATTCAGGAAAACATGGGGTTTTCCTATGAATAATAATGAACATAATCGGAATCAGTATTAGTTAGCTCACACAGAACCAGTAATAGTTCACACTTACACATATAGGAAAGTATATGATTTTCCTGAGTAACAGTAGTTTGTAACCAGATATGTGTAATAAGTTAAATGTCTAACCTTTACAAATCATAAGAACAATCATGTTTTCATTGTACATCGTTTACTTTACTTTTCGGAGTTGGAAACTAACTTTGCATAAGAAAATATGGGATTTTCTTGGTTAACCACTTTTCAGGAAACTAAAGGAACTCGTTCTTTTCATAAAATAAACTGCTTATGAACTCACCAGCTTTATGCTGATTTTCAAACCGATTGTATTCTCAGGTCCACTTTAGACAGGTACCCGACGATCTCTTATGGTGAAGATGGAGTGCGTAGAAGAATCGTCTTTCTTTTGTTTAAACTATATATCTATGAAACTTGTACTACTTTACTTTTCAACTGATGTAATGAAATCTATGTAATGTAATGTTTTGTGTTTTACTTCGCTTACTATGTACATTGGTTATGATTCACATGAAGTCACCTCCGCCCCGAGACGTTTCCGCCTTCGGTTTCGGGGTGTGACAGATTGGTATCAGAGCCCTTGTTTATAGTGAACTAAGTATACCAAACTTTACATGGTATAAGACTATAAACATTAAGGGGCCTAAGTGCTCTGAACTAAAAGTATATCTCAAATATAAGTATTTTCAAAAAGTATATAAGTATACCTAACCATCGAGAATCGTATCTATAAGTAGAACAGAACATAAGTAAATGGGTATTGTACGCTACAGTTAAACCTGGGTAGCTATGTAGTCGTGTCTAGGATCAATATAGCCTGATCAACTATATTCATTCGAGACACGGCCAACATGTGCTTGGGAGTGACTGTGGAATGCGGCATACCTAAAACATACCCAAATACCACAAAAAACGAATCGTCGTTGCGGTGAATCGTGAAATACTATGGGAGTATTTCTAGATCCAACTTTGTTGTAGAGAATTCTCATTCAAGCGTTGCCCTTCGATCATTCCTTTAGCGATAGTTTGTCTGCTATGATAATTCATTCGTGCCTTATCGCTTAATAGAATTATACGTCTATCATAAAGAGATATCATGTGTTTCATATCTCTTGATTCAATTTAGAGGACTTATTATCCTGTTTTTTCCTAAACTTTTAGATCGAGATGTCTTCAAGGAAAGAACCCGGCTCGAAGAACAATGACCCTTCGTCCCCACCCTCATCTCGCTTCGACCCTGTGATATCCCAACTGGCTGTTTCTGCTGCAGTGACGGCTGCAATGACGATTTTGAACCCTAACAAGTCCATTGGTCCAGGATATAACCCCTACCCCCAAAACTGTGAAAATGTTCAGGAGCATCAGAATGAGTTTGATGAGAGTAATAAGGTTATCTGGAAAAAGCGAAAGGGTCAGAGTTCCAAAGGACCCTCCAAGAAGCTCAAAATGTGGCAGTCCAAGTTGCTACCAATCCTTCCGCTGTTCCTATAGTTCAAGCTACCACTACTCCTGTTATTTCGTCTAAGGCTCAAGCACCTGTCACTGGGTATGCTGGTAATCTCCCTTGGTGCAGCAAGTGTAGTTATCATCAATATATTCCTGGCCCATGTCAAAAGATGATTTGCAAACGTTGTGGCAAGAAAGCTCATCTTGCTAGAAGCTCCAGAACACTAGTTCAACACCTCGAACAAACTTCTGAATCAAGTATCGAACAGATCTGCTATAGTTGTGGAGAAATTGGGCATTTCAAGCGAAACTGCCCAAAAGCAACAACCCCTAACAATGTCAACAACGCCGGAATGGTCTTAACTTTGAAGCAGGAGGAGGCAGTCGCCGATCCCACTAACGTCGCGGGTATATTTCTTTCCGACTATCTTTATGCTTGCATCCTCTTCGAATCTAGTGTCAAGAAAGTCCAATTAGTCATTCATTCAATTATCTTGTTAAACATAGTCCTCGTTTGACAACCAAAAACATTTACCGTCAAGATAGTTGTCTGTAAGAATGAGTGTATAAACGACTTATCTCTACGTTGTGTCCTTACCTTGAGTAATCATTCATTTCTCATTAACCCAATGTCAGTTTCAGTAAGAGCTTTGATGTTATCCTTATTATGTATCAATTGAGCCCCGACTGTGTTGATACACCTCGTTATAGAAAGCTATTCGTCTCAATCTTCCTTCTGATCAGACCCTCATAATTCATGGTGGCGAGTTTAGCCCAAATCTTCGCATCGGTCAATGCGTCAAAACTCGAAAGTTCCTGCGAAAGAAGTGTCAAGTATTCCTAGTCCATGTGATCAGCGAGAAACAAGGAATGAAAGACCCCAAGAACGTCCCCGAGGACTATAATGTTCCTGATATCTTTCCGAATAGATCCCGAGAATTCCTATCGAACGCGAAGTTGAGTTTCGTATCAACTTAATCCCTGGATCTATCCCCGTAGCCAAACCTCCGTATCGCTTTGCTCCATCAGAAATGCAGAAGTTATCCAATCGGCTTAATGAGTTGACCGTCAAAACCGATATTCTCTTTTCTAAATATACGATTTCTTCGATAACTTCAGGGAGCCAACTACTCCTCGAAGATATGCCTCAGTTCAAGACACCACCAGCTACAAGTTCATGTTTCAAAGACAACATTCAGGATTAGATATGATCACTGAGAGTTCGCATTGATACCCTTTGGTCAAACCATTTTCTTTCCGGTCATGTAGTAGACGATGAAGACGTACGCGTAGATCCTCCTAAGATCGAAGCAATTGAGAATTATTCGGCACCAAAGACACCCATAGTAAACTTGATAAGGCATGGAAAACTTAGTCTGTGGTACATTAGACCCTTTGAGATCCCCATTCGGATTGATTCCTTAGCCTTCAGCTCCGAAATACCTTCAGTAATTAGCAACGTTCATCCTATACCTTGCACCTCTATCTTTAATGAATACCTGCCTGATAAAACCACAGAAATCCATTCTAGTGTGACCAAGAACCTTGATATACCCAAACTCTCTGGACGAGCAAACTAAGATCATAGACCAAATAGTCAAGCGTATGAAACCGAGCCACGTCCCGTTAGTGAAGGTTCCAAGCGAGAACCTGAATTCGCATGGGAGCGCGAAGACCTGATACAGCAGACACATCCACACCCTTTGTCCAAAATTTTGTATCTAAATTCTTGAATTTCGGGACGAAATTCCCTCTAACGGGGGGATAATGTAACAACCCGAAACTTTGCTTCCTCGCCGTAACCGTTCCGTCAAAACTCGTCTTAAGCGAATTGTTCCGATTTCGTCCCGAACTAGTAATTTGAAAAATTATATTTTCGACCATATCGGGTAACGACAACTTAATCGGGTGCGACCCAAAGTATCGGTTAACGTCGGTATCGGGTAAAATTTCACCGTGTATCCAAGTCAATCCATATTTAAAGTGGATTAAGCCTCATTTGAAGCTTTTTCACTCTCTCTCTAACCTCTCTCCTCAAACCCATCTTGTTAAGTCAAAATCATCCATTTCAAGCCTTAAAACACCAAGGTAAGCATCCTAGCTCATAGTATAACATCCTTAGCTTTCAATTTCGTGTTTAAATCATGTGTTAGGATCATAAACATGTGTTTACGGCCCTGGATCAGTCTTAGGCCGTGAACACATGTAATTGCGGTAAGGCTTAAATAAGGCTTAAGGAATTATTGGAATGGACTTGGAACACCTTGAATGTCAATTTTAAGGAGTAAACATGAGTTTAATGCCCAAGAGTATGCTTGGGCCGTAAACTCATATAAATTGGTGGTAAACTCCTCTTTTGGGTGTTAAAATGCAACTTACACACCCCTTAGGCTTTGGAATAAATTATGGAACCAACCAAAAATCATTTAGGGGCCTTAAACTCATCATAAACATTCTAATTGAGAGTTTACGGCCAGAGCATATGCTCCAGGGCCGTAAACTCCTAGATGGATGCCATTTGAAGCCTTAAACTCACCCTAAGCCTTGTAAAAATTAGTTGAATCACTTGTGATTAATCCTTGGCCTTCAAAATAATTAAGTTGGATGTGGGTGAGAATTTACGGCCGTAAACTCTTAGTTTACTGCCCTAAACTCTTCTATTAATTCATATAATGATTTTGTCCCTTTCAATTGCTCAAAAACCAAACCTAGCAACACCTCTTAATTGATTTAAGGCCATTTATCTCATAAAAACACCCACCATGAGTTTACGGCCGTAAACTCATGGGGATGTGGTGTTTAGGCTGTGAACACTCCCTAGAGTTTAACCTTGAAGAGTAAACTCTATATCCTAGCCATTCATGTCTTGAAACGCCACCCGGGTCACTTCAAACGCCCATTTTGGAGTATTTTCGCGTCTTAGAATGTTCAAGTGTATCTAATTAGTTATCTAAATCTAATTAGATATATATTGTGTATTATTTAATATTACATAGGGACCATGCTCATATTCAAGCTCGGTTCGACGTTTAGCATCCCATTCGACATTTTCCGCGTCCAGTAAGTTCATACCCCTACCCTTTTCAATGGTTTATCAATGTTTTCAGGGGGGGAATACAAGCAAGAGTACAAGAATATCTTGTACTTAAACTTATGATTTTAGTTAAATGGTTTCATAATTGTAAATTTTTAAGGATTGAAAACCCTTTTAACAATCTGTTTTAACTTGTAGAGTTATTTGTTTAAAAACCGATTTTCAATTCTTATTATATACTGTCATATTGTATACTTCACATTTGATTGTTCATACTTATATAGATAGAAAACATAAAACATTGTAAAGTCTGTAATAAAATACCATAGGCACGAGTATAAAAGTCAGACACCATAAAGAACACATAAAACTTCGAAATGTCATTAATAATACACCTAGGCTCGAGTGTAAAGGACAACAGTCATTTGATAATATAGAACGTTGTAATGTCTTTAATAATGCACCTCGGCTCGAGTGTAAATGGATAGTCGTCATTAGAAAACATAGAACATTTCTAACGTCCTTAATATAACACCTAGGCTCGAGTGTAAAGAACAGGCTCCTTAGAACTTAGTTAGTCGTAGATACTACTTCTCCTAGGCGAGAAGTAATGACTAACCTTAAAGATTGGAGACGCGTCCTTTGTAACACGTCCCGTGGCACGAGAGTGGATGACTACCCCTGTAACCAGAATCTATGAACGTAGGAGAGCGTGACTTGAGTGCATAGATCTATACGGGACTGACAATCCCGCACCTGGCTGCTAGCTGCAGCCGAACCGAAAGGTTCAAGGGTGACGAAAGTCATAAAAAGGATACTGGCCACGACTCGAGTTATATCTAGTCTGAGTATGGTTAAGGACTCGCAATCTAGATTATTAACGCTTTAGACTCATTTACTAGCTTTATGTATGTAGTAAAGCTAATGTACGTTCAAGGATGACAGGCACACACATAAACACATTAAGGAAAACATGGGGTTTTCCTGGGGAGAACACTGAACATAACCAAAATCGGTAATGATGCACACACACACATTCAGGAAAACTTGGGGTTTTCCTATGAATAACAATGAACATAATCAGAATCGGTAATAGTTAGCATACACAGAATTGGTAATAGTACATACACACATTCGGGAAAACATGGGGTTTTCCTATGAATAATAATGAACATAATCGGAATCAGTATCAGTTAGCTCACACAGAACCAGTAATAGTTCACACTTACACATATAGGAAAGTATAGGATTTTCCTGAGTAACAGTAGTTTGTAACCAGATAAGTGTAATAAGTTAAATGACTATACGTTCCTTCATGTTCTTATCACATCTTAAAAGGTAGCATTTCTAGCTACAAGCAACTGTCACACCCCCAAACCAGAACGGCGAAAACGTTCGGGGGCGGAGAACGTCATATTCAGTATCGTAACAGTTCATAGAAAGGAAAGTACACACCACCATATATATATAAAGGTTTTCAAAATGTTTACATAATTGTGTTCGTTACATGTTCAAAAGATAAATACATAAACATATTTCGAAAGAAGTAATTAACGTCAGCGCGTTAATCCCCAAAAGTTGATTTCCAAACCTTCTTAGCGGTTCCCTGAGAATACAAGTTATTTCAAAGAAAAACTGTCAACAATTAAGTTGGTGAGTTCATAAGCGGTTTTGAGAAATTGTATGCCATTCCAAAAAGCGTGCATGTTTTCAAAGAAAATCCCTTATTTTCTTATAAAAGTATGAAATGCATGAGAATATTCGTGTTGAAAAATGTAGATAGTTGAATAAAGAAAATCCCTTATTTTCCTATTAGTTGTTTGTTTTGTATAAAGGAAAATCTCTTATTTCCTAAAGTAACAAGCAGTCTAATGTCCAAGATCGAAAACCGAAAGCAACTGACATGCTTTAAAAGATTGGGGCATAGTTTCATATAATAAAACTATAAGAAGATCGCTGTTGTTAGATGAAGAATAGTTTTAATAGCTACTCATTCATAAATCAGAAGTACTATAATAATGGTATATCCATTGAGTTTTATAACCATACTAAACATAATATGCATGTAGCGACGTTCTTCAGGCGTCGAAGCGTTGTGACAAACTGTCACCCCAAAGGACGGACTGTAGCTAACAGTCAGGGCGCGAGATCATGACTTCCCATATAGATCTCTATACATTTGACACGTTCTCCAGATGGGAGACTCTTGTTATGGACAGGACCTTAAGTAGTACCTTTTAACAAAAAGGTAACATTTGAAGAGGTAATCGTCTCACGGATTCTCATCTAAGTCTGTATTAAAGTAATAGTTTTGTACAGAAAGTTTATCCATTTTCACAATATTTGACAAAGCATAAATCATAAGTTCTTTGAATGTATAAAACGGTTTAACAATGATGGCTACTTTGGATACTATGTACTTTGTATATATCTAATGCATGCAAAGTATAACAAGAGTTTTCACGTTTTGACTCAGGATCAACCGTGGGCTTACTTTTATTATCCCTTGAAATGAACTAAAAGTACATTATAAAGTATTTGAAAGTGTATAAAAGGGGGTATGAACTCACCTGATAGATCGAAGAAGGTGAGACGAAAACCGAGCATAACTTTGACTTGAGAAAGTGGATTTTCTCGAGATTCTCGGGAATCTCGGGAGCGTAAAACTTCCTTCGGGGCTTGAGTATGGGAACCGGGGCTTCGGGATATTTATTGCATGGAAAATGAGGCAAAAACACAAGAAAGATGAGAGGAAATGAGCATTTTCCCCGGAACCCTCGCATCCCTTTTATAGGGGCTAGAACCGCCTCAGTACACTGAGCGTACGCGGTTACGCTAGGTGTACGCGTGCGTCATGCGTGACCGAATCCTCGACTGCCTCGGAGCTCAGATGGGACGGGGCATAGCTTCGCATAGGGGGCGACGTGGACAATCCGAGGCCTAGTCCTCGAGTATGCTTGGCGTAAGAGGGTACGCTGGGCGTAACTCGGATTGGCCCGGGGACCCCTCCTTCGGATAATACCGAAATTTGAATTAAATTTATATTTTTATTATTTAGTAAACTTCAAAAATTCATATCTTCTTCATACGAACTCCG